>NW_028252333.1:0-464865 GCF_964263255.1 Lissotriton vulgaris | reverse complement strand
GAGTCGCATTCTCTCACCAAATGTGGAAACTGAAAAGATCTGTAGAACCCAAAATCATGACTCCGTCACAACCACCAGAGTAAAATCAAGAGAGTTTATTTAATGTGCACGGGATCCGCAGATAGGTGCTGAGGGCTTGAATAGCAGAAGTAAAACACAAGCATTTATAGACACAGACCACAACATTTCATTATAATTTGTCTGCATAACAGGTCATGTCTAGGCCCTCATGTCCCAGGAGGTGGTGAATAAAACATTTTGTGCTCGGAATCTTACAGTACATCGTTCCGCCGGAATACGTTGGAAATAACCCTATGTGCACGTAACAAGTACCCTGTATCTAAAGCCAGGCAGTTAACTATTATATTTAGGCCCAAATGCAATCACAATGGTCTACATTACCTGATGTGGCTGAATACACTTTTGAGGCCTACATGGCCTCTTGCTAATGCAAGCAGGCAGAAATGTAATGTAATGAAATGTACTTTTTGTGCAAGCCTTGCAATGTGTCGCATTACAGGCAGCTTACTAAAAGGAAAGTTCTAACTCTTATTTAAGACTGTCACATGATATCAAGCAATTATTATATTTGTATATAATTCCTGTCATCATTGAATCATCACAATGTCAATTTATATAAAATGAATGCCACCATTGTTATCTAAAGTTAGCTTCCACACTGGTATGCTGACTTCCTTGTTGGCCCTTCAAATATGCTAATGTAGAATGTGCACGGAGCCCTAGATCGGCCGATGGTAACAAATGGTCCAGACCATGTTTGTGACCGGAAGGGCTGCACTAAGAGTGCTCTTGTAACCTACACGGGATGCGATAACTGCTTATGTTCTGGGTTTAACACATAAAACAGTGGTGGCACCGTACTGTGTTTGGTTTCTTATTCATCTTGATGAGACATGTTTTTCTCTGCCAAAGGAGAATTTGGTCTACTGACCCCACTCATATGAGGTTCTGCTTTAGTGTGACACCTTCCCCAGATCCTTGCACTGCATTCTGTGTGTGTCTTCAGAGCGTGCATATTGGACATGATAGCGTTAGGGTGTTCTTTCCCCCATCCTTTTAACTGCCATCCTACATTTTCTGAACTGTTTTGCTGGTATTAAAACTCTTTGCACTTTACCACTGCTAACCAATGCTAACATGCTTGTGCACCCTCCTCTAAACATGGTAATATTGGCGTATTTTAATTTACTTATAAGTTCCTAGTAAAGAGGCACCCCCTGTACTCAGGGCATATAAACTAAATGCTACTAGGTGGCCTGGGGCACTAATTGTGCCACCCACTTTAGTAGCCATTTAACAATATCTCAGGCCTGCCCCTGCAGAGCCAGTGTATGCAGTTTACACTGCCATGTCCAAATGGCAAAATAACCCTTTTGCCAGGCCCAGTCCTTCCCTTTTTATACATAAAACTCACCACTGAGGTAGGCAGGGTGCAATGTATTTAAAAGGCAGGAGATGTACTTTTAAGTTTTACATGCCTTGTTAGTGAGAAACTCTCAACAGCGTTTTTCACTATTGCGAGGCCTATCTATCCCATTGGATTACAATTGGATTACCGTATTGCCTTTTATGAGTGTAATTTCGATACGACCCCCAAGATTAGTGTCTCTAGAATCACAATTTAAAATCACAACTTATGGTGAAGTCGGATTTTAAATTGCAATTCTAAAAATGCCCTCTTATAGAATGATGTCATTTTCCACATATAGCCATTTGCTGCCTGCTGCCTGGCTCTGTTCAGTCTGGGTTAGGCTGAGGTAAGGCTTTGTGCATTCTCTCTAAATAGCCACACACATAGGAAGCTTAGGTGTGCCTTGTTGAACCATCCAGGGAGATGAGAGGGAGGAGATGTACACGGTCTCACCCTTACACATGACTTGGCTGTGCCCTGCCCACACACACAGGGCTTCATTCCTCCCTATAGTGAGATTGTAGCCAGGGCACGAAGGGTGGGTCTTTGTGATCTTCAAAGACCCTTCTTTGAAGTCTCACCCACAGCGTTTACAATGCTGTCATTACTACGCTGTACCATTACAACATGGTCGTTACAACAACCGCATTGTTAGTACACAATGCATTTACATCGCAAGTCATTACAACGGCTTCCACTAGGGGACGCTGAGGTATTGGAAATGATTTCCAACACCTTCCCTACTGTTGCGCAAACTGGAGTAGGAATAGTAATTAATACTATTCCTAAATCCAGCGCGCCCCCTAGTGCAAGTTGTTGTATTGACTTGCGATGTAAATGCATCATGTACTAACTAACAACGTGGTCGTTGTTATGACCGCCATGTAAAAGCACGCAATGTAATACATCGTGTTGCAATGTACCATATTCCATATTCACATAGACGGTATGTACTGCTCAACCCACCTGCTTAACCCATCTATTGTATCCATAGGGGGATCATGGATCACCGCTGGTCTGTAATGAGAACGGAACTTGGTTTCTGGCGGGTCTCAGCAGCAAATTCATAGAAGACTGTGACATTCCCAACGCCCCACCGCTTTTTACTGCAGCATCCGCCTATGCCAGCTGGATCCAAGGGAAGATATCACGAGCTTCTTTTGCCAACCAAACAATCGCAGTTTCAAGCAGAAGTGATGATGGAAACTGTACCAGCAGTACTGTATCCCCGCCGGCAGGTAAGCGTGGAGGAATACATGTTGCTGATACTCAGAGAGGCAGTGTGTTATCATAGACTCAACTTGTACTTAAAGTTTCACTCAAGATTCAAGAGTTACAGAGAGGGCAAATAGGACACAATCAATAATCCTTTTATAGTTCATAACATGATGATATCTTACTCCCCTTTCCAGTTACATGGCATGACAGAGGTATTCATCGATCCATGTACTCAGTCCCTCATCCTGCATGGCCAAAATCAGTCATGCTTGCACTCATGCACCCACTCATCCACACTGTGATTCATTCTTCCATTCACAAACTCTCCCACAATACGACACGCATAAACTCACCACACAATGAAGAGGCAATTTCAGTAATCACCCTGACTTATTGGCTTTGGCAACAAAGAGCTGTAGAAGTCATTCCTACGCAGAGCCTGTTTCCTCCACTTGTGAGGTTCGGCAGTGTGCTTTCTCTAATTCGACTTTTTAAAGATTTATTTAATTAACCCCTTAAATGTTGGGCCTTCCACCCTCCTGTGCTGAGCCCTTTGTTGGCTATTTTGAAAAGTTCATGCTTAGGGCCCCAAAACTTTTTTCCCACATAAATTATCCATGCCTTAATGCGTTCTTTTTCCCAACATTCTGGGGATTCTAAAGATACCCACAGTTTGTGGATTCCCCTCAAGGGGACCAAGAGCAAAGGCAAAATATAGCAAAATGTTGAGTTTGAGAGGAAAATAGTAAAAAAGTACTCTGGATAAAAGTGTCTGCTTTTTTCCACAAAATGGCATCAATGAACAGTTTGCCATGCTAAAGTCACTATCTTCCCAGCGTTCAGGAACATGCAGAGCTGAATAAAAAAAATAATTTTGTACCACATTATGACATTTTTCAAGGAGGTTGCCATTTTTCCTGTTTTTTGTGCTCTCAATCTACTTCCGGTTGTGGTGGAATCCAATGTGAAACCCATGTGGGATTCAGTATAGCCTTAGAATTCTCCAAAGTAAATAAAATTCCAAATTCAGCAAGGGATCATATGTGTAGATCCCTCAAAGTTTTCCCAAGGAAAATGACCATTCAATTCAATTCAATTCAACTTTATTCGGTTTCCATAATTTGGAAGAAGACCATAAAAGTACATGTTAAAAATACAGTATTTACACGGTTTAAAAAAATGTATAATAATTTAGCGGTTTCTTTAACAGTTAAAATACAAAAAATCTGGTGTAATTACAATTTCATCGATTAATTCTGTTACAAATACATCATAATAATCATAATTCCAGTTAAAAGGAGCTAAATATCTGTGTATAATTATCTTTGTTCTGGTATTTATCAAAGATTGGGGCGATGCTTTACGCAGAATTTGAGAAAGGAGGCTATGGTTTTAGCATATAATTCGTTTTCCAAGTACTGAAGCACCAGAAAAGCTGGGCGACAACCTCGTATGCCTAGTACTTTTAAAAGAGGGACTATCCATCGCCTACGCGGTGTAATATAGAATTTACAAAAAAGCAGTACGTGGATAGAAGATTGTGCAGAGAAGGTATCACACGGGCAAGCGGGTAAGGTCAAGGACCAGTCATTCTGGAGAGGGAAGGAGATCAGTCGCTGAAACATGTTGAACCTAAAACGAGTCAACAGGAATTTTCATACTGATTTAAG
This sequence comes from Lissotriton vulgaris, assembly GCF_964263255.1. Taxonomy (NCBI): domain Eukaryota; kingdom Metazoa; phylum Chordata; class Amphibia; order Caudata; family Salamandridae; genus Lissotriton; species Lissotriton vulgaris. The sequence goes on along the minus strand of NW_028252333.1, from coordinate 460,545 downwards.
TTGCACAGTAAGTATAGTTAGATACTAAAATTAGTCTGAGCTAATATAAGGTTTTGCACAGAGGGTTTCCCTATTTCATTTGCTAATCGCAGCTGGCCCAAGTGTGTTAAGCAGGCATTTTTTAGCTCTTTTCTTCAGATCTCAACTATAGTTTTAGGCTCAGTGTAAAATCTCGGAAGGCCTAGATCAGTAAAAAAATGCCTTAACATATTCCAGCCATTTAATCTTCTCCATATTGTCAAGTGACATACAATCCTGAACAAGTAATCTTGTCAGCTCACACTGGTCCGTGGACCAGATCCGGTGCCATAACATGATTAGTTGGATTTTTACTATGTCCGATATATAGTCCAACCCCAGCTCAAGATGACATCCATATGTTGTAGTGCTCTTGGGGACTGCAAGTAAGTACCTTAAAAAGGAATTTTCAACTTTCTGTAGCTGGTCAACATTTGCATATCCCCAAACCCCTGTGCCATAAGTTCCAACGCTTACACATTTTGCCTTATAGATCTTTAGCATTTCTAGTGGAGATCTCTTTCCCAATTTCTGTGCAAACGCCACTAATGACGTCGTGGCCCTCAGAAATGATAGTTTCCTTGAATTAAGGGCTTCTGACCATTTGGACGTATTGTCGATTAGAATCCCTAAATAGGGATATGTTGTTGTGCGTTCTAATACAACATTATTGACAAATATGTCTTTGGCTTTCTTTTGTCTCAAACCGGCACGCATCACAAAAGTCTTTTTTTTGGGGAAAACTTTTTATTCAGTTTGGAACAATCATCGGAAAGACAATTCGCAGGTATGAATTTTCAAGTTACATTAATTAGCAAGCCTACGACACATAGAGTTTCGACATCTCCTGCCCCTCCCACCTTGATCAAAATGCAATCCAGATAACACATCATCCACCCCACCCTAGCAGTCATCTCCAGACTCATCCCTTGAGCTATTATCATCAGATTCGGGAACGGGGTCACAAATATCCCCCCTGTAAGTATTCCAGTCAGTCCATATTTTAGTCCACTTTCGGGGGCACTTCCGACTCATATAGACAGCTCGTTCAGTAATCATGGTAGCGTCCATATCCTTGCACCAAGCCTCCAACGAGGGCAGATCAGTGGCTCCCCACTTCTGCGCCACATTCCGCTTGGCAACCATAAAGCCTAGTGTCGCCCAAGTTTGCCCATGCCGCGATAAGTCGTTAGGTTCCCAAACATTTAGGAGGCTACTTCGTGGTTGAGGCAATAAGGAAACATTCAGGTTCTGGGACATCGTTCGTAGGACCGTGCGCCAATAATCAGTTAGTAATGGGCAATCCCAGATCGTATGGACAAAGGATCCCTCATTTCCACATCCTCTTAGGCAATACGGATGCTGTGCCCTGCCTATTTTGTGAAGTGTACTTCTAGTGAGGTATGCGCGATGTAAGATTTTAAGCTGGATGAGCCTTAGTCTGGCCGGAATTCCCACCTCTCTGGGTGAGGCCAGCGCCGCCTGCCATTCTGTCTCATCCATGGTGCCAATGTCCGCCGCCCACTTATCCTTCAAGGCTGGCGTGGGGTCTGGCTGGTTATTGATCAACTTGCGGTATGTGAATGAAGTAGCGCGTTTAGGCATATAATCTGTGAGTAACCTATCTTCTAAGGGAGAAGCTTCGGGTATGTCTACGTTTTGTGGTAGGACTGTCAGGAGTGCGTGTCTAATTTGTATCTAGCGGAATGTTTCTGTGGGTGCAAGCTCGTATTGTCTTCGTAGCGGGATGACCGTCCCCTTGTCCCACAGGTCACCCACTGAGGAAATGTCTATGCTGTCCCAGTGCTCAAAACCTCTGCTGTTCCTAAGTGACCCTAGCTGTTTCGTGTCCCAAAAAGGAGTGAGTTTTGTGATGGTCTCCCTCCACCCCAAGTGTGCCTGCGCTGCGTACCACAGCATGACTGTGTGCTCCGTTGGGCCCTCCAGTTTCATCGCCCGTCTTTTGTTATATAGGGCCGCCAGCATACTGTCTGTTCCTAGCTGCGCCCTATCTGCCTTGTATGCAGGGTCGGTTTGAGGGGCGTGTATCCACTGGTTTATGACTTTGAGGTGCGTCGCCCAATATTAAAGGCGTACGTTAGGAAGTGCTATGCCACCGTCGTACCAGCTGCGGTGCAATTCAGCCTGTGCAATGCGCGCCGGCCTATTGCCCCAACGTAGCGTGGACACCAGTGTCGTTATCTGTTGAAAATATCGCAAAGGTACCGGAAATGGCGTGATTTCAAGTGCATATAAAAAACGGGGCAGGGCCATCATTTTGAACAAAGCTGCCTTCCCTAGCAGCGTTAGGGGTAGTGATTCCCAGAGCGTCACGTCTCTGCGCAGGCGCTCCAAGGGGGGTGCCAGATTCTTGGAGAAGAAGGCTGCAGGGTCTTTCGTTATATGTATGCCCAGGTATTTCAACGATTCCTGGGATATTTCCAACGGGCAGTGAGGGGGAAGCCGAGGTATCGGTCCCTTAAGTAAATACAGCACTGACTTAGCCCAGTTAATGGTATAGCCCGAAACTGCCCGAAGGCGTCACAGATCTCGAACAGGACCGGCAGACCGCCCATCGGGTCCGTGAGGTACACCAGAATGTCGTCTGCGTAGAGGGATACACGGTCTTCCCAACCCTCTGCCCATGTAATACCGCGTAAAATAGGGGTCTTTCTAAGTCGCGCTGCCAAGGGTTCCAACACTAACGCGAAAAGAAGCGGCGATAGAGGGCAACCCTGTTGAGTCCCCCTTTTTAATGGTATAGCGTGAGAGTCGACCATTCACCGCTACGCACGCCTCTGGGTCCGCGTAAAGGAGCCAGATCCAAGCACAAAATTTTGGGCCGAAACCTAGGCGTGGAAGAACTGCGAAGAGGTAAGTCCATCCACAAATGTCTTTTTTATATTTACTTTGAGATTCAGACTTGTCATAAACACACAGTATTTATCTAAGACCCGCTGAAGCTGTAAAGGGGTTCTAGCAAAAATTACCGCGTCGTCGGCATATAATAACGCTGGAATTTGCAGACGACCTATTAAGGGCAGGTCTTTGCTCCCTTCCAACATTGCCACCTCAAGGCCATTACTATAGAGGGTGAATAGGAAGGGGGCCAGAACACATCCATGTCTGACCCCCCTCTCTACCCGGAAGGGCTCTGTTAACTCTCCTTTGGTGCCATACCTGACTCTTGCTCTGGCCCCTGCATACAGTTCTCGCAAAAAGTTCACTAATGAAGGATCTACTCCCAATTGTAGAATAATTGACCACAGTTTTGAGTGACTAACACAGTCAAAAGCTGCGGTCAAATCAACGTATTTCATATGTGAGAAACCCCCTTTAGCTTGAACGTACTTTCCTGTGAGCAGTGTCAGATTCAAAGCCTGGTCAACTGTACCTAGTCCCTCTAGGAACCCATATTGCAAATCCGAGATTACTTTTCGGTCAGTTGTCCATTCCTGGAGTCGTTCAAGGAGGATGCGACCAGCCACCTTTCCAAGCGATTATTAACAACGGGGTTGACCCTGTGTCCCTCAGAACCTGGGTAAGTGGTAGTTCAACATGAATTGGTTCTGTCGGGACAGAACCAATTCATGTTGAACTACCTTTCCAAGCGAGTCCAGGAGTGAGATGGGTCGATAACACGATGGACTGTTTCGATCTCCTTTTTTAAATATGGGCACTAGTATTGAGGTTGACCAAGATTCAATTAAACCCACTTCTTTGGCAGCTTTAAGCACATTAGTGAGGATCGGGGACCATAGGTCTATCTTGTATTTGAAAAGATCCACTGGGACCCCTTCGGGTCCCGGTGCTTTCCCCAATTTCGAGGCTTTTATTGCGTTTACTACCTCGTTGTGTGTAAAATCTAAGCATATCGGGTATTCTACTTGCCTCAAAAACTGAAGATATTCTGTTCCCTGATCCACTTCCTGGGAAAATATTTGCAAAAAATGATTCACCTATGTTTTGGCATCTATAGCGACGTCTAATGTCTGTGTTTCAGATATTTCGAGAAGGAATGGGGATCTAACTATACGCCAAAAAGTTGAGCTGTCCTTTATGGTGCAACTTTTATGAAGTTGACTCCATAAGTCATCTCTTAACTCCCTTGTCCGGGTTTTTAAGGCTAAAGCATATACCTTCCTAAGTCTATTAATCTCTTCCTTATCCCGATTTTTCTCACTTAGGGCGTTTTTTAACAGTGAATACGTTTTTGTACATTTGGAATTAAACCAGCCCTTTTGTGTCTTTCTAATTTTTGTTTGGTTTCGGGTTAGCTCTTTCTCTATACTTTGAACGATAACACTATAGCTCAACAGTATTTGTTCCGAAGTGGCCAAGGGGTCAAGGCAGTTTTCAATAGAAGACTGGGTTTGCCTAACTATTTTGGTCGTTGTGATTTCCTGATCAATTTTTCCCCATTTTAGTGTAAATCCATTACGTCTATCTAACTTTAAGGCCTGCTGATCTAGCAAGTTCAAATATTTAAGTTCCTCCATATGGGTAGGCACCGATAGAGCTAGACTGATAGGGAAATGATCACTCATTACATTATTAACTGTGTCAAATGCATGGATAGTTGATGCCATGCTTGTTGAGACTAGGATAAAATCTATTAAACTTTTGAATCCTCTCTCATTGATTGTTGGAGAGAATGTGGCTGGTGGACTCATTAACTCGTTTGCAAATCCCAACTCTATTGCAAACATGATCTCAATCATTCGGTTACCCTCAGTTGTATGAGTAAAATGCGTTAAGCTATTCTCTTCGTCATCCTGAATACCACAGTTATTGCTACTGCCCTTTTTACACAGATGTAAATTGAAATCACCACCCCAGATTAAAAAAAAGGAATTGTTTATATATGTTGTTCGTAGATCCTGTAATAAAAAGGAAACCTCATTTAACACGTCAATTAACTCGGTTGAGTTCAAGTTATTATAAAAATTTATTAAAAAAGTAAATAGATCGCTTGTTTACTTGTGACATCATAATCTGGTAGTTTTTTTCCATCTTCAATGGGGCTATTTCCTCACAGACCAATGTATTTGATATGTATATAATTAAGCCACCCTTACATCTTCCCGTGCTCGATCTTATAGTCTCTGAGAAATATGTCTTATAACCCACCAAGTGAATTGGGGAACTGAGCCAAGTTTCTTGAAGGCAGATTATGTTATGCTGCCTTACTTGGTCAAACCATTTCTTATTAGAATGTTTCGAGGAAAGACCCGCTATATTCCAAAAAATAAGGCAGAGTTGTAAGACAGATGTTTTAGTCTGCGAGCCCGTGGTCTGAACAGGTGGGTCCACATTTGTTTGGCACTTTATATAGTCTATTGTCGGAGCGTTGTTGTTTAGTTTTAATAGAGCGCCCGAAACGGGTAGACTACAGGTTTTGGGCTTTAAAGATCGATCCAAATTCCCTATGATTAACGATACATGTTCATCGGGTACCGCAATGTTATTTCCTATTAATGCTTTTCCCTTTGTAGTGTCTTCTAGATCCAGTCAATCATTATTATTCAACCCTGAGAGAGCATTAAATCTGTTATGGGTGGCAATGGGGTAAGAAGGCCATTGAGCCATAGGGATTGTTCTCCAGTTTGTAGATTGATAGGTGTTACTTATTGGTGGATAGAAGAATCCCAATGGTAGTATGTTTATCCCCGTGGGGTCAACCATTAGGTTTGCTCCTTTCCGTAGAATTTCCTTTACCAACATTGGTGAACTAAACGTCAGTACCACACAATCACCTGACAGAACCTTCTCCCACGCTCCCACCCACTGCACTCGTCTGGCCATCTTGAATTCCTCAAATAGTTGTCTATGTAGGCCAATCCTATTACTTAGCCAATGTAAAGATTTGTTTTTAAGAGCTAACCATGGTTTGTTATTACAGGTTTGAGTATTAGGTACATTTCCCAGGACAATACCATATGGGGTGGCCCCTGGTGGAAGATCTAGGTGTCTATCCGCGATTGATGGAACAGGGTGGGGAGGGATCAAAGGATGCACTTCTTTAGGGTACTGCTGAGCAGTAGGAAATTGTGTCTGCGTTTTACCAATGTATGTAGTATTTGGGGTATTGCGTGTAGTTTGTAGTTTATAAGAAGAATACACTCTATTAGCCGGTACCTTTTTGGATGCTGGGTCAAACTGAGCAATAGATTCAATGGAGGGTACTGACATATTCGATGACCTGAAATTTGTTGTTAGGGAATTAAGATTAGGCGATAAGCTAGGTGGAAATATATCAGGAGTAGTCTTTGGCGGTGACACTAAGTTGGAATTTTGAGATTTATTAATTATTAACTTTTCTATGTTCTCCATTCTTGCGGCTAACTGGTCTAGCCTAACCCTAACATATAGGCCCAGTCTTTCGACTAATAATGTCAACTTATGTATATTTAGCTCGGAATCAGTTTGTAGTATCAAATTACTATTTGGTCTTTCCTTTTGTTTCAATTGGTTTTTACTTTTGTCTATTCGTTTCTTCCCCTGTGGAGTGTAATTAGATTTCTTTTTTGTTGTGGTTGTAGAATGTACTACAACTGTTGAGATATCTTTCACAGGAGCTTGGACATCATTTGATCATGGTTTTCTTTGCTTTTTCTGAAGAGGTTGTGTGGGTGAATCATTTCTAATAAGTAGGAGCTCATCGGAGTCATGCTGGATACATCAATTAGATGGGTTGATGTTATTTTCCACTTGGTTTATTGGGATGTCTTCTGAAAGACTAGACGACTCCTGAGTTAACCTAGAAGATGTCCCTTCAAGTGATTCCTCCACCGACAGTATCTGTTTATCAATGGCTCTTACCGCGCCAGTTAAATAACTTAACAAGGTTTGCTGTGTGTCGTTACTTGGGCTTAGGTCACCAGGACTCAGCATTTTCCTATTCCCCATTGTTCTACCAATAGATTCAAACACTAAATGCAATGGAAAAAATATTGATAATTACAGTACAAAAAAATATTTAAAAGAGATTTATATTTCCAGCACAGCCAATGACATTAATTTGTTTACTTGGCTCGGAGAATGAAAATTCAAGAGACCTAGCCCGACCCGGCCCTCTCCGGTCTCGGACGGGCACAGACAGGCCCGCCCTTGGCCCGGGCTTAGCCCAGCACACACCCGTGCGCGTCCCGCGGGGTGATAGTGACAGTCCAGTTTTAAGGGCTACAAGTGGAAAGGGAGAGCTGTATCAGGCTCACAGTGCACCCAAGGCTCCTGGGTCCGGTAGTCCTGACAATCAGAGACAACACCCGCTCACAGTCCCTGCGCTGCATCTCCCGCTTCGCGGGAGGCGCAAGGTGGATTTGAGGCCGGTGCAGGCGAGAAAGGGAGGGCTGTATCAGGCTCACAGTGCCCCCAAGGCTCCTGGGTCCGGTAGTCCTGGCAATCAGAGACAACATCCGCTCACAGTCCCGGCGCTACATCTCCCGTGAAGCAGGAGGCGCAAGGTGGATTTGAAACCGGTGCGGGCGGGAAAGGGAGGGCTGTATCAGGCTCACAGTGCCCCCAAGGCTCCTGGGTCCGGTAGTCCGGTAGTCCTGGCAATCAGAGACAACACCCGCTCACAGTCCCGGTGCTGCGTCTCCCGCGAAGCGGGAGGCGCGAGGTGGATTTGAAGCTGATGCGGGTGGGAAAGGGAGGGCTGTATCAGGCTCACAGTGCCCCCAAGGCTCCTGGGTCCGGTAGTCCAGTAGTCCTGGCAATCAGAGACAACACCCACTCACAGTCCCGGCGCTGCGTCTCCCCTATTCAAATATTGAAAATGAGTATGAAAAAATGGTCATTCGCTTTTGTCATGATGGCCGATTTACCAAGGCAATATAACATTATGGGGCATATGTATAACAACCGGCAAAAAACATCATCAGTGTTAGGTAGCAGTAACATTTTCATTGCCGCGCACTGCCACAAACTATCTGCCACATTAGCGACGTATGTACAAGTGGACACTACGTGGCGATAGTTTCTCATGTCGGGAAACAACCTTTACAACGCAACTTTTACAACCCACTACCATTACAATGAAACTTTTACAACGCAACATCCATTACAACGCAACGTTTTGTTATGCCTCTCACGGCACCTGACACAGGGCACTTGAAGACCTTTCGGCCGAATGGGCGTTGTGCACATTGAATTCTGTACGGTCTGGCTGGCCTCACCTCCCCCTTCCCACCCCTTTGTGTGCCACCAGCGGGGCTGCTGCAGGTTCAGTATACAGGCACACAGGATTCTTGAGTTGCCAGGAACTGGACTGAAGTTGAGGCCTGACAGTCAGCCCCATTTGGAGTGTTTTCTAAAAACATTTAAGAATTGAAGTGGCTTTGTTGTTTTTCTTTCACAATCTAGTATCCCCACAATCCCCCCCCCCCTTATCAGTCCAGTTGCACTGTCCTAAAGATAGGCGAGCCAACAAGTTACGAAGGAGAGTCAAGGTAAGGGTCTGGCTTTGCCCTTAACGGTATGCACGAGTCTAGCTTTGAAAATATTTGGCAAGTAAATCACGCAACAAATATGTACAACTATGCAATAAGGAATGGATATTCTGTTCATTCAGCTAGAGCCTTAACCCCAAAGGACAGCTCCGTCTTATACACTTTAAGGTTCTGTACCGGGTGACTCACTTAAACTGCTTGATTGGGGGCTGAGGTCGGATTCCATGTGCACCAGCTGGTAGTGAATGGCTATGCCCACCCATAGCTGATTACTAGATTAAGATATTCATGGCTCTATCTGAAATGATTGGCCTAGCAGTGACACCATCCCCCAAACTGGCCCTCATGCAATGCACAATAAATATATAATGGACTGCACAAAGGTATGCGTCTTTTGTGCAGATGGTGGCAACGAGGAGGGTTGCCTGGAACTATCAATCAATCAATCATTGCATTTCTAAGGCGTGCTACATACCCGTGGGGGTCTCAAGGCGCTGGGGGGGAGCGCTACTGATCGAAGAGCCAGGTCTTGAGAAGTCTTCTGAAGGCCAGCAGGTCCTGAGTCTGTCGTAAGCTGGTAGGGAGAGCGTTCCAGGTCTTGGCGGCGAGGTAGAAGGATCTGCCGCCGGCGGTGGGTTTTCAGATACGAGGAAATGTGGCGAGGTTGGCTGAGCGGAGGCTTCGGGTGGGGAAGTGGAAGTTGAGATGGTTGTTTAGGTATGTAGGTCCGGAGTTGTGCAGTGCTTTGTGTGCGTAGATGAGGAGTTTGAAGGTGATCCTCTTGTTGAAGGGGAGCCAGTGTAGGCCTCTCAGGTGGGGTGTGATGTGGCTGCATCGGGGGACGTCGAGGATCAGGCGTGCCGAGGCGTTCTGGATTCGTTGTAGTCGTCTCAGGAGCTTGGTAGTTGTTCCTGAGTAGAGGGCATTCCTGTAGTCGAGTCTGCTGGTGACGAAGGCCTGGGTGACGGTTTTTCTCGTGACTGGAGGGATCCACTTGAAGATCCTGCGGAGCATTCGGAGGGTGTTGAAGCAGGATGCAGAGACGGCATTGACTTGCCTGGTCATGGAGAGGGTGGAGTCGAGGATGACCCCCAGGTTGCGTGCGTGATCTGTGGGTTCCGGGCTGTGCCACCAAGAGTCGTCCCAGGCTGATGGGGTGGGTCCGAGAATGAGGACCTCCGTCTTGTCTGAATTCAGCTTCAGTCTGCTGTCCTTCATCCAGTCGGCTACGGCCTTCATTTCTCTGTGGAGGTTGGCTTTGGAGGTGTGGGGGTCTTCGGTGAGGGATAGGATCAGCTGGGTGTCGTCGGAGTAGGAGATGATGTTGAGGTTATGTTGATGTGCAACGTGGGTGAGCGGTGCCATGTAGATATTGAACAGCGTCGGGCTGAGAGAGGATCCCTGTGGGATTCCGCAGATGATCTTGGTGGTTTTTGAGCCAAAGGGTGGGAGGCGGACGCTCTGGGTTCTGCCAGGGAGGAAGGATGTGGTCCAGGCCAGGGCCTTCTCTTGAATTCCGGCGTCATAGAGGCATGCTGATAGGGTGTGATGGCAGACTGTGTCAAAGGCTGCTGATAGTTCCAGGAGGATAAGGGCGTCTGTTTCTCCTTTGTCCATTAGGATCCTGATGTCGTCAGTGGTGGCGATGAGGACGGTCTCGGTGCTGTGGTTGCTGCGAAAGCCGGATTCGGAAGGGTCCAGGGCGTTGTTGTCCTCGAGGTAGCGGGTTAGCTGTTTGTTGACAATCTTCTCTGTCACTTTCGCAGGGAACGGGAGCAGGGAGATGGGCCGGAAGTTCCTGAGGTCCTTGGGGTCCGCCTTGGGTTTCTTCAGAAGGGCATTGATCTCGGCGTGCTTCCAGCTTTCCGGGAAGGTTGCTGTCTCGAAGGAGCTGTTGATAGTTTTTAGGCTTTGTTGAAGATGTGGTGAGGGCAGGGATCGGATGGGGTTCCTGAGTGGATGGAGTTCATGGTTTTGATGGTGTCTTCATCGCTGACGTTGGACCAGGCGGTCAGGCGGCTCGTGCGGGTAGTGGTCCCAGGGGTGGTGGACTTGGTGGTCCGTGCGGGGGTCTCGGAGTTGAAGCTGTCGTGGATGACGGTGATCTTGTGGTGAAAGAAGGTGGCCAGGAAGTCGCACAGGTCTTGTGATGGTGGTATGTCGTTGGTGTTGGAGCTGGGGTTGGAGAGTTCTTTCACGATGCTGAAGAGCTCCTTGGAGTTGTGTGCGTTGATGTCAAGGCGGTCCTTGAAGGCGGTCCTCTTGGCGGTCCTGATGAGTTGGTGGTGTTTGTGGGTGGCGCTCATGTGGGCTGTGTGGCTGTCTGGGGTTCGGTCGTGGAGCCATTTCTTCTCCAGCTTCCGACAGGTGCGCTTGGAGATCCGGAGGTCTTCGGTGAACCAGGTGGCTTTTTTGTTGGTGTGGTTGGTTGCGGAGGTCTTGAGAGGGGCAAGGGTGTTGGCACAGTCGTTGATCCACTGTTTGAGGTTGGTCGCGGCGGTGTCGGGGTCGGTGGGGTCGGCGGGTGATCTCAGGGCGAGGGTGGTAGTCAGTTGTCCTTGGTGACCTTGCCCCAGCAGCGGCGTGGCAGCTGTTGGGTGCGGTGGTGTGTGGTGGGTTTCCTGAAGGTGAAGTGGGCACATCTGTGGTCAGTCCAGTGGGGTTCGGTGGTGTGGTTGAAGGAGATGTGGGGGCTTGTGGAGAAGATGGGGTCCAGCATGTGTCCGGCGGCGTGGGTGGGTGTCGTCACGAGCTCTTTGAGTCCGAGGTTGGCGAGGTTGTCTATCAGGCCGGTGGAGGTGGTGCCGTTGTTGTTCTCGAGGTGAAAGTTCAGGTCCCCAAGGAGGATGTAGTCCGTGGAGGCGAGGGCGTGGGTGTTGACGAGGTCAGTGATGGTGTCGCTGAACTGTGGTCTTGGGCCGGGTGGTCTGTAGACGAGTGTTCCTCCGAGGGTCGTGTTGGGGTCGGTGTGGATCTGGAAGTGCATGTGCTCAGCAGTGGTGAGAGTGTTGTCTGTGTTGGTCGAGACTCTGAGGGTGTCCTTGTGGATGATGGCGATTCCCCCTCCAACTCCGTTGGTGCGGTCTCTGCGGGAGATCTTGTAGCCCTGTGGGATGGCTATGGCGATGTCTGGTGCTGAGGTGGCGTTCAGCCAGGTCTCCGTCAGGAAGGCCACGTCAGGGGCGGTGGAGTCTAGGAGGTCCCAGAGTTCGATGGCGTGCTTGCGAGCGGAGTGGGTGTTGAGGAGGATGCAGCGGAGGTGGTTGGGTTCTCTGGTTGGTGGTCTGGTGGGGTGGATACTGGTGAATCTGCAGTTCTGGCAGGCGAAGGGCCCTTGGGTGCGCTTCGGGGTGGCCCGGTAGCAGGGGTGGTCTCGTCCGGTGTTGAGTGCGTGGAGGGTGTTGGAGTCGTAGTGCAGTCTGGCGTTGCGGGGGACGCGGGGCCCAGGGGTTCTGGCCCTGGGCATGGTCCTGGTGCGGATGGACGCAGACAGGCTTGCTTTTGGCGCGGCCACTGCGCATCCTCCATATGAGGGGGAGAGGGAGGGAGGAGCAGCTGGGAGGTGGGAGCCGGGCGGCCAATGGGGGGCCGGGCTCAGGGACGCAGCGGCAGGAAAACGGCAGGGGGACACGGAAGGCGGGGGAGAAGAGAGGGGGCATAGGGACAAAAACGGGCACAGGGGGCTGCGTGAGGGGAGCGACCTGCCTGGTGACAGGATCAAAGGTCGCTCGGGAAGGGGAAGGGGAAGAAACAACATCCCGGCTAGTATTTCAGCACCAGACGTACATTAATGTGCTAATATGTCTGTCAGGGTACTGTGGCATTGGTCTGCTTAGTTGGGACTTTCTCAGACTGCTATTGTCTCTACTGAATTTTCTTCTCCACTATAGTGCAATGCATTGTCCTGAAATATGTTTAATTTTTTTTTAAGTTATATGTTGGAATCACTAAATAAACCATAAAGTGTCTCCAACATTCAAAAACAGTGTATTTCTTTGATGTGCAAAAGTGTTTCACCTAAGTGCATTGTATTTATAAAAAGTGATGAACTAAGAAACATTCATGCCACCCACCTCTTGATGGTAATGCCACAAATAAACTATGAGGCAAGTCAATTGTCACCTGTACCCTATATTCCTTGATTTATATTATTTTGAACAGAGCTTATTTTAAACTCAGACACTTGAAGATGCTCTCATATGTGATAATGAAGCTAAAGGAGGTGCAGCAAAGTAAATTATACTCTTGGATCACACAATTTGTTGTAGCAGGGAAGTCAAGGTTAGCATCCTAACCCCCGTTCTTTTGCTGACCAACCACCTCAGTTTGCACCCAGCCATATGCAAATCCGTCCTGACCCTGCTCCTTATGGGAACAGGCCAGTCCAAACTAACAAGACAGGTCCTGGACAGGTCCTCCCTGAACTGTTACACAAGCAACCGAGGACCTGTTTCCCCTAGTTATGGACACAGTGGTTTGGAGCAGATCGACTAACTACTTGCCCGATGCCCTGCAGCAGCAAGTGCCGAAGGAAGCCGTCCCCCCAGCTGACGCACTGAGAGACGCTGTCCTTTCTCTTGCCAAGAAATCCAGCTCCAATGTTTCCAGGCTACCCATGCAGGTTGCTGGGAAATCGAGTTCTGAGAGAGAGATACAAGACCTCCTTCATTCTAAACCAAGGTACGGAGCTGATTAGACCCTTAGAGAACTCTTGGATAGATCCTTGGCAGAGAAATACTAAACTTAAGCTACTCCTCACTTACTTCTTCCCTTGTACTAGACTTAGGTTAGGTACACCGGGGTAGGCGTATTTTAGAAGCACCTGTTGAGTACTTTTAGTCATTATTTTATTACTGTATGTATTTTATACGTTTTAGGCAACTTATGGCTTAGAAACCATATCATGCTTTTACAGTACAACTTTATAATACTTTTCGTATTATATGCCCTGTACTTTATAACCAGTATTACCATTGTAGCAGTACATTTCTTATGCTTGAGAAAGAAGACTGCTCAATAAATACCTTTTATTGAAAATGCCTGTCTCTCTATTTTCTCAGCACCTCTGGTGAAACGAAGCATGCACGATTGACTGAGTAAAATAGTTATCTATTGTTTCCGCGACTCTAGAGATTGATTTCTTATTCTCGGGAAACAAAGTTGTCATGTTTATGCTGTTGTCAGAAACGAATCCCTTCTTGTTTATTCGAGAAAGTTTCTAGTGACCTCTGAGCTAGATGGCACTCACAATTAAGTTTAATATATATGATAGAGACCTAGTCGACCTCAGTCCTACGTCTAAACTATAGTATATGTTATTCCAATGGGCAGAGCCTATTGGGAATATAGGAACTACACTACATGGCGCCCAACGTTTGGTAAGGCGATAATTTAACGCTAGATACTAGAGTAACTCAGTCGTGCTTTTCACACAGACCCCTTTTTCCCGTAAAATACTCCAATAGACGTCTGGAGTGGGTAAAAGGTTAATATCTGCCACAACTGAGTAGGAGGAAAATCCTATGTATTAGTTTTTGGTTTGTTCAACGTTGCAGGATACAGTGTTCCAAAATATTGTGCACCTAATCTTTGTTTCCTTGAAACTTTGCTCTGCAAAAACTTCCAGTCAACAAATTGTCGGAGAGTGATGAAGAAAGGGGGAGAGCTGCAGCAGCAGCTCAATCAGTATTAGATGAAACAAATCTCCAACAAAATGACTCGGATGCAATAATCATCCCGGCAAATATAAGGAAAACCATAACTATAAAACTTATAGAAAATGGAGTATCATCGAGAGGTGGTAAAGTAATCTTTGTTATAGAGGCACATGAATATCGGCAGGCAGAGGTATTCTATTCATGGATTCTGTTTCCTACAGCAAATCCGGTAACACACGAGTTCCACTACTACAAAATAGAGGAACCTCCAGCGGAATACGTACCTTTCGAGGACGTTGAAATTCCATTAACTTACCAAGAACATCAGCTCTGGTTTAACGGTGCCCTAAAACATCAAAAGCACAATACCAGGCTCAGTCCACTAGGTAGACCAGGAGCAACATGGCCGGTACTAGCCAGCTACACACCACATCCTGACATTGACGGAATGACAGGTCCAGAACTGTTAGCTCAGCTGAAACATTTAATTAAAATACACAGACAATTGGTTCAATATGTCATGAGGACTTAAAACAGTCCAACCAGCTGTAAGGATTCCACAGAACACCCCTCACAAGGGGAACACAAACAAAATCACACCACAGACTATACAATCAGTCATTTGTAGATTGCCCTGCAAAAAGGGAACACATTTTGTTCTGGTTAGCTCAGAAAATTACTCAAATAGAGGCAGTATTCCCTGATAGTACACCTCATGAGAAACACAGAATTCTGACAATCTGTTTACCAATGGAGAAAGCACCACATGTGGAGGACTGTGACACTTGGGGTACAGTCTTTGCTTCAATCTACACAAAAACACATGGTGTACCGTCCATGGCAATAATAGCAGACGTTCTGAGACAGATTCAAAATGAATACGGTCCAGAACCGGCCTTAAATCTGGGTATGAAATTACTAAAAGATTTCAAATAGGTCTCGGCTATACCATTAGCCAACATTAAAGGTGAAGCAGCATCAGTGGCAATCCTCCAAAAGTTAAAAGAAACAGATATAACAGACCAACCATATGAGCTTGCTAGAATTATTGAAAAATCTTATGAAGAACTAGGTAGAGATAGTTTGGGTGGGAAAACAGTAAAACCCGAATTAACAGAAAATCCTGAAAAAGTGTTTATTAAAAATAATCTCACTACTCCTAAAAGGAAGTGGGAAAATACTAAACAGACACTTCCTAAAGAGAAAAGTTCTCAATCCAGAGGAAGATCCCCCCAATGGGGAGGTAGGTCTTCCCAACGGGAGCCCTCTGAAAAAAGGTATAACCTTAGAAATAGGTATACTTTAAGAAAACCTGATAGATATCAAGATACTGATACATGTTCCTCTCGTACCTTTCAGACTTCCTGGCAGAAATCCGAGAGGAGAGGACGATCAGAACAGAAAGAGGAACGCGTGAAGTCCAAAGAAGAACAGCACGTTCCAAAAAATAAGAAAACTCAATTCATTAAAAAGAAGGTAGCAAGCATAAAGATCAGACATGCCGAGCATCTTGAGGACACAACTCAAGAATGGGGAGTGGGCTCAGACAATGCTAGACAGCGCAGCAGAAGTCACCATAGGTCGCAAGATCCTGATGGATAATTTGGAGACAGTGGACTTGAAAGAATTGTAGTTTCAAGTTGAAACTACTTACACCAGGGTTAGTGTACCCCACAAATTATATGAAATAACACTCCGGATGGAGGGGGATATAACTAGAAAAATAAGAGCACTCTTTTGGGAGAAGCTCTCTAAGGGCTATGACATTCTTCTAGCTGAACAAGACTGGGCACCTGAATTTGTCAGGGAGTGCCCACATGGCGAAGAGATAATTATGCCAGCCTTCACAAATCACATTCCAATTCATAAAAAATACACATATGCCAGAAAATGGGCAGTAGCTCAGGCTCCAGCATTATATAAAAATCATGTTGGATGGGATGAGCACTCTCCTCACCATAAAATACAGTTAAAAAAATCAACCTACTGCGCAAAGGCAGTATCCAGTTAAGAAAGAAGCTAAAAAACAAGTCAGGGAGATTTTAAATCAACTTGAATACCAAGGGGTGATTGAAACAGGCACCTCGTCAATGAACAATCCTTTGTTTCCTGTCTCCAAACCAGACAATTAGGTTACAGACATTTAAACTCCTGTTGCAAAACATTTGCAGTACAAAATGCACACAGTGCAGTATTGATGAATAACATTGTGCGAAAAAAATATAAAACCACATTAGATATTTCAAATGGGTTTTTCTGTCAAACTATTGCACCTGAAAGCAGGCATTTGACTGCTTTCTCAATTATGGGGTCACAGCGACAATTTTGCCTTCTCCCCCAGGGATTCAAGAATAGTCCAGGGTTATTTTCAGCCAGAGTAACAGAGTTACTACAAACGTACGATGATGAGGCATTATCTTATGTCGATGACATCTATCTTACAGACAATGATTTGGACTTGCACTTGAAAAGAGTGAACACCATAATACTTGGGTTCGCATCTGAAGGGTATAAATTCAATTTTAAGAAATCACGAATTGCCCACCTCAACGTCCTATTTCTAGGCTACGAGTTATCAAGTGAAGGCAAAAGCCTGGCAGCTAACTTTCTAGAGAAATGTGCGCTGCTCCAACCTCCAAAGAAGCTGAAAAACTTACAGTCAATCCCGGGTTTCCTGAATTTCTGAAGAACTTATGTTCTGAATTACGCAGAAAGGGTTAAACCTCTCTACGAACTAATCAAACCTGATTTCAAACCAACAAATTGGAATACAACACACACAGTAGTTTTGCGTTCAGTGCAAACAGACATGTTAGCAAAAACACAGTTAGAAACACGCCACAATGTGCGCAACATTGTGATCCGAATCATCCCAGGAAGATGCGGATTCGCATACCTAACCTTTAATGAAGGTGAAAAGGTACCAATAGCATACAAATCATATTTGTACACAAAAGCTAAAATAAAATTCACTTCTACAGAAAAAATTCTGACAGCGGTTCAAACTGCAGTAGCAAAAGAGAGAGCTCTCGCACAGGGAAAACGAATAATGATCGTTACAAATGTACCTGCCTTAGAAGCAGTGACGAAAGCAAGCATTCCAAATGCAAAAGCTTTACATCCGAGATGGATACAATGGGTTAACTCTCTTGCTGCAACAGACGTTGAATACGTCTTTGACCCCTATTTGAAGACACAAGAATTTTTACAATGCGAACACGAATGTCCTCTGCCAACTGAGATTCTACCTCTAGAATATTACGGATGTATAATATATACAGACGGATCAGCACAGCCCACAATTGGGGGTAAACAAGCATATAGTGCTGCGTGCGCAATTGTTAAAGGTCGCTGGCGCGAAGGTAAATTTAGACCTATGGTCACAAAAACTCAATCATTCGGAGACTGCACAGCTCAGCGAGCTAAACTACAGGCTTTCAAGATGGCGCTTGAAAATACAGATCGCGAATTCCCCACACTAATAGTGTGCGATTCGTATTTCTGCGTTGAATCTTACAACAAACACTTGCAGAGCTGGGTTAAAAACGGGTAAAAAAATTAAAAAGGTGGCACAATCAAGCATAAAATGCTTTGGGAACAAATAGTTCTTTTATAGAAAGAACTACAAAAGACTGACGTGATTCACACACTGAGTCATCAGCGTGATGGCGGTCACGTTGCAGGGAATTCATTGGCTGATGAAGTCGCGAAGGCAGCTGTGCAAACGGCTTCCGTAGCAGCAATCACTCAGTCAAAAACAAAGATAGACAGCGAAATAATGCAAGCTGTCACTGCTGCAGTCAAAGACAGTGGTAAGACACTCCCAAAAGGCTTTCCAGTAAAGTATTCATATATAACTGATGCGAATAATGTTCCTTTTGCTCAAATCCCTGGAGTGGGGGATAGGGTAATTCCAAACATAGAATATAGGTTAGGACTAACCTTAGCAGCACATGAAGAACTGGCCTCTGCACACGCAGGAGTTTCCGCCACAGTATCATTATTAAAACAGAGATATTGGTGGCCACACATGAAGAAACAAACTAGGAACAATGTTCTAGAATGTGAAATCTGCCCGAAAATGAAAGGTTCTATAGTAAAACGCCCTGCACAGACGCCCCTTCTGATTTCAGATAAACCTCTAGCGTGCCTTTACCTGGACTACTGTGGTCCCTTAACAAGGGACGGCAACTATAAATATATCATGGTCGCAGTGGATTCCTGCACAAGATTTATTTGGTTGGCACATATGCAATCGGCGCGCTACATTCTGACCAGGATATATTTACAACAAGGGGTGGTGAGGGACAGAGTCTCTGAATTAAGCAGAAAGCTCTCACCCAGTCAAGAGATCAGGGCTAGATCCAACACCGTTTTTTAGCTCACTGCACCATCCCAGTTTCAGAACCTGGCTGTATGCAAATTAGTCTGTTCCTGTCCCAGTGCATGATGGCAACAGGGCAAACCAAACTACAAAAGCCAATTCTTACACTGGGAAGGAAACAAGCTCCCGGGGACCGGTTTCTGGCATTTCAGCCGTCTTCGGCCCGGTTTGCTTGAATCCTGATGGTGCAATGAGCAAGGGTCTCACATCTGAGAATACCCTTCCACGCTTAGGGTGGACAAAAATATTTACAACAAGGGGTGGTGAGGGACAGAGTCTCTGAATTAAGCAGAAAGCTCTCACCCAGTCAAGAGATCAGGGCTAGATCCAACACCGTTTTTTAGCTCACTGCACCATCCCAGTTTCAGAACCTGGCTGTATGCAAATTAGTCTGTTCCTGTCCCAGTGCATGATGGGAACAGGGCAAACCAAACTACAAAAGCCAATTCTTACACTGGGAAGGAAACAAGCTCCCGGGGACCGGTTTCTGGCATTTCAGCCGTCTTCGGCCCGGTTTGCTTGAATCCTGATGGTGCAATGAGCAAGGGTCTCACATCTGAGAATACCCTTCCACGCTTAGGGTGGACAAAAATATTTACAACAAGGGGTGGTGAGGGACAGAGTCTCTGAATTAAGCAGAAAGCTCTCACCCAGTCAAGAGATCAGGGCTAGATCCAACACCGTTTTTTAGCTCACTGCACCATCCCAGTTTCAGAACCTGGCTGTATGCAAATTAGTCTGTTCCTGTCCCAGTGCATGATGGGAACAGGGCAAACCAAACTACAAAAGCCAATTCTTACACTGGGAAGGAAACAAGCTCCCGGGGACCGGTTTCTGGCATTTCAGCCGTCTTCGGCCCGGTTTGCTTGAATCCTGATGGTGCAATGAGCAAGGGTCTCACATCTGAGAATACCCTTCCACGCTTTGGGTGGACAAAAATATTTACAACAAGGGGTGGTGAGGGACAGAGTCTCTGAATTAAGCAGAAAGCTCTCACCCAGTCAAGAGATCAGGGCTAAATCCAACACCGTTTTTTAGCTCACTGCACCATCCCAGTTTCAGAACCTGGCTGTATGCAAATTAGTCTGTTCCTGTCCCAGTGCATGATGGGAACAGGGCAAACCAAACTACAAAAGCCAATTCTTACACTGGGAAGGAAACAAGCTCCCGGGGACCGGTTTCTGGCATTTCAGCCGTCTTCGGCCCGGTTTGCTTGAATCCTGATGGTGCAATGAGCAAGGGTCTCACATCTGAGAATACCCTTCCACGCTTAGGGTGGACAAAAATATTTACAACAAGGGGTGGTGAGGGACAGAGTCTCTGAATTAAGCAGAAAGCTCTCACCCAGTCAAGAGATCAGGGCTAGATCCAACACCGTTTTTTAGCTCACTGCACCATCCCAGTTTCAGAACCTGGCTGTATGCAAATTAGTCTGTTCCTGTCCCAGTGCATGATGGGAACAGGGCAAACCAAACTACAAAAGCCAATTCTTACACTGGGAAGGAAACAAGCTCCCGGGGACCGGTTTCTGGCATTTCAGCCGGCTTCGGCCCGGTTTGCTTGAATCCTGATGGTGCAATGAGCAAGGGTCTCACATCTGAGAATACCCTTCCACGCTTAGGGTAGACAAAAATATTTACAACAAGGGGTGGTGAGGGACAGAGTCTCTGAATTAAGCAGAAAGCTCTCACCCAGTCAAGAGATCAGGGCTAGATCCAAAACCGTTTTTTAGCTCACTGCACCATCCCAGTTTCAGAACCTGGCTGTATGCAAATTAGTCTGTTCCTGTCCCAGTGCATGATGGGAACAGGGCAAACCAAACTACAAAAGCCAATTCTTACACTGGGAAGGAAACAAGCTCCCGGGGACCGGTTTCTGGCATTTCAGCCGTCTTCGGCCCGGTTTGCTTGAATCCTGATGGTGCAATGAGCAAGGGTCTCACATCTGAGAATACCCTTCCACGCTTAGGGTGGACAAAAATATTTACAACAAGGGGTGGTGAGGGACAGAGTCTCTGAATTAAGCAGAAAGCTCTCACCCAGTCAAGAGATCAGGGCTAGATCCAACACCGTTTTTTAGCTCACTGCACCATCCCAGTTTCAGAACCTGGCTGTATGCAAATTAGTCTGTTCCTGTCCCAGTGCATGATGGGAACAGGGCAAACCAAACTACAAAAGCCAATTCTTACACTGGGAAGGAAACAAGCTCCCGGGGACCGGTTTCTGGCATTCCAGCCGTCTTCCGCCCGGTTTGCTTGAATCCTGATGGTGCAATGAGCAAGGGTCTCACATCTGAGAATACCCTTCCACGCTTAGGGTGGACAAAAATATTTACAACAAGGGGTGGTGAGGGACAGAGTCTCTGAATTAAGCAGAAAGCTCTCACCCAGTCAAGAGATCAGGGCTAGATCCAACACTGTTTTTTAGCTCACTGCACCATCCCAGTTTCAGAACCTGGCTGTATGCAAAGTAGTCTGTTCCTGTCCCAGTGCATGATGGGAACAGGGCAAACCAAACTACAAAAGCCAATTCTTACACTGGGAAGGAAACAAGCTCCCGGGGACCGGTTTCTGGCATTTCAGCCCTCTTCGGCCCGGTTTGCTTGAATCCTGATGGTGCAATGAGCAAGGGTCTCACATCTGAGAATACCCTTCCACGCTTAGGGTGGACAAAAATATTTACAACAAGGGGTGGTGAGGGACAGAGTCTCTGAATTAAGCAGAAAGCTCTCACCCAGTCAAGAGATCAGGGCTAGATCCAACACCGTTTTTTAGCTCACTGCACCATCCCAGTTTCAGAACCTGGCTGTATGCAAATTAGTCTGTTCCTGTCCCAGTGCATGATGGGAACAGGGCAAACCAAACTACAAAAGCCAATTCTTACACTGGGAAGGAAACAAGCTCCCGGGGACCGGTTTCTGGCATTTCAGCCGTCTTCGGCCCGGTTTGATTGAATCATGATGGTGCAATGAGCAAGGGTCTCACATCTGAGAATACCCTTCCACGCTTAGGGTGGACAAAAATATTTACAACAAGGGGTGGTGAGGGACAGAGTCTCTGAATTAAGCAGAAAGCTCTCACCCAGTCAAGAGATCAGGGCTAGATGCAACACCGTTTTTTAGCTCACTGCACCATCCCAGTTTCAGAACCTGGCTGTATGCAAATTAGTCTGTTCCTGTCCCAGTGCATGATGGGAACAGGGCAAACCAAACTACAAAAGCCAATTCTTACACTGGGAAGGAAACAAGCTCCCGGGGACCGGTTTCTGGCATTTCAGCCGCCTTCGGCCCGGTTTGCTTGAATCCTGATGGTGCAATGAGCAAGGGTCTCACATCTGAGAATACCCTTCCACGCTTAGGGTGGACAAAAATATTTACAACAAGGGGTGGTGAGGGACAGAGTCTCTGAATTAAGCAGAAAGCTCTCACCCAGTCAAGAGATCAGGGCTAGATCCAACACCGTTTTTTAGCTCACTGCACCATCCCAGTTTCAGAACCTGGCTGTATGCAAATTAGTCTGTTCCTGTCCCAGTGCATGATGGGAACAGGGCAAACCAAACTACAAAAGCCAATTCTTACACTGGGAAGGAAACAAGCTCCCGGGGACCGGTTTCTGGCATTTCAGCCGTCTTCGGCCCGGTTTGCTTGAATCCTGATGGTGCAATGAGCAAGGGTCTCACATCTGAGAATACCCTTCCACGCTTAGGGTGGACAAAAATATTTACAACAAGGGGTGGTGAGGGACAGAGTCTCTGAATTAAGCAGAAAGCTCTCACCCAGTCAAGAGATCAGGGCTAGATCCAACACCGTTTTTTAGCTCACTGCACCATCCCAGTTTCAGAACCTGGCTGTATGCAAATTAGTCTGTTCCTGTCCCAGTGCATGATGGGAACAGGGCAAACCAAACTACAAAAGCCAATTCTTACACTGGGAAGGAAACAAGCTCCCGGGGACCGGTTTCTGGCATTTCAGCCGTCTTCGGCCCGGTTTGCTTGAATCCTGATGGTGCAATGAGCAAGGGTCTCACATCTGAGAATACCCTTCCACGCTTAGGGTGGACAAAAATATTTACAACAAGGGGTGGTGAGGGACAGAGTCTCTGAATTAAGCAGAAAGCTCTCACCCAGTCAAGAGATCAGGGCTAGATCCAACACCGTTTTTTAGCTCACTGCACCATCCCAGTTTCAGAACCTGGCTGTATGCAAATTAGTCTGTTCCTGTCCCAGTGCATGATGGGAACAGGGCAAAACAAACTACAAAAGCCAATTCTTACACTGGGAAGGAAACAAGCTCCCGGGGACCGGTTTCTGGCATTTCAGCCGTCTTCGGCCCGGTTTGCTTGAATCCTGATGGTGCAATGAGCAAGGGTCTCACATCTGAGAATACCCTTCCACGCTTAGGGTGGACAAAAATATTTACAACAAGGGGTGGTGAGGAACAGAGTCTCTGAATTAAGCAGAAAGCTCTCACCCAGTCAAGAGATCAGGGCTAGATCCAACACCGTTTTTTAGCTCACTGCACCATCCCAGTTTCAGAACCTGGCTGTATTCAAATTAGTCTGTTCCTGTCCCAGTGCATGATGGGAACAGGGCAAACCAAACTACAAAAGCCAATTCTTACACTGGGAAGGAAACAAGCTCCCGGGGACCGGTTTCTGGCATTTCAGCCGTATTCGGCCCGGTTTGCTTGAATCCTGATGGTGCAATGCGCAAGGGTCTCACATCTGAGAATACCCTTCCACGCTTAGGGTGGACAAAAATATTTACAACAAGGGGTGGTGAGGGACAGAGTCTCTGAATTAAGCAGAAAGCTCTCACCCAGTCAAGAGATCAGGGCTAGATCCAACACCGTTTTTAAGCTCACTGCACCATCCCAGTTTCAGAACCTGGCTGTATGCAAATTAGTCTGTTCCTGTCCCAGTGCATGATGGGAACAGGGCAAACCAAACTACAAAAGCCAATTCTTACACTGGGAAGGAAACAAGCTCCCGGGGACCGGTTTCTGGCATTTCAGCCGTCTTCGGCCCGGTTTGCTTGAATCCTGATGGTGCAATGAGCAAGGGTCTCACATCTGAGAATACCCTTCCACGCTTAGGGTGGACAAAAATATTTACAACAAGGGGTGGTGAGGGACAGAGTCTCTGAATTAAGCAGAAAGCTCTCACCCAGTCAAGAGATCAGGGCTAGATCCAACACCGTTTTTAAGCTCACTGCACCATCCCAGTTTCAGAACCTGGCTGTATGCAAATTAGTCTGTTCCTGTCCCAGTGCATGATGGGAACAGGGCAAACCAAACTACAAAAGCCAATTCTTACACTGGGAAGGAAACAAGCTCCCGGGGACCGGTTTCTGGCATTTCAGCCGTCTTCGGCCCGGTTTGCTTGAATCCTGATGGTGCAATGAGCAAGGGTCTCACATCTGAGAATACCCTTCCACGCTTAGGGTGGACAAAAATATTTACAACAAGGGGTGGTGAGGGACCGAGTCTCTGAATTAAGCAGAAAGCTCTCACCCAGTCAAGAGATCAGGGCTAGATCCAACACCGTTTTTTAGCTCACTGCACCATCCCAGTTTCAGAACCTGGCTGTATGCAAATTAGTCTGTTCCTGTACCAGTGCATGATGGGAACAGGGCAAACCAAACTACAAAAGCCAATTCTTACACTGGGAAGGAAACAAGCTCCCGGGGACCGGTTTCTGGCATTTCAGCCGTCTTTTGCCCGGTTTGCTTGAATCCTGATGGTGCAATGAGCAAGGGTCTCACATCTGAGAATACCCTTCCATGCTTAGGGTGGACAAAAATATTTACAACAAGGGGTGGTGAGGGACAGAGTCTCTGAATTAAGCAGAAAGCTCTCACCCAGTCAAGAGATCAGGGCTTGGTAGTTTAGTCTGCCCTGTTCCCATGATGCACTGGGCCAGGGACAGACTGATTTGCATATAGCCAGGTTCTGAGCTGGGATGGGCAGTGAGATAAATAACGGTGATGGATCAAGCCCTGATCTTTGGACTGGGTAAGAGTGGTCTGCTTAATTCAGACACTCTGTTCATCACCACCCCCTTTCTGAATCGTTTTTGGCCACTATAGGTGTGGCAGGGTATACTCAGACATGAGTCCCTTTCTCACTGCTCCATCAGGATTCAAGCAAGCCGGGCCGAAGACGGCTGAAATGCCAGAAACCGGTCCCCGGTAGCTTGTCTCCTTTCTGGTGAAGAATTGGCTTGGTAGTTTAGTCTGCCCTGTTCCCATGATGCACTGGGCCAGGGACAGACTGATTTGCATATAGCCAGGTTCTGAGCTGGGATGGGGCAGTGAGATAAATAACGGTGATGGATCAAGCCCTGATCTTTGGACTGGGTAAGAGTGGTCTGCTTAATTCAGACACTCTGTTCATCACCACCCCCTTTCTGAATCGTTTTTGGCCACTATAGGTGTGGCAGGGTATACTCAGACATGAGTCCCTTTCTCACTGCTCCACCAGGATTCAAGCAAGCCGGGCCGAAGACGGCTGAAATGCCAGAAACCGGTCCCCGGTAGCTTGTCTCCTTTCTGGTGAAGAATTGGCTTGGTAGTTTAGTCTGCCCTGTTCCCATGATGCACTGGGCCAGGGACAGACTGATTTGCATATAGCCAGGTTCTGAGCTGGGATGGGGCAGTGAGATAAATAACGGTGATGGAACAAGCCCTGATCTTTGGACTGGGTAAGAGTGGTCTGCTTAATTCAGACACTCTGTTCATCACCACCCCCTTTCTGAATCGTTTTTGGCCACTATAGGTGTGGCAGGGTATACTCAGACATGAGTCCCTTTCTCACTGCTCCATCAGGATTCAAGCAAGCCGGGCCGAAGACGGCTGAAATGCCAGAAACCGGTCCCCGGTAGCTTGTCTCCTTTCTGGTGAAGAATTGGCTTGGTAGTTTAGTCTGCCCTGTTCCCATGATGCACTGGGCCAGGGACAGACTGATTTGCATATAGCCAGGTTCTGAGCTGGGATGGGGCAGTGAGATAAATAACGGTGATGGATCAAGCCCTGATCTTTGGACTGGGTAAGAGTGGTCTGCTTAATTCAGACACTCTGTTCATCACCACCCCCTTTCTGAAACATTCTGACCAGGGTCCTGTGCTTAGCTCTCGAGCTTACAAAGGGGCCATGGCTAGCTTGGGTGTTGCATTGCGGTATTCTAGTCCCTTCCATCCTGAGGGTAATGTGGTAGTATAAAGAAAATACCGTGACATAAAGCAATCCATAACAGCTAAGGTATTAGGTTCGGCTGATAGGTGGGTCAAACATCTAATAAGTGTCCAATGTAGTCTTAACAATCCGCCAAGAAATTCTCTGGGTGGAATCACTCCATATGAATTACTATTTGGTACTAGAATGATAATCAAAGACCTCTATTGTCAAACTTCAGTGGTGGAACAAAAACCCTTTGATGTCAAAGATCGTTTGGCTGTTTTACAGGACTTAAATGAAATAAGAAGAAGTCTGAGTAACACAACACAGAAGCCAACGACTACTGAAGAAAAACCACCTGTCCCAGCAAGGCCTGTCTTGAATCCAAAGATTGGGGATCTAGTCAGGGAAAAGATCGCAGTAAAGAAGGAATTTGGTCCTTCTTACAGAAAAGCAGTACCTGTTTTGGCAATCCAAGGAACAAGATCAGTAGTACTACCGCCCCTTGCTGGTGAAAGGGAGAACAAAGTTGTGTCCATCGACCTGGTCAAACCACAACATGTGGCCAATAATAAGTAGTAGGCCAAGTGGACTCCCAAGATGTAGCAGAAGACCAAATCTTGCTACTATCCAAGAGGTTCAAACTGAAAGACGTATCACCTTTGATAAACCTGCAGTAAGAAAAGAAGGACTATGTAACAAAGCCATGGAACTTGTGCCTCTTGAGAACCAAATAACAGTTCGTCAAGAAACATCTGTCTACAATGATGTAGCCTCTGACTGTACCAACATGACAAAGGAAGAAGCAACTCCAAAGATTAAAAACAATCCTGATGCAATTACAACAATTGACAGAACTGCCTCTGGCTATTTTATCAACTTTGAGAACTTTTCTGAGGATCCCAGTGAACCTGAAGATAAGCCAGCAAATAAAACTTTAAAAGAAAAAATAACAGAACTCTTTCATCAACTTGAAAAAACATATCTGGTTTTACCATGGATTGAAATTTGGACTGTGTTAGGTGTACTTTTCCTCCTGCTCTGGCTCATTCTGGTTTTAAGCTTAGGAAAAATGATAGATGGAAAATACAGTACAATGGACACAGCAAGTCAGAAATCAACTTGGTCCTGAAACCTCACAAATCATCTCATCGTGAACGAAGAGACCTCTCATCAGTGAACATCACAGCCGTTCCTTTACCTGGTGGTATAGCATGGGACAGAACATATTATGACATCTATGGCCCGGTGGAGCTGCTGAAGATTCCACACCAGTTCAAGGTTTTTTTGAGTGACTTTGTATCACCCAGCACATTTTCTGATGATTGGGACTTTGAGACTATTAATAATATGATGTCAGATTTAGAAATGTCTGCAAAATTTACAGAACATGAATACTTAGAAGGTTCATCAGATTATGAACAAATGTATTGTTTTAATCACTATGGTCACCATTATTTGCATAAATCTGCAAGCACTATGAATGTTTTTACATATATTAAATGGGAACATTGTCCAACGCCACCAAAGGGCAGCTCAAAAACATTTTATGAAAAGTTTCTGTACTTCTCAAGGTTTAATGTTACAAATCCAGAAACGTTTTATTTCAAAAATATAAATAAGACAGGAATGAAAACAATGTTGACCAATACTAAATACATTTATTCTACAAACCTTTATGCTCAGATGTCTACATTAGGTTTTGACTTTTGGAAAGACAACATTGAGACAAAAACTGTCTGGGGCACAAAAGACTGGCAGGTGCAAGGTTTAGAAGCCCTGTTCAGAGCCTACAATATACCAGAACAAATAATGTTTTTAAATGACACTGTTCAACAAACTTCTTGTCTTGGCCTGGCTAAGATAAAAGATCTAAATAAACCGTCTATACCTAAACCCACATCTGAGAGTAATGATACTACAGAAAAGGAGGTAGACGTACCATATATTTTAAAACACAACAGAACTAATCCTGATTGGAAAAAATGCTTAATCTGGCCCACAGACACTAATAACTGTCATGATAGATTCCTGAACAAAACACAGGGGTTCAAAATGAACCGGCCAAATCAAAGATATTCCCAGAGATATTCCCAGAGACAACATCCAGGGATAGTAACAACATACAGTGTAGGAAAACTATGCCTTGAGTGGCTACAGACATCCACACTTCCGGAAATCAAACAACACTTATCTTTACTTACAGAAGGCAATGATTTGCAAGATTTCTTATTGGGGCCTCGCAAACCACGTCAAGCACGTTTCATATACGCCGGTATATAAGCTGCGTACAACGAAGCTTGGAAAATAACGCAAATGGAAACTGCAGAAAGAATACGAGAATTGATTGTATTAATTTAGAGAAAGCTCTCTCTGTAGTGGACAATGGGTTAACGACTCTGTCCTCCAGAATATGTTCTTTGGACAGCATTGTATGCTCTGCAATTGACATAATAGAGCAGGACTTGCTAATGTTACAACATGGCAAGTCTCAATTATGTTCTATAATGCAGTTAGGCTGGACGTTACAAAATCTTCGATCAGGCTACGTGCCATGGAGTCTAATCAACACAACGTCATTGTTTGCTGTATTTAACCTTACAGATAAACAAATCTCTTTGGCACAAAGAAGAGCAGACTATACGGTGCTGAGCATTGAAAAACTGGAAAGATTACCATTGACATTTTCTGAGAAGCCTGTCATTGAATGGATAATACATGGCACCATTACGATACTAGTGACGATTTTCCAATTTCAGTATTGTCTACAGCATATACCAGCTGGCCTGTATGAATGGTTGGGTAAAGAATACATTAAGTCGACCTGGACTTTACGATACACACACAAATGTTGGAGTGGGGGAAAAGAGGTATTCCTTAGTGGTAAAAATTGTAAGAACTCACTAAGTGGTACACTTTTGTGCCAAGGTATTAATTTACACGGAGCCTGCAAAGGATCTGCAAATAACCTCTCTTGCCACCTGCACGGTACAGTCTCCACAGTGATAGAACCAATTTTCACGCAGCTAGCCAATGGCAGCTACGTTATGCTCAATGACCACAGCTGTTGTGGCATGTTGCCAGGAAAAACGTATCTCGTTAGTGTGTCATTCAGGGTCATTTGTTGTATGCAAGTATTGTATCCAAAGAGCAAAACAGACAGGGAGACAGAGTTATGGCCTTCACTGAATATCAATTCTATACGAACTAATGCTTTAAGCAGAATGAAAGTCAATCTTTTGCAAAAAACTGTGCCACTGACCTCGTCTAAAGAAACGTATGATCTGCAAGTTGCAAGGACTTCTGCAGAGATACATGCATTATTATCAACAAACTGCCCAGTACATTTCGCAGAAATGTTAAGTTAAATCTTAAATATGTCTGATACCAGTGGCATCGCACATGTATTTAAGACGATTTCTTCGCGGCTGTTAACACCATTTGAAGCAGTCCTCTGCATTTTTCCAAATTTCGTGCACTCTGTGTTCGGCGGTCTGCCTCTCATTTTGGGACTCGTAGCAGGAATTCTATTTTTATTCCTTCTGCTCCAATATGGCAAGTCCGGTCAGCAGCGATACCCAGAATACCATGGAACAATGCCTCCTTGCCATGAGGTATCGTGAGAGAATTACACAGATTGTTGGCTTTGCTACTTTAATAAATCTGAACAACTTGGTTTCTATAATTCAGACGAATCTGGCAAGATTGCATCTTACCTGTTCTACGATGCCTGCTTTGCGGAGAGGAATGCGTGTTGGACATTTGTCTTACACTTCCATCAGTCCAAGACATCGGATGTGGATGCCTTGCTAGGTCCGGTAACCACTCATGCATCGTGTTGTCCCCAACAGCATCCAATCCTGATGACGGCATTCATTGAGGTCTCACCAGTAAGTCTAACTGAGGGTGAGATACGAGGATCAACAGGCACACAGGTACCATCTGATATGTACATTGCTAATGTGGCACCTGGCGCGGACGGCAATACTTCTCATCTGTGCACATTTGATCTATTTGATGAAATAGTTCCACTTTCACCTACTGTGATAGACGATTTCTTTGCCAGCCTAGATGATCTGGTGTTTTCTCCTGACACCGAGAATAACTCTTGATTCAAAACAAAGACTTCTAACTTTGGAACTCTATTTTCTCAAACAATTGCATTTTTTTTTCTCTCCAAGCCATTGAACTTTTTGGGCACAAAGTAATCTGCTTAAAGTAGAACTATTCTTAGAGAACAAGAAATTCTTTTTGAACACTTCCTAGAGAAGAAATGTGGCCTTGTACTCAATACTATTGATATACAATGCTATGTTATGAAATGGTCTCGACCTTTCTTCTGTATGTAAGAGCCCTTTTCATAAATGTAATTACATGATTCATTCAGTTTCATTTCAGATATTATACTTTAGGCTTAGAATTACATCATCTCCTTAAATAAGTACTGTAGAAATGCTCATTTTTTCGTGTACAACCATTTCAAGTGCATTTTATGTATTTTGGGGTGGGATTGTAAACACATGCCTTAGATATGTTCAGTGCTTATACATTTAGTTTATTGAACTTAATATTGTGGAGTGGGTGTTGTAAGTGAATCTAGGACCCTAGTGTAATTTTCCCGATTCATGCCCTTATATAGGTATAAATTACCCAATCCTTATATAGGCATAGAAATCATTACCATAGTTGGACTGAGCCTATGCAGCCAAAGTACGACATGGCTATTCCACTAAGTTCAGAGAATCTACGATTTCTTAGAGAAACCCGCCTTCAGCAACTAGGGACTTCCCCTCGCCTGAATACTAATTTATCTAGGAAATCATGGAGTTTTCAAAGAACTGAGTCTTTGAGTGACGTTTTTAATTCCAATCATACGTCAAACTCGGCACCTTCAAAGTATAAATATGCCTACATTTGCCCAGACAAACACACAGTGGTTTGGAGCAGATCAACTAACTACTTGCCCGACGCCCTGCAGCAGCAAGTGCCGAAGGAAGCCGACCCTCCAGCTGACGCACTGAGAGACGCTGTCTTTTCTCTTGCCGAGAAATCCAGCTCCAGTGTTTCCAGGCTACCCTTGCGGGTTGCTGGGAAATCGAGTTCTGAGAGAGAGATACAAGACCTCCTTCATTCTAAACCAAGGTACGGAGCTGATTAGACCCTTAGAGAATTCTTGGATAGATCCATGGCAGAGAAATACTAAACTTAAGCTACTCCTCACTTACTTCTTCCCTTGTACTAGACTTAGGTTAGGGTCACCGGGGTAGGCGTATTTTAGAAGCACCAGTTGAGTACTTTTAGTCATTATTTTATTACTGTATGTATTTTATATGTTTTAGCCAACTTATGGCTTAGAAACCATATCATGCTTTTACAGTACTACTTTATAATACTTTTCATATTAAATGCCCTGTACTTTATAACCAGTATTACCATTGTAGCAGTACATTTCTTATGCTTGAAAAAGAAGACTGCTCAATAAATACCTTTTATTGAAAATGCCTGTCTCTCTATTTTCTCAGCACCTCTGGTGAAACGAAGCATGCACGATTGACTGAGTAAAATAGTTATCTATTGTTTCCGCAACTCTAGAGATTGATTTCTTATTCTTGGGAAACAAAGTTGCCATGTTTATGCGGTTGTCAGAAACTAATCCCTTCTTGTTTAGTCTAGAAAGTTTCCAGTGA
The DNA here is from genome assembly GCF_964263255.1 of Lissotriton vulgaris. NCBI lineage: Eukaryota > Metazoa > Chordata > Amphibia > Caudata > Salamandridae > Lissotriton > Lissotriton vulgaris. The sequence continues at coordinate 429,177 of NW_028252333.1, read as the reverse complement.
CCTCTGAGCTAGCTGGCACTCACAATTAAGTTTAATATATACAATAGAGACCTAGTCGACCTCAGTCCTACGTCTAAACTATAGTATATGTTATTCCAATGCGCAGAGCCTATTGGGAATATAGGAACTACACTACAGCATTTTGGTCCAATTTATTCAGGAGCATCATCAGTTGCCAAAGTTTAGGATTGCTGTAGGGCAAGAGGGCACATAGGACAATGGAAGATGAATCAACTAGTGTGGGTGAGTGGGGGACGAGACACGGGCAGGGCATGTAGTGGATCCCATCTACGTCAGTTACGGCGTGAATCCAACGGAGAAACCCAGGTGTCAGCACTGGAAACAATCTCTAGGCTATCGAGATAGTTCAGGATAACTTGGTAAGCAGGGTCGGGTCCCCGATCCACTGCAACGGTCCAGTCAAGGACCGTGAATAGGGAGCAGAAATCCGCTTGAATAAATCAGGAGGGCTGGAAAACTGCAGAATGAATTGGGACCGCCACAAACGTGTGTAGTCTCAAGCCGGTGTCTCAGGTTAAAGGCGAGGTTGATATCTTCCATTGTCCTATGTGCCCTCTTGCCCTACAGCACTCCTGCTCAAAATGCATTGGATTGTTTATGTACTGTAAGGTCACACTTCATGTACATGGACAATCTTTTCCCGACACGCAGACACACTTGCACTATGGGGCAAGTGTGCCTTGGTTGGCAATACGTTGAAAATTGTTAGCACCAGCGCTAGTGGAAACGCAAGCCTGCACCATACGTTTGTAAACAGGGTGCAGCTTTGTATTTCTGCACTTGAAAAGTTAGCCCGAAGGCATAATGTTGAACGCATCTCTCCACAAAATTACTTGTACATATACCACATTGTGTTACAGAAAGCATTTTTTTAAGTAACAAAAGTGATCATTCGGCGATTTTGAGGTTATACGTACCACCTGGTTGGCCATTGAGGACTCCAAGGTGGTCTAACATGTCACCCTCATGGCCTACGCAATCCTGCCAGCGATGCTTCAATTGGCGGACAGTCCTGTCCACACTGTAGACCCGCAGAATCAGGCGCCTCACCTTCTCCCACCTCACTTTCCTCACATGTACCGCATAGCCCTGCTGAATCCAGCAACCACTTTCAATCATCAATGGCAGGTGGGGCATAGGAAGGCCCCCAATGCCCCCTCTGACATCCTGCCCTCCCTACCCACACCCACTAACTCCCAGCACACACCTAGACCCTCTCCTAACAACATTGAAAGCCCAATATATACACCAACAACTATAAATAATTAGAAATACCCCTTGGACAAATACCCAACAACAAATAGTACTAAACACAAAAAACAAGGAAGGACAACTACACAACACTTCACAGGGACACTAGAGACAGTTCACAGGACACAAACACATTCTGAAATCCAAATTCAGCAGCAAACAACACAAAAAGACCTCCAACACTCTCTACAATCATAAGTAGTGTGCTCAAAATTGAAAGTGCACATAACTCCTCGAGATAACAGGATGCATGCTGACATCACTTCCTGTGAGTTTGCGGACCGTTTTTTGACTTTGCGATCATTTTATGGCCGCAAATTGGCTTTTGCAGTAATAATCAGAGTTTTCACATGTATTTAGCTATATTTTTCTATCACAGTTGTGATAAAATTATCGGGTTAGCGTTAATGCGGCCATAATCTGGATGCTAACTGCAAGTTTCACCTCAGATGAACTGTATTAGCTGTAATTTCATCTATGACCCCAAAACACACCCTAATGTTTATATATGACCCTAAAACACACCCTAAATTTCATCTATGACCCCAAAACACACCCTAAAATTCATATATGACTCCAAAATACATACCCACCCACAAACATTCAATGAATCATTGATAACCACACATTGTTAAACTTGTCAGATGTATGTACTCATGCAGAGTGTGGACATGCACACAAGGTTTATGTGTTGTGATGTTTTATTGCAAGAAATCTTCTTATGTGCAATTTGCAAAGTCTGAACAAAGAAAGGGCTGTCATATTTGTACGTGCTCATGTGAAAAAATTGTGGATGATTCTGTCCCCTTGTGCTGTCCCTGCATCCAGAGCTGGGGTGTGTGCAACCTCAGCCTATTCTTCTTTGTCATCCTTAGGATTGTCCGGTTCATCCGGTACTTCATTTCATGGTGCATTGGTGCGGTCACATATGTTGTGCAGCGCACAACATGCCACGATGATCTTGCAGACCATTTCAGGGCTGTACAGCAGTCGGCCACCATAGATGTCGAGGCACCTGAACCGTGACTAGAGTACAGCAAATGTTCTCTCCACAATGGACCTGGTGCATCCAAGTGCGACATTGTAATGTTTCTGTGCCTGGGTGTTTGTGGCTCTGAGAGGTGACTTCAGCCATGGAGATAGTGCATATCCTTTATCACCTGTAACATCAAATGGCAAGATGTGTCCATTAGTACTTGTGCATACTGTGTTTGCAGAGTTTCTAGTTTTGTGTGTGTGATTTCTGCTGCTTATGCAATTGCGCCATGCTATGTGTAGCTTCAGACAATTGTCCAGCATCAATGCAACTTACAACGCCTCCCAGCTGCTCAGCCATCCCCCTTACCCTATGTTTTAGTGGCGGATGCACATTAGCACCACTGGTGCAATGAAGGCACACAAAATGCAGGCACATCTGTGTCCGTCTGTGACCAAAAAACACCAGGCACCACGGACCCTGGATCTCATTTCATCTACCTCTATGACTCATCCGCCGTCATCGCACTCATACCCAGAGGACGTACAACTGACAACAGGCCACAATGAACACCACCCACAGCCAGTTATCCAGCCTCCATTGCCACATGACCTTCACCACCGACACGTCTGCCAACACCTTAAACGCAATGAGATGCATCCTCATCAGCATGGGCTCCCTGCACAGACACATCGTAGACATCTCGTGCCTCCAGAACGGTAAACAGTCAAAATATCGATCACAGTAATTTCGACCACACTAATATCGAGTTGCAAATATCGATAGGACAGAATATCGATGGCCAGAATATCGATGGCCAGAATATCGACCCTAAGGTAAGTAATATCGAAATTAATTATATCGATAGCATATATATCGATGTAAGTAATATCGAAATCACTAATATCGATAGCATATATATCGATGTAAGTAATTTCGATTTACTAATATGTGTTAGAAATTTTAGTTAAGTATTTAAAGTAATTGTTATAATATGTGTTTAATATGTTTTTATAACTTAAAGAAATATAAAAGTAAATTATATGTTTTACTACCAGAGTGGGTTGTGGGTTTTTAGGGGAATAGGGTGGGAAGTAATTTATTTGTAATTAAATAATTATTTTTTAATGATTAATTTATTTTTAAATTAAATATTAATTGCCAATGAATTATTTTAATTGATTAATTGATTAATTAATTGATAATTTATGTATATTTTTAAGTAAATTATATGTTTTACTACTGGAGCGGGTTGTGGGTTTATAGGGGAATAGGGTGGGAAGTAATTTATTTTTAATTAAATAATTTTTTTAAAAAGATTAATTATTTTACAATTAAATATTAATTGTCAATTAATTATTTTAATTGATTAATTGATTAATTAATTGATAATTTATGTATATTTTTAAGTAAATTATATGTTTTACTACTGGAGCGGGTTGTGGGTTTATAGGGGAATAGGGTGGGAAGTAATTTATTTTTAATTAAATAATTATTTTTAAAAGATTAATTATTTTATAATTAAATATTAATTGTCAATTAATTATTTTAATTGATTAATTAATTGATAATTTATGTATATTTTTAAGTAAATTATATGTTTTACTATTGGAGCGGGTTGTGGGTTTATAGGGGAATAGGGTGGGAAGTAATATAATTGTAATATTAATTAATTTTGGGTAAAGGAGTACTTTTAGTGTTAGGGTCAGTTTTCAGTTTTTGGGTAAAGGGGTATATTTAGGGTTCAGAGTCAGTTTTCAGTTTTTGGGTAAAGGGGTATTTTTAGGGTTCAGGGTCAGTTTTCAGTTTTCAGTTTTTGGGTAAAGGGGTATTTTTAGGCTTCAGGGTCAGTTTTCAGTTTTTGGGTAAAGGGGTATTTTTAGGGTTCAGGGTCAGTTTTCAGTTTTTGGGTAAAGGGGTATTTTTAGGGTTCAGGGTCAGTTTTCAGTTTTTGGGTAAAGGGGTATTTTTAGGGTTCAGGGTCAGTTTTCAGTTTTTGGGTAAAGGGGTATTTTTAGGCTTCAGGGTCAGTTTTCAGTTTTTGGGTAAAGGGGTATTTTTAGGCTTCAGGGTCAGTTTTCAGTTTTTGGATAAAGGGGTATTTTTAGGGTTCAGGGTCAGTTTTCAGTTTTTGGGTAAAGGGGTATTTTTAGGCTTCAGGGTCAGTTTTCAGTTTTTGGGTAAAGGGGTATTTTTAGGTTTCAGGGTCAGTTTTCAGTTTTTGGGTAAAGGCGTATTTTTAGGGTTCAGGGTCAGTTTTCAGTTTTTGGGTAAAGGGGTATTTTTAGGGTTCAGGGTCAGTTTTCAGTTTTTGGGTAAAGGTATTTTTAGGCTTCAGGGTCAGTTTTCAGTTTTTGGGTAAAGGGGTATTTTTAGGGATCAGGGTCAGTTTTGACTACTGTTGCACTCTCTGGAGTAGGAATAGTAATTTTTACCCTTATGTTATCCAATGTTTTATATAATTAATTGTAAAAAAAAAATTTTTTATTTTTTATTACTTACATTTTATTTATGTTATTGTTTTATGTTTGTAAATGTTAATTAGTAAATTAGAATATATTTTATTAATTTATAAATTAGTAAAATAACTATTAATACTTATTGTTCTGTATTTATATATTATATATTTAGTGTATATATTTAATTAATGTATTAGTAATATATATGTATTAATTATTTAATTTTAAACATTTTTAGATACTTTTAAATATGTATAATTTATTTATTAGTGTTATATACTTAATTTTACATTTATATATATTTAAAAAAATATCGATATTTTTAACATCGATATTTTTTACATCGATATTAAATTTTCGATATTTTTGTACTTACCATGTTGTAGATAGGATGTCGATATTTTTGCCTTCGATATTGTTGACTCGATATTCTTGTAGGTCGATATTTGTGATTTCGATATTCTGTCAGTGATCCCTCCAGAACACACTATCACCCAACATTGCCTTCCTAATGGACAGCTGGACCCCAACTCCTCTGCCCCTGACATGCCCTCATAATCCTGGAACGAGACAAGATCCGTAGGGAGGACTGCCGCTAAAACCAGGCAGGAGTCCTCACCATCATGCATGAAAAGGTCCCTCTGCACCTCCAGCAACAGATTTTCCTCCACAGAAACATGCTCTTCGAAGTCCTGTCCAGCCCAACATTTACACTCTGCGGCACACTTGCCTACAGACCTCCCTGGACACATGGACTGCTTTGCCAACTCCATCAACGACCTCTTTGGACCCCACACCATCACCTCCATGGACTACATACTCATCGGAGGCCTGGACTCCCACCTCAATAACACCAACTCCACTAGCCTCCGGATGTAGAGATCGCCAACATGTGACTGACACAACTCTTGCCCACACCGAGCCACAAAGCTGGACACACCCTCGACCCCTTCTTTGCAGAAGGATAAATCCTACACTTCAGCCATACCACCCAAGGACCAACCATCACTGCATACACTTCCTGGGGTACAAAACCATTCCAGCAACACCCACACCTTGCGCCATGCAAATGAACATGAGGTGAGTCATCCATGTGCAGATGTAATCAACCCTCAACTGCAACACCCCAACACTTCAGCAGATGCCAAATGCGCTGCCAGGGACTCCCACACATGGATCTACAAATGCATGGCACATCCAGCTACTTCAACACCCTCTCCATCTGCTGTGAGAGCTTCAAATTGATCTCCCTAAATACAAAAATACATTCACCAATGCACAATTTTACATCAGACTGGGATACAGACGCACACTGTGTTCCAGCATGGGACAGTCTCTGGGACACAAGCTCTTGACTATGCAGGACACCACCATCACACTTGGGCTTTTGTTTACAATTTCCTCTTAGGTCCTGACCCACCATCACACCTACTTGGTTCCCACCTCTCCCAGCATTTGCAGCTGTTTGACAGAGGGGCAGGACTTTTGATGGAAGTTTGCCTACAAGTCTACCCTCAGTGACCGCAGTCCCTTGTGTTCTTGTGTATGGTGGGTGGACCTATTTCAAGGCATGTTGTTTGACATTTACTACATGTGCATTTGTGTACTACATGGTTGTGGACTTTTATGTGTGTGGTGTGTTCAGTTTGTACTTTCCAACAAGCAGTCCATTTCCATATGTGCCATTCTCAAACCGCTGGTTGATGATGGACTGCTGGAAGATGTAGGAGTCTTGCACACTCCCCGGAAAATTAGCTATGACATTAGTGAAAAAGCCACGGTGGCCCACAATTGCCTGCACATTAATGGAGTGTGTGTGCTTTCTATTCTGGTAAATGTATGCAGTGCCCGCAGGGGACACAAGTAGGACATGAGCGCAGTTAATTGCCCCAATGCATGGGGAAAGCCAGCAACAACATTTTAATTCTTGTTTGGTGTCAAGCTGTTCTTGAGCAGTGTTGGGGAAGTGTAGGTGCTGTGGCATTAGGCTGATGATGGCATCCATGAAATTTGGCAGTAACCTTGAAAAGGATGACTGGGAGACTCCCCTAATTCTGGCAGTGGTTGAGGCCAACATGTGCAGCTGCTAGAAGCTTCGTCAGCGGAGGGATGATGATGCAACGCTGTGTTGGTGCATGCAGCCTGGGGGCTATCTGGGTCAATATGTGGAGGATGGAGGACCTTTTCAGCCTGTATTGGGCTATCACATCCTCTGGCGTTAGGTCTATCAGGGGGATGCATTGACGATAGACCCGCTGCCTTCTTTGGCGCTGCCTCCATGGGGGTCCTGGGGGAAGTGGCGGTTGTGAGGTTGTTGTGGTCTTCTTGGTGCACTAAGCTGCATGAGTAGTACCTCCATGGCATCAGTAAGTTGTCAAATGTGGTTCTGATCTACTCACCATTATATCCTGTTTTGTTATCCCCATTTTTAAGACCACCTCTTTTCTGGTCTTAGAAACCAGCCTCTAACTGCCCTTAGCGGCTGTTTTTTTCTACGTTTTGCCGGCCCCAGCAATCATTGTACATATCGCAAAGTAGGGTTAGTGGCGGTTTTTACATAGAAACGCCTACCTTCCATCTAATTTTCGTTAGCTATCGCTAACAGAAGTGGCGGCAGGAAAAACTAACAATATCGCCGGAATGCTGTCGCTAACCACGGTTAGCAGCAACTTGTAACATACGGTGATTTTAAAAAAAAGCTGCGTAATATCAGAAAACTGACACTACGGTGGCGTTATCTCTTTGTACATATGCCCCTATGTCCGCTAGACCCTTCTGGTTGTGGAGGAAAATTTGGTTTGTAGGTTCTGTATGAACCCAAGGTACCCAGAGCCAACCACTGAGCTGCACTGTACAATGCTTTTCCATTGAATACTGAATACAGATCAATTCATGTATTGAAATATGTACAGCGAAAAATGGGTATCAAGGAAACCTACGTATTCCTGAAACAGGCAAAAGATATAGGGGCATATGTACAAGGACTAATGATAACTACAGCTAACGCTTGTTAGCTGCAGTTTCTTGCCACAGCGTACCACTGAAAACTATCCCCTAGTTAGCGCCGTATGTACAAGACGTCGCTACATAGCAATAGTGTCAGTGATCAGCTGTGATAACTGCCGGTAACAGTAGCATGATGGCGATAGGAATTTTGGCGTTAGGGGAAAAAACTAACCAAAAGGCCCATTAGAGGCAAAAAAGCGCAAGTTAGCCAGCCCAACGTGAGTTTTTTTTGCCTCTGTAGGCTAAAATAGTCTATCAGTCGACCTCCAAGGAAAAATATGCAATAAAACAATGGAATGGAGAATTGAGCAGCCAGGGCCAAGTGAAGCACAGATCAACAACCCCCTCAAGCCCCTCAACATCCAGGATGACCATCCAGAGTCCCAGGGGAAGAGGAAATGCAGTGCTACATCCATGAAAAGAGATGCATCACGGTGCAACACCAGTGATGCATCACATTGCACACTCTTCGCAACACCATGGCATCCAATATCTTGAAAGCGCTGACAGGCCCCGGGGCCCGGAGGCCTCTCTGGTCCTGTGTCTGGAGTCTGGATGCCTCGCTGGTGCTGCGTCTGGGGCCTGGGTGCCTCGCTGGTCCTGCGTCTGGAGCCTGGAGTGGGATGCAGAGGTGCTGTGGAGCCAATGAGCCATGGCGGTAGACATTGAGGTGCAGCAATCGCCCTTACCTGGTGGTGAAGCCTGGCAGGTCACATGGAGACATGTTGCTGACCTGTGTGAGAAGATCGCCTTGAGCCTTTTGGAGCTGTGAATGGTAGAGGCACTCCTGCGCACCAACATAGGGAGTTCTGCATCGCATACTATGATCCACCACTACACTGGGGTGCACGGAGGGGATTACCAATGGTGGGCGGTGTCTCTCTGCATCACAGGCTGGATGTTGCGTTGGCTGGACTCTGTGGCGGGTGAAGCCCCTGAACTGCACTGAACTTGTGTGGTGGGAGCACTGCAACTTCACGCCTAAAGGGGTCCTGCTGCATCAGCTGCATCTGGAGGTTCCCCAGCAGATTTGGCTGCGACTGCTGTACCCAGGCTTGTGAAATCCCAACTGGCTGAGACTCCTACTGGCTGAGATACAGACTTGGAGAGAGCTTAGCTGATTGTACCACGGTGTCAATGTCCAGGTAAGGAGAAGGTGGGAAGCGTAGCAGAGGAGGACCAGGGGTCGATCGCCCAGGCCTAGCACCTGTTGTGACGCACCCCCAATGGCAGCTCATCCACAAGCATCACCTCACTGCTTTCAAGCAGTGCAAGAAGAAGAAAAATCATCAAATGATGATAACTTTCTGTTATAGCCATTTCTCTGATGTTCAGCGCCAGGACGCCTCTTTGCTGGGGCAGCTGTCGCGCTATACAAACTCATAGCGCTAATCGTACAATGTTTACTTTGCGGCCAGGAGGGTGGGTAGGGCTGCTCCACTCATAGAACAGGACAGGGGCGGAGTGGTATGCCCACTCAAGTGCTCAATGACTGTTTGGTCGGCCAGCTCAGGCCGCCCAAAGCAGTCATGCACACTCCACTGTTCGCAATGCAGACTGCAGAACAGCCTGCATGGAGAACATGCCCACCCCTCCAGCTCCTGGCTGAACGCCTTGACCCGGTGCTACAGAACAATCCAAACGCCGCATTGCAGCGTTGTGATTGGCTTAGGGTAGGGTCCTGGAAGCAGACTCAAGAGAGCAGGAGCAACGGAGAAACGGGTCCTGGCCTCGAGGTAAGATATCATTCATTAAAATATTTACAGTGACTCTTCGGGCGTTTTCCACCTCCCCACTGTTCAATCTCCCACTGCAGCACTTCTCAATGATGGCCGTTGTGCGTCCATGCGCAGAGGGTGTACCACTGGTATGCCAAGGTATATATGACATCACAACACATACCATTACATTGCATTCCATAAAAGTGCATACTAATACTACGCATATTGCAACAGTAGGGAAAGTGTTGGATAGTGGAGATGAAAAAATTTGTATTACCTCTTCAGTGAGTGCAACCCTAAAACTAATCCTTGAACCGCACAACACACCCTAAAACATAAAATTCATCTTTTTGCCCACAAATTTCATATCTGGCCCCAAAATACACCTCAAATTTCATATCTGACCCCAAAATACAACCGAAATCTCATAATCTGACCCCCAAAACCCATAGGCACCCTAAAACTTAAAAATCTCTATTGATAACCTCACAATGTGTTGGAATGATTTGCGATGTAAAGGCACCTGCGTTGTTGAAGTTGCGTTGTACCTGTGTTGTAATGGGCATCTCCCGTGGCAAAGGCAAGCCGTAGGCAAGCCCCTCTGCGCCCCTGGACCGTGCTCAGCACCAAGGACCATTCCTCTCGGACACTCCACCTCTACAACGCCAGCATCCTCCTCAGCATCAACCCTGGACGCCACATCGCCTGCCAGGACCAACCTCTGGTTCAGACCAGACATCGCCAACACTGACAGCTACTAAATACCCCGCAAGAATCACCCAGGACCATCCAGGAGGAAGAATTGCCATCTCTTACAGAAGCACACTCCGACTGACCACTCACTCTAATGACCAAACGGTGACCATGGGACACCTCAACTTCCAGATCCGGAACAACCCCATCCTCTGCAGGAATGCCGGACCATGGACCCCTATTCTCCGATACCATTGTAGACCTCATTTCACCCCAGGCTCTCCCATCCACCGACGACATCCTACTCGGTGAACTCTAGTTCCACCTGGACAACCCCAGTGACCAGAACACCACCCCTTTCTGGGGAAGCTCGTCAACATCAGACTCAAGCAGCTAGTCACCACACTAAGCTTCGAGCAGGACACACGGTTGAGCATGTCTCCTCAGCTAGCGGGAACTTCAACTACAGCCACACCACCCTACCATCATTGTATACATCACGTTTTCACCATGTCCACTGTACACCACCACCATCATCGCCCCCCCTCGCAGCTGGATCAAGGCCACCGAAGAACTTTTCATCAACTCCCTCAGCACCATAACTCCACCAACGCTTACAGACATTAACATTGCAGAGCACAACCACCACTGATTGATCTCTAACTGCGCCCACATCCTGATACCCCCTCAAGAAAGACCAGGGAAAATCTAGCACCACGTTATGACGTATTTGCAAAGTTACACATGTAGGCATATGCGTGACTTTGTGAAGCCCTATGCCACATCATACCTGCAAAAATAACAACTGATGGACAGACTGCAGAGCAAAGTCATACATTCAGTCCAGTACAGAGATCTGGGCCTAAATCCATTGTCATTTTGCTCACCATGCCTCTTCCAGTTTGAACCCAGCCATATGCAAGTCAGTCTTGACCTTGCACCCATAGGGAACAGTATGGCCCGACATGCCAGGCCGGATCCTCCATGGACTGGAAACAAGCATCCTAGGACCTATTTTGGGTTTTCAATCCTCATCAGCCAGGATAGCTTGACTCCAGTGGCATGGTGAGCGAGGGACACACGTCTGGGCATACCCTTCCCACTCAGGGTGACAAATACAAAAAGAGCAATTAAGAGTAAAGGTGTAAGCGTGTGGTCCTCTCTTCCAAGACAGTCTTTTTTTTAACAGAAGGATAATTATTTTTCTGAGACACAATACAATGATCCAAGTTGATTTAAGTGAAGGTAATTCTTTTACTTTCATTTATTGATTTATAGATCCATTTCACTCTTTTAACTTTTTGTATAGACAGATTTTATAGAAGGGAAGAGCGGACATGTGTTTCGCCCTATGTGGTAAGTTGGGCCAGGGCTTTCTCAAGGCTAATAATCATGTACAAACAAGCAAAGGTTGCACAAAAAGACCGCCTTGAAAGAGAGAAACACACGCTTACACCTTCACTCTTACTTGTTCAATACGAGGTTGGAAGGGTCCAGAACCTCAAGCAAAAGTTCCTCCTGCATTTTAGGAATCAATATACAGTACCAGGACCTCTGGAACACTTCATTTACTTTAGGGCAAAAAGAACAATTGATGGACAGAAGGCAGAACAATGTCATACATGCACTCCATTACAGAGATCTGGGCCTAAATCCATTGTTATTTTGCTCACCATACCTTTTCCAGTTTTAACCCAGCCATATGCAAGTCAGTCTTGACCCTGTGCCCAAAGGGAACAGTCCAGCTCGAACTGCCAAGCCAGATCCTCCCAGGACAGGAAACAAGCATCCTAGGACCAGTTTTGGGGCCTCACCCCTCATCAGCCAGGATAGCTTGACTACAGTGGCATGGAGAGCACGGGACCAACATCTGGGCATACCCGTCCCACTCGGGGTGACAAATGCAAAAAGAACTATCGATGGACAGAATGCAGACCAATGTCATACATTCATCCCAATACAAAGATCTGGGCTTAAATCCATTGTTATTTTGCTCACCATGCTTTTTCCAGTTTGGCCCCAGCTATATGCAAATCATTCTGACTCTGAGCCCAATGGGAACAGTCCAGCCTTAACTGCCAGGCCAGATCCTCCCTGGACTGGAAACAAGCATTCTAGGACCAGATTCGGGGTTTCACCCCTCATCAGCCAGATCCTTGGACTGGGGGTGAATGTTTGCATTGTCCAACATTCCGTCCATCAGTTGTTTGTTTTGCATATGCCGCCCTCAGTGGGAATGGTATGCCCAGACATGGGTCCCGTGCTCACTACACCACTGGATTCAAGCTAGCCCGGCTGATGAAGGGTGATGCCCTGGAAACAGTCCCAGAATGCTTTTTTCCAATCCAGGGAGGACCTGGCTTGGCAGTTCGGGCTGTACTGTTTCAAAAAGGAACAGGGTCAAGACTGATTTGGAATGATAGATTAAACCCAGATCCTTGTGACTGGGGGTGAATGTTGGCATTGTCCATCAGTCCGTCCATCAATTGTTTTTTTTTTGCATACATCATACCTGCATCAAGTATGATGTATGCAGGGTGTGCGTTCCCACATGACAAGGCCTCATAGGAGTGGCACAGTAAAATCCATCAGATTTCACTGCAACGATTGTAGGACAGCACTGGGTCAGTACCTTACGCCTGCCTGATGGCAGACATTAGGGTGACACTGTGCCAATGGGATAGGCTGGCCCAATGCATTGCTGGAGTTGCGTCATGCTTGTGACACAACTGCAGCAATGTATGACTTTAGCACTGACAGATACGTCAGTATTCCAGACGTACCTGTCATTATTTGCAATATGAAGCACAGGCCAGTGAATACAGCGCATCCATGGTTTTGCAAGAAGGGCGTAGTGAAAAGTGTTGCAACGCTGAATTGTCGCAGCGCTGCAACACTTTTCATGACTGAGGCCCAGGAATGCACACAATCTTATTGATGGTGCACATTCCTGCCCTGTAGTTTTGTTGCAGGGCAGCGCAGCAACATTGCTTGCAGCACTGACCAGCACCAATTCCTGCTGAAATGAGGCCCAGTGTTAGCTCCATTTTTAAGACCAGCTATTTTCTGGTGTTAAAAAGGGCCTCTAACTGCTGTTAGAGACAGTTTTTTAGGTCTTCCTCCTTACAAGGATTTCCTTGTACATATCGTGAAGTGGGGTTAGCGGCCCTTACATGTCTTTAATGTGTTAACAGAAGTTGCGATCTTTTCTATGGACATTTTTGCTGGAAAACTGCTGCTAACAGGGGTTAGCGACAGCTTGTACATATGGCGATAAAATATGTCAGACAAGTGCCGCTAAGGCGCACTTAACTCCTTGTACATATGCCACATAGGGTTTAGGAACAGTAGTTATTTGTACATCTTTTATTTTGTGGGTACCTTGACTAGTGTCTGATTTAGAGGGTATCTTTAAAAATTTCTTCTTTCTAAACACTGGCTTACATTTGAAAGGCACAAATGCAGCAAAATCCAATTGGTAATAAATGTTCTACTATTCTATGCTCCCAGAATTTTACAGATAAAAATGGTAACTCACTTGGATGGATGGGCCTCGTGCCCACGACTGAAAACAGCCCAAAATGGAACATGGATGCTGACCCTTTTTCTGCAAAATGGATAGATATTGATTTTGGACCCTAGCTTAGCCGGCACTTTAGTAAACCTAGTAAACCTGTAAATGTTTTAAAACTGGACACATAGGGGTGTCTTGGGAGATGACTTGCATGGCTCTCACCAGTTTTATTTAAACCAGAACCTCTTGCAAACCTCAACCTTTGACTAAAAAAACAAATTTTCTCACATTTCTGTGATGGGAAGTTCTGAAATTTGTGGAGAGCCCCAAAATTCCAGTCACCTGGCATTCCCCAAATTCTTCCGATAAAATTCTTACCTCACTTGTGTGGGTAGGCTAAATGCCCCAACAGGAAAGAGACCAAAACACACCATGGACTCATCACATTTTTCAACTGAAAAGTAACCCTTTTCTTTCAGTTTGGGTAGCTGTAGATTTTGGACCCTAGTTTAGCTGACACCTAGGGAAACCTAGCAAATCTTTACCTGTTTGAAAACTAGATGCCTAGAGGTATCCATGGGTGTGACTTGTGTGGCTCTCAATACTTTTTCTTACCCAGGTCTCATGGAAACCTCAAACTTTGATTAAAAAACATAAAACTGATTTTCCTCACATTTCTGTGATGGAAAGTTCTGAAATCTGTGGGGAACCGCAAACCTCTATCCACTGTGCATTTCCCCAAGACTCCTGATAAAAATGGTACCTCACTTGTATGAGTAGGCCTAGTGCCTGCGACAAGAAACACGAAAAAAACAGAACATGAATGCATCAAATTTTTCCACTGAAAACTGACCCTTTTTTCTAATGTGGGAAGCTGTAGATTTTGGACCCTAGGTCAGTCGCCACCTATAGAAACTTAAAAAGCCTGTACATTTTTCAGATCTAGATACCTAGTGGTATCTAGAGTGGGGTGACTTGCATGCCTCTCACCAGGCTTTTTTTACCAAGAATCTGTTGCAAACCTCAAACTTTGAGTAAAAAAATCAAATTGTGCTCATATTTCGGCGATGGAAAGTTCAGGAATCTGTGGGGAGCCACAAACTCCTTTCCACCCAACATTCTCCCAAGACTTGCAATAAAAATGGTACCTCACTTGTATGCCATCATCATTGTTTACTTTGTTCGATCCTTGCAACCATAAAAGTGCAAGTGCAAACGATACAAAAATATTCTTTAATACCAATGTATTTACAGTACAATATGTCAAATGGATGTGATATTCATTTTTAAAAACATCATCATATTTTAAATGTTTAAAACAGTGTTTCACAAGATAAAAAAAGAGACATAAAAATAGGAAGATCTGAATAATGTTTGGGTATGGATGCATACGTAAAAGTGCAAATGCCACAATACAGAAGTACAAAAGAGCGAACATGGGAATGATTCGTTCAGATCTTAGCAGCAGATTGTCCATCAGACTGCACCATCTCACAAAAAAAAACTAAAGACGATTATAAACAAGAAATATAAAGATAAAGAATGTGATTTAAAACCAAATTAAAATAACCATTACCAGTCCTAGGCAGGATATCTTATCACTTATTTAGTGCATGGCGCCTGATGATCCACATTTTCCCTACAAGTTTTGGCACTGCACAAACCATCAGGGGCCTCAAATCTGTTTTTAGATCACGATATTCTTCCTGATGGCATCGATTTCCAAACAGCCTACATGCAGGGGCTAGCCATTTAGATCTCGGAAGGGTGTACAAAGGACATGCAAAAAGGATATGTGTAATAGTCTCCACTGTCATTTGTATGGGTAGGCTTAGTGCCCGCAACAGGATTCGGTCCAAAACGCAACATGTACACGACACATCACATTTTTATGGTTTAAATCTTTTTGATTGATTTTTGAAGATACATAGAATATTACTAGCCGCCACCTACATCCCATGGCCGGTGAGGAACAATAAGAGAAAGAACATTTTCAAAGAAAATGAGAAAAGGAAGAAGTGAAAGTATAGGAGAAGAAATATCAGAGATTATGTTGCCTAAAGATGGTCACTGATTGGGTATCACTAACAGGTGACCACAGGAGGGGTCATCCTTCTTCTTGGGGATGGTCTTCTGGGTGGGAGTGTGTGGTAGGGAGTCGACATACTCTGAGGTATCTTGGGCAGGTAAGTTCCCTAAACTCCGAGGAGAGGTACTCGATGGTGCTGACCCATGTTTATGAAATCTGGGTAAGGTGAGAGATAAGCCTGCTGTGATCTTCTTCTTGCCCATTATCTCCCAGACCTTATACAGCCAGTCTACTTTGGTCGGAACCTCTTCAGTTCCCTAACGGGACAGCAGCACCTGGGCAAGAACAGGGCAAGAAGCTATACCGTTCACTCTAATGCATGCTTCCGGGCTTTGTATATACAATTCACCAATCTCTGATAACGTTCCCCAATAACAAATCTGATGAGGATGTGTCTCAGATATGGGCAAATGCCTTCTCTGCGTCGGCTAACAGAAGCAGTATAGGCTGCTGAGTGTGCTGAGTTTTGTCTATTAGGTGACAGATACGACTTGTCTCGTCGCTACAGTTGTGATCGGGAATAAATCCGGAATGACCCGGCTCCACCAGGCCCTGCATGTATGGAGCAAGGTGGGTCGCCAAGACGCTAGTGAAGATCTTTCAATCAACATTTAGTAAAGAAATCAGGTGGTAAGAGGCGCACTCCTGTGGGTCCTTTCCGGGTTTTGGTATCACTGCCACTTCCGCCGAAGACATTGTGGGTGTTAAGGCTCCTGTTTCACTGAATGTATTAAAAAGGCAAACGAGGAGCTAGGTAAGTTCAGGGGCAAAAGCTTTGTAGAAATCAACTAGAATACCACCCCCTCACAGCGCCTTTCCCAACGTGAGTCTCTGAATAGCCAGCATAATCTCATCCGGATGGATATCCGCGTCCATAGCTTCTGGTCTGGGGGGGAGATGACACTGGTGCCCGACGGACATAGTCTTCCGCCAAAGCCGAATAGTAGTGCTCCGCTATGTACAGAGTGGTGTAGAAAGTTTCAAAGTCAGCTGCAATGGCAGCATCACTCTGGAGAGTCTCTCCCTGGGGAGGACTTATACCTGCATGCAGCGCGTATTCTTTGGGATCTTAGTAGGCGTGCTAAGAGTTTCCTGGCTTTGTTTCACTCTTCATAGCAGTGTTGCTTATTGCGTAGGTGTAACTGCAACAAATGATGGATAAAATGCTATATGATTCAAACATTCTCCCCCAGCGAAGAGATCTGAGTTGAAAACATTCTTCTGTGGGCCACTACACAACCCCAGTTTGGACCCAGCCATATGGAGATCAGTCTTGACCCTGTTCCTCATGGGATCAGTCCAGACCAGACTGCCAAGCCAGGTCCTCCCTGGAAAGGAAAAAAGCATCCTAGGACCGGTTTCAGAGTATGTCACCATTCATCAGCCAGGCTAGCTTAAATCCAGTGGCACAGTGAGCAAGGGACCCATGTATGGGAATACCCGTCACACTTAGGATGAAAAGCGTAACTGCAACAAATGATGGACCAAATGCTGATTGATTCAAACATTCTCCAACAGTCAAGAGATCTGGGTTGAATCCATCGTTCATTTGCCCACTACGACACCCCAGTGTGGACCAAGCCATATGCAAATCATTCTTGATCCTGTGCTTCATAGGAACACTCCAGGCCGAACTGCCAAACAAAGCCCTCCCTGGGCCAGAAACAAGCATCCTGCTAACAGTTTCAGGGTATGTCACCCTTCATCAGCCAGGCTAGCTTGAATCCAGTGGCACAGTGAGCAAGGGTCCCACGTATTGGAATACCCGTCCAACTTAGGGCGAAAAGTGTAACTGCAACAAATGATGGACAGAATGCTGAATGATTCAAACATTCTCCCCCAGTCAAGAGATATGTATTAAATACATCTTTCTTTGGACAAATACCCTTCAACAGGCAGGCTAGCTAAAATCCAGGGGCACAGTGAGCAAGGGACCCACATCTGGCCATACTCGTCCCACTTGGGTTGAAAGGTGTAGCTGCAACAAATGTTAAATGTAATGCTGAATGATTTAATCCTTCTCCCCCAGTCAAGAGATCTGGGCTAAATCCACCACTATTCCTCCCCGCCAACCTGGTTTGGACCCAGCCATTCACAAAGTATTCTTGACCCTGTGCCTCATGGGAACAGTCCATACCGAACCACCAAGCCAGGTCCTCCCTGGACTAGAAACAAGCTTTCTGGGACCGATTTCAGAGTATGTCACCCTTCATAAGCCAGGCTAGCTTGAAACAAGTGGCAGTGCACAGGGACCCACGTCTGGGCATACCGGTCCCACTTAGGCCGAAAACTATAACTGCAACAAATGATGGACGGAATGCAGAATGTTTCAAACATTCCCCCCAATCAATAGATTTGGGTTAAATCCACTGTTCTTTTGCCCACTATGCCACCCCAGTTTGGACCAAGCAATAAGCAAATCAGTCTTCACCCTGTGCCTCATGTGAACATTCCAGACCAAACTGCCAAGCCAGGTTCTCCCTGGCCCAGAAAAAAGCATCCTAGGACCGGTTTCAGGGGATGTCACCCTTCATCAGACAGGCAAGCTTGAATCCAGTGGCACAGTAAGCAGGGGACCCGCATCTCAGGCAACCAGTCCCACTTCGAGCGAAAAGCGTAACTGCAACAAATGATTGACGCAATGCTGATTGATTCAAACACTCTCCCCAGTCAAGAGATTTGGGTTTAATCCATTGTTCCTTTCCCTACTACGCCACCTCAGTTTGGACCCAGTCATTCGCAAGTGATTCTTGACCCTGTGCCTCATGGGAACAGCCCAGAACGAACCACCAAGCCAGGGTTTCCCTGGACCAGAAACAAGCATCCTGGGACCAGTTTCAGAGAAAGTCACCCTTCATAAGCCAGGCTAGCTTGAAAACAGTAGCACAGTGAGCTAAGGACCCATGTCTGGGCATAATGGTCCCACTTAGGGTTAAAAATATAACTGCAACAAATGATGGGCGGAATGTTGACTGATTCAAACATTCTGCCCCAGTCAATAGATCTGGGTTAAATCCATCGCTCTTTTTCCCACTACGCCACTCCCATTTGGACCCAGCCATATGCAAATCCGTCTTGACCCTGTGCCTCATGTCTATAATCCAGACCGAACTTCAAATCCAGGTCCTCCCTGGACTGGAAAAAAGCATCCTGGGACCGGTTTCAGGGTATGTCAAACTTCATCAGCCAGGCTAGCTTGATCCCAGTGGCACAGTGAGCAAGGAACCCACGTCTGGGCATACCCGCCACACTTAGGGTGAAAAGTGTAACTGCAGCAAATGATGGAGGGAATGCTGAATGATTAAAACATTCTCCCCTAGTTAAGAGATCTGGGTTAAATCTATTGTTCTTTTGCCCACTACGCCACCCCAGTTTGGACCCAGCCATATGCATATCAGTCTTGAACCTGTGCTTCATGGGAACAGTCCCGACCGAACTGCCAAGCTAGGTCCTCCCTGGACAGAAACAAGCATCCTGGGACTGGTTTCAGGGCATGTCACCCTTCATCAGCAAGGCTGGCTTAAATCCAGTGGCACAGTGAGCTAACGACCCACGTCTGAGCATACTCATCCCACTTAGGGCGAAAAGTGTAACTGCATCAAATGATGGATGGAATGCTGAATGATTCAAACATTCTCCCCCAGTCAAGAGATCTGGGTTAAATCCATCGTTCTTTTGCCCACTGCGCCACCCTATTTTGGACCCAGCCATATGCAAATCAGTCTTAATCCTTTGCTTCATGAGAACAGTCCAGACAGAACTGCCAAGCCAGGTCCTCCCTGGACCAGAAACAAGCATCCTGGGACCGGTTTCAGAGTATGTCACCCTTCATCAGCCAGGCTAGCTTGAATCCAGTGGCACAGTGAGCAAGGGACCCTCGTCTTGGCATACCGGTCCCACTTAGGGCGAAAACTATAACTTAAACAAATGATGGACGGAATGCTGAATGATTCAAACATTCTATCCCAGTCAATAGATCTGGGTTAAATCCATCATTCTTTTTCCCACTACGCCACACAAGTTTGGACCCAGCCATATGCAAATCAGTTTTGGGCCTGTGCCTCATGTGTATAATGCAGACCGAACTTCAAAGCCAGGTCCTCCCTGGACTGGAAGCAAGACTCCTGGGACTGGTTTCATGGTATGTCAATCTTCATCAGCCAGGCTAGCTTGAATCCAGTGGCACAGTGAGAAAGGTACCCACGTCTGGGCATACCGGTCCCACTTAGGGCAAACAGTGTAACTGGAGCAAATGATGGACGGAACGCTGAATGATTCAAACATTCTTCCCCAGTCAATCGATCTGGGATAAATTCATCGTTCTTTTGCCCAAAACGCCAGCCCAGTTTGGACCGAGCCGCATGCAAATTAGTCTTGACACTGTGCCTCATATGTATAGTCCAGGCCGAACTGCCAAGTCAGGTCCTCCCTGGACGGGAAACAAGCATCCTGGGACCGGTTTCAGGATATGTCAAACTTCATCAGCTAGGCTTGCTTCAATCCACTGGCGAAGTGAGCAAGGGATCCACATCTGGGCATACCTGTACCACTTAGGGGGTAATGTGTATCTGCAACAAATGATGGATGGAATGCTGAATGATTAAAACATTCTCCCCTAGTCATGAGATCTGGGTTAAATCAAGTGTTCTTTTGCCCACTATGCACCCCAGTTTGGACCCAGCCATATGCAGATCAGTCTTAACCCTGTGCTTCATGAGAACAGTCCAGACCGAACCGCCAAGCGAGGTCCTCCCTGGATCAGAAACAAGCATCCTAGGACAAGTTTCAGGGTATGTCACCCTTCATCAGACAGGCTAGCTTGAATCCAGAGGCACCGTGAGCAGGGGACCCACATCTGGGCACACCCGTCCCACTTAGGTCGAAAAGTGTAACTGCAACAAATGATGGACAGAATGCTGAATGATTCAAAAATTCTCCCCAGTCAAGAGATCTGGGTCAAATCCATTGTCCCATGCCCCACTACGTCACCCTAGTTTGGACCCAGCCATTTACAGATGATTCTTGACCCTGTGCCTCATGGGAACAGCTCATGGGAACAGTCCAGACCAAACCGCCAAACCAGGGTATCCCTGGGCCGGAAACAAGCATCCTGAGACTGGTTTCAGAGTATGTCACCCTTCATAAGCCAGGCTAGCTTGAAACGAGTGGCACAGTGAGCAAGGGACCCACGTCTGGCCATACCAGTCCCATTTAGGGCAAAACTATAACTGCAACAAATGTTGGACGGATTGGTGAATGATTCAAACATTCTCCTCCAGTCAATAGATCTGGGTTAAATCCATCATTCTTGTTCCCACTACGCCATCCCAGTTTGGACCCAGCCATATGCAAATCAGTATTGACCCTGTGCCTCATGTATATAGTCCAGACGGAACTTCCAATGCAGGTCCTCCCTGGGTTCTGGAAACAAGCATCCTGGGGCCAGTTTCAGGGTATGTCAAACTTCATCAGTCAGGCTAGCTTGAATCCAGTGGCACAGTGAGCAAGGGACACACGTCTGGGTGTACCCATCCCACTTAGGGTGAAAAGTGTAATTACAACAAATGATGGACGGAATTCTGAATGATTCAAACATTCTTCCCCGGTCAATAGATCTGGGATAAATTCATTGTTCCTTTGCCCAAGACGCCAACCCAGTTTGAACCCAGAAACAAGCATCCTGGAACTTGTTTCAGAGTATGTCACCCTTCATCAGCCAGGCTAGGTTGAATCCAGTGGCACAGTGAGTAAGGTAACCACGTCTGGGCACACTCGTCCCACATAGGGCTAAAGTGTAACTGCAACAAATAATGGACGGAATGCTGTATGATTCAAACATGCTCCCCCAGCCAAGACATCTGGGTTAAATCCATCGTTCTTTTGCCCATTACACCACCCCAGTTTGGACCCAGTCATATGCAAATCAGTCGTGACCCTGTTCCTCAAGGTAAAGTTCCAGACTGAATTGCCAAGCCAGGTCTCATTGGACCAGAAACAAGCACCTTGGGACCGGTTTCATGGTATGTCACTCTTTATCAGCCAATTTAGCTTGAATCCAGTGGCACAGTGAGCAAGGTACCACGTCTGAGCATACCCGTCCACACTTAGGGCAAAAAGTGTAACTGTAACAAATGATGGACAGAAGGCTGAATGCTTCAAACATCCCCCCCAGACAAGAGATCTGGGTTAAATCCATTGTTCTTTTGCCCACTGCACCACCCCAGTTCGGACTCAGCCATGTGCAAATCAGTCTTGACCCTGTTCCTTGTGGGAACAGTCCAGACCAAACTGCCAAGCCAGGTCCTCCCTGTGCTGGAAACAGACATCCAGGGACCGGTTTCAGGGTATGTCACTCGTCATCAGCCAGGCTAGCTTAAATCCAGTGGCACGGTGAGCAAGGTACCCACATCTGGGCACAAACGTCCCACATAGGCCGAAAAGTGTAACTGCAACAAGTGATGCACGGAATTCTGAATGATTCAAACATTCTCCTCCAGCCAAGACATATAGGTTAAATCAATTGTTCTTTTGCCCATTACCCAACCCCAGTTTGGACCCAGTCATATGCAAATCAGTCTTGACCCTATGCCTCATGGGAACAGTCCAGACTGAACTGCCAAGCCAGGTCTTCCCTGGGCCGGTAACAGGCATCCTGGGACCCGTTTCAGGGTATGTCACCCTTTTTCAGCCATGCTAGCTTGAATCCAGTAGAACAGTGAGCAAGGGACCCACTTCTAGACATACCAACTCCCACATTGCGCGAAAAGTGTAAGTGTAACAAATGATGGACGGAATGCTGAATGATTCAAACATTCGTCCCCAGTTGAGAGATCTGGGTTAAATACCCCCCGTTTTGACTCAGCCATATGCAAATCAGACTTATGGGAAAAGTCCAGGCCGAATTGCCATACCAGGTCATCCCTGGACTGGAAAGAAGCATCCTGGGACCGGTTTCAGGGTATGTCACCCTTCAACAGTCAGGTCAGCTTCAATCCAGTGGCACGGTGAGCAAGTGACCCATGTCTGGGCATACCTGTTCCACTTATTGCAAAAAGTGTATGTTAGACCTGGCATCTTGGCGTGGGTCTCCCTTCCATTTTTTGCTGTTGGCTTATGTGTTTTTGCTGGTGTTAGATGCTTTGGGCACTGTGCCACTGCTGTTCAGTGCCACAGTGCAAGTGCTCCCTAATGTAAATTGATGTATGGATTAGTGATTCCATAATTGTCGGGTTTGGTTAACCTGTCAGACCCTAGTACAGTGCACTAGGAGTGCCCAGGGCTTGTAATCCAATTGCTGCCGGTGGGCTTGTAGCACTGGTTGTGCCCCCACAGAAGCAGCCTGTAAAAGTGTGTCTAAGGCTTGTCATTGCAGAGCCTGTGTGCAGTCTGGCTGCCATGCAGACTGGGCAACTGCACCCACTTGCCAGTACCTAAACCTTCCTTTTTCTTCATATCAGACACCCCTATGGTAGGCCCAAGGGCAGGGTGCATTTTAGTATAAGGTAGGGCAAGCCCTGATGTGTGTGGCATGTCCTAATAGTGAATTACAGCCAATTTTGTTTTTCACTATTGCAAGGCTACCTGTTCCCCACAGGCCAGAATGGGCAGTTTGATTATTCCACCTTATAATCCTAACTGACTCAGTGAACATGGTAGAAATTCGAGTTTAGTATGCCTGAACTCTGATGATAAAATACATATTTTTAGTGAAGTTGGTTTTAACATTCTGTGTTTGAAAATACCACTTTTAGAAAGTAGGTACTTTCTTGTCTAACCATCCAAGCCTGCCTCTGCTAGGCTCTGTATTCCTTGTCTGGAGTTTGAGTGACAGGGGCTGGGGAATTCCAGGAGACAGGGTGAGTCAGCACAAGGCTGTATAGAGAGATCTCCATGTAGATGGATGGGAGGAGTTGCACATAGGACCTGAATAGGGCTGTGCCTTCCCTCCACAATGCTGGCTCCACCCTGCACTGTGAAAGGAAAGAAGGAGTCATGTCAACAAAGTGCTCCAGAACTGACCAGTACTGGTTTGGAATAGGGAAAGGCCTCTCTGCCTTCAGAGAACAAAGAGAAACTGTGTATAAAAAGGGGACCCGGACCCCAGAGCTTTAGATCACTTTGGGAAACAAGAAGAAACCTTCGCTGAGGACAGGAACCAGAGAGACTGAGGAGAGACTATCCCTAAGCTGAAGTGCTGCTTGGGGGATTGGCCTGCAGTGGTTGCTTGACTGCCAAAGAAAGGAACTTTGTATGTACTTTATTCAACTAGTGAAGAATCTCCAAGGGCTTGAGAAAAGAGCTTGCCTCCTGCTAAAGTCTCAGGGACAACAGACTTCAACCACGGGGCTCCCCAAGAGTTCTTTTGAAGTGCCTGCAGCTGTATTGGGCCTTCTGAGGGACTGCTTGTTGCAAGGTGCTGGAAGCGCGACTCATGAAGAAGCATGTCGCCGCAGCAGCCGCTGCCGTCGCATCATTGAACAAGGGTGTTGCCGCTGTAGTTGTCGCATCACATCATATCGCAAGAAACGTATTGCAACACCAAAGTAGCGTGTCGCCACCGCAGCCGCTGCCGTCACATCACTGAACAAGGGTGTTGCCGCTGTAGGTGCCGCATCGCATTGCAGAAGCACCTCGCATCAACGGAGAAGCGTGCCACCGCCGCAGCCGATGTCATCGCATCAATGTACAAGGGAGTCCCCGCTGCCGCTGTCACATCAAGCCAAAGCGTCTCGCATCACCAGAGCAGCGTGCCGCAGCCGCTGTCATCGTATCACTGAACAAGGGTGTCGCCGCTGTAGCTGTTTCATCGAGCTGAAACGTCTCGCATCATCGGATTGCAGAAGCACTCGCATCAACGGAGAAGAGTGTTCCCGCCATAGCAGCTGTCGTCGCATCACTGAACAAGGGTGAAGCTGTTGCATCGAGTCGAGGAGTCTCGCATCATCGGAGAAGAGTGTCGCATCAAGAAGAAGACACCATCTTTGTTTCATTGCACCGATCTTCATCGCATCACGGCGTTGCTAGCCGCACCTCCACGGAAGCACAGTAAGAAAATGACGCATCACTGTTCCTGTGGGTCAGGAACCGACACATCACCTTCCCTGCAACACTTTTGTTGTATAGTGTTACGCATCCAAAGGTACATTGAACTCAAAGTGTTGCATTTTAATATCTAAAAAGAACTAAGTTAATTCTACCATTTTAAGTACAGTATTGGGGATTTTTGTCCTTTGTAGTCTTGTGTTAAATCTATATAAAGAATACTTATTTTTAATATACAACTTGTGTGGTGTCCATCTGTAGTGTTGTCACTTGATTACTGTATGTGTTCACAAATGCTTTATACACTACCTCTGAGATAAGCCTGTCTGCTCGTGCCAAGCTACCAAGGAGGTGAGCAGAGGTTACTTTAGGAGTGTACCCCCTTACCCTGACTAGACGCAAGGGTCCCTATTTGGACAAAGGTACCTACCTCTGCCACCTAGAGACCCCCAAATCTAACAGTGTAACTGCTACAAATGATGGACGGAATGCTGAATGATTAAAAAAGTCTCCCCTAGTCTAGAGATCTGTGTTATATCCATAGTTATATTTCTGACTACATCACCCCAGTTTGGACACAGCCATATGCAAATCAGTCTTGACCCTGTGCCTCATGGGAACAGTTTAACCGTACTGCCAAGCCTTGTCCTCCCTGGACCGGAAACAAGCATCCTGGGAGTGGTTTCAGGGTATGTCACAGTGAGCAAGGGACCCACGTCTAGGCTTATCCGTCCCACTTAGGGTGAAAAGAAGAACTGCAACAAATGATGGATGGGATGCTGAATGATTCAAATACTCTCCCCTAGTCAAGAGATCTGGGTTACATCCATTGTTCATTTGCCCACTACGCCACCCCAGTTATGACCCAGCCATGTGCAAATCCGTGTTGACCCTGTGCCTCATGGGAACAGTCCAGACAGCAATGCCAAGCCGGGTTCTCTCTGGACCGGAAATGCATCCTAGAACCTGTTTCAGGGTATTTCACTATTCATCAGCCAGGCTAGCTTGCATCCAGTGGCACAGTGAGCAAGGGACCCACTTCTGGGCATACCCGTCCCACTTAGGGCGAAAAGTGTAACTGCAACAAAAGATGAACGGAATGCTGAATGATTCAAACACTCTCCCCAGTCACGAGATCTGAGTTAAATCCATCGTTGATTCGCCCACCACAGTGATTTGCATACGGCTGAGTCCAAACTAGGGTGGTGTAGTTGTCAAAAGAACGATGGATTTACCTTAAATCTCTTGACTGGGGCAAATGTTTGAATCATTCAGCATTCCATCCATCATTTGTTGCAGTAACACTTTTCGCCCTAAGTGGGATGGGTATGCCCAGCTGTGGGTCCCTTTCTCATTGTGCCACTGGATGCAAGCTAGACTGGCTGATGAAGGGTGACATACCCTGACACAGGTACCAGGATGCTTGTTTCTAGTCCACGGAGGTCTTCCTTTGGTAGTTCGGGCTGGACTGTTCCCACAAGGAACAGGTTCAAAACTGTTTGCATATGGGTGGGTTTGTACTGTGGTGGTGTGGTGAGCAAAAGAATTATGGATTTAACCTAGATCCTTGTGACTGGGGGGTAAATGTTTGCATTGTCCAGCAATCCGTCCATCAATTGTTTCTTTTGCTTAGTACATAGGAGCACGTATTCTGCACAATCACAATCCAAAGCTCTCTGGTGCTTCCGCACAATATTAAGTTGTCTTCTTGTCTGAACAGCACCATTGCGACGGTGAAACCCTTCCAGTTTCCTGACCTGCATCTGAAGTAGCTCCCTTTTGTCCCTTCTTTCTTTGTTCAGTCCCGCTGCAACTGCCAAAAACTGACCTCTTAGGACTGTTTCAGTGCATCCCACAGTTGGAAAAGCGGGATCAAGCCGTCATCGTTAATTGCCAAGTAATCTTGTATAATTCAAAGAACAAGGGGAACCCAGCGGGTAGCTTTGGACCATGGGTGTCAGTTAAGTTTTGGGAGACAAAGGTCCTAAGCATAAATAAAGATAATAAACAAGTATTATATAGACCACAATAGGCTGCTATATGTTTGTATTCCTTGCCCAGCCGGACAGGGAATTTATTATTCAGATATAAACGATTTTCATTCTAAATACATTTCTACAAACACAATTCATTGCAGTAAGGCACACTCCTGTGACGTACCGGGAAAAATTAAAGAGAGGATAGGAGAGAGTGAAAGGGGTGTTTCAGGCAAAGCAGAAGAGCAAGCAGGGTACTGTTTCAAGTTAGAAGTTAACAGTATCGCCTGGAGTAGTACATACAGATACCAATATACATTAATTCAGTGTATGCCCACTCATAGGAGTCGACGTTTCGATCCCGTGCTCAAATTATAAAGGGATCATCTTCAGGACTAAAGTGATCATTTTTCCTGGTTTAGAACAGTTACATACGCCTCTAATTGGAGGTAGGGAGGATGGGTTTCTCCGTAGGGAATACCAGCGTCATGGGGGCTTCCCTTGTCACAGCAGGTTGGGGGTCAATGACCATGGCTTGGGCTCGATGTGTGTGAACCTGCAAGGTCTTCACATGGATTTGGACAAGGAAAGAGTCCTCCGAAGTTTGGCAGCAGTCCGTTGGGCAAGTAGCGGTAAGGTTTGGATCCTTTTGGTTGGAAGGTTGTGTAAACCTTAGCGTTGTTTCAGATGTAAGTTAATTACATGGGTTGAGGGTCGGCTCGTTGGTGCGGTCTGATCGATGATTGATCCGCAGGTACGGAGGTGATGCCGTGGATGCCGCTGACAGTCTACCCACTAAGCCCTCACCTACCCCCCCCCCTTGACATAACAGTAGGAGTCAAGGGCAAGGAAGCACCTAGGTACTTAGGAGTACGATTTTACCACTCCCCTAGTGACATGTATGAAGGGAACCACTGCAAAACACTGGCAGAGGGATCAGGTCAGCAGTGGGCTTCTGGAAGACGCTGCCCCTAGCCCCAAATGGGCGTGTGGCGTTAGGTAAGATGATCATAGTCCCAAGGATACTGTATCACTTTGCTAACCTCTCAGTCATTCCTGCTCACACCTTTTCTCGAGAATTGGACACACTGCTCACTTCCCTTATCTGTGGCACGGGCTGACATAGGGTAGCCCTATCTAAATTGCTTCTGCCAACGGACCGGGGGGGATTGGGTGCTCCAGCCTTTGAGGCATACTTTCTAGCGGCCCAACTACAATGGCTCTCGCACTGGACTGCGGAACGCCACCTGGGAGAAACGTCCTCCAACGCGGGGCACATACCCCTACCGGCGATCCGGCGCATGTTGCGACCGGGCACTAAACCCAAGCGCAGTTCCCACTCCAGGTGTCAATAGCCTGCACCTACATGCTGAGGATTCATCGCATATCCAGAGAGAGACCCCTGTACTCCCCGCTACTGCCATTGATAGGGTTCCCCAAAAAGGAGAAATACTACACAGCCCAAGCCCTCCGAGTGTGTACTGACTGCTCACTAACCAAAATGGAAACCCTTTGAGAAGGCGGGCAACTACGACCCTACAATCAGTTGGCGGAGGAGTATGACCGTCCACCGGGGCAATTTCTGATACACAGGCAAATTATAACCAGAAGCCGCCCATATTGAGAACCAGCCAATAGGAAACCACTGACGCATCCAGTAATACACACAATACTGCACATGGAGGCGGGCAGACACTTAGTCACATGGCTGTACAAAGCCATAAGGGAACTTACACTCAAACCGTTAACCTTGCTAAGACAGACATGGGAGGAGGCGATAGACCGGCAGCTGCACGACAAAGAATGGGAACAAGCCATAGAATACCCCCAAAAAGTATCTAGAAATGCACAATTTAAAAACATACAATTTAACATTTTACACAGGGCATATCTGATGCCAGGGTGCCCGCAACGCTTCTACAGAGGCACACAGTTCCTAAGCTCCCGATGTCAGGCTCCTGAAACGGACTTTAGACATATGTTCTGTGGGTGCCCCACAATACAACAGTACTGGGACTGCATACACAAGGTGCTCCATGAAACAACGAACATTACAGAAGTGAACTCATGGGAAGCCTGTGCACTGGGTGTGTTCCGGAGATGAAAAAAACAGAAAAGGTACAGATCCGGTTCATGTCCCTTTCTCTGCTCCTGACAAAGAGAGAAATAGCCATGTACTGGTGAGCCCCAGAGGAACCCCCAATGGAGGCCTGCATGGGTGCGGTTAAGAAATGGGGTGCGGTGGAGGAGGAAGTGCTACAAGCCGAGGAGGTGAAAGGGACACATAAACACCACATATCCATGGAATGGGCACAACTATTACATCAATTCAAAGAACAAACCACATGGGAAGAGCCATCTGCGACATCCCCACCCCAGACAGCATCCACTATCTAACTCAAGTCGGCAGACAGGCACAACGAGTCAGGCCGAGCACATAGTAGGGAGATCATCACACAGTCAGCACTACTACTGCAACCCCAAGATAACTCAGGTGTAACTGCCACATCCCCCTACACACACAGCCAAGAACGGCCAGATGGTCACAAAGTATCAAACAGTGAACCCCCCCACCTGCACACACCCCCACTAACCCCATCATTATCACCCTAGTTAAATATCAGAGTTATGAGTCAGGGATGCAACCTGGCAGTTATGGCATCAGTACCAATTGATAGAAAGCGTAACCCTATCACCGGGACATTACATTACGACCCTCAACAATAGCGAAGGCAGACATAACTCCCAAAACAGGTGCACATGTTCACAGGTGTACCATGGGAAGCATATGATCAATACAAACTGAACCAATAGGCATGTAACAATAGGAATGTAATACGGATATGTAACAACTAAGTATAATTCCAATGCCAGTATAAAACTGCTAGCCAAAACTATGCAAGTATATATATATGCATGTAATTCTAAATAGGAAGCTCTGTTTAATTGTACCTGAAATGTTAAAACTCAAGAAACAAAAATCTGAAAGTCAAGGAAAGATATGAGTGATCGTATTGTGATCTGAGGATAAACAACATACACACTGTATATTGCCATTTGGATCAGGTGGGTTAACAGCTTCTTATACCAAGTGTAATTTTTACAACTCTCATTGTATGGCTGAAGAACCTGACCATTCTTATCCACTTTTCCCATGTACTTGTTGAATCAAGTATACAAGTGAGCTTGTGAACGTCAGCCATCTGACCCCAAACAGTAGTGGGGAAGTGCTCTCACCATGGATTGTAGTCACCGCTTTGTACAGCTCACTGAACAGCTCTTTGTATAGAAATTGTCCACAGAAAGGTTATAACCTTTGTGAAGGAGTGATTTGGCAAGCTCCCATACACTCTTTCCTGTGACTCCCAGCAGAGAAGGGAAACCTACAGGGTTTAGAGTGGAGTCCATACCTGTATACACTCTCAAGCTGTACACGTCTCCAGTAGAGCTCTTGCGTAGCTAGTGCAACTTGATGCCATAGCAAACTGGTTTGCTTGCAGTGTCCTGCCTGAACAGCAGCCTCCCTTTGTACAGGATCAAGGACTTATTGATGGCTATATTCCTTCTAGGAATATAAATCTCTAGAAACTTGACAGGCAAATGTTCCACGACAGGCCACATTTTGAACAACTTGTCATGGTCTGGTGGTCCCATGGCAATGCAGCAGAAATGGCATTAAAATGCAGCATACACTGCAATAGCAAAAAGCGATCTCTGATTATGTACGGTTTAAAGATTGGGGTGACCCAAACCTTGCAAGTAGACGAGTAGGACAATAAGCTTGCTTTGCACGCTAAACCCATTTTGAGCGTAAGGCCCCACTTCAGTGGACTTCAACTCCTAAAGTGAAGTCCACTGTTGTACCCTAGAATGAGGCCCTAGAGAGCCTCTATTCCCTCTTAGAAATTGTTTGGCATGCACATGTGTTTGCGCAATTTCCTTAAGAAAGTCAACATCCAAAAAGTGATGAACGTAGTCAACTGGCAAAAGATTGCCTCTATCGACTTTACATCTAGCATCTCCAGTGAAAAGTGGAATTTGGAGCTGAACTTATTTGGGAGGCTGCCAAGAGAGAACTTTGTCTGTGGTTACCACCACACGTGCCTGCTCTCTGGGTAGGTCTAACCTGCCACCGTTGCCTACTGCAATGGGACAGCACGACTGCCATCATCATGTCCTTCATAATCGCTGGAAGATGAGTCCTGAGATGGAACTCCGCTGACTGAAAAATCACTTTCAGATTATGCTCCATTTTCCTCTCCCTCAAATGCTGTCTCAGTATCTGCTGTCTAAGTCTTTGATACATCCTCAGAGCTATCCTCCATAAAATGAATTGGGGCCTCAGCAGCAGTCATCCACTGAGACACCATCTCTGCTGATTGGCTAAAACCTTCCTTCTAAATCGCTGTCTTATGTATAAGGCAGAAGTAGTGTTCGTAATCAGTTGGTGGGTGGGTGCATTTGTGAAATGTATGTATCAGTAAATAAACAAAAACTTAAATTTTTGGGTGAATCTGCAGGTTCTCCTTGCCATATACCCAATTCAAAGAATGCTTTTATCATGGCTTATGCAAAACTTTAATGTTGGGGTGTGAGAAGCTGGATCTTTGTATACTATATCAAAGTAAGGTGTAGTGTGCACAGAGAACAGTGGATCCCCAGAGGCTTACAGAGGCTTAAGTAGATAATACTAAAAGCTATATTTGTGGTAGTGTGGTCGAGCAGTTAGGTTTATCAGAGGGCTGTGCTAAGCATTTGCTGTATACACTCAGGCAAAAAATGATTACACACACTCTAAGACCAATTGTTTTATATGAAAATACTACTTTATTAATTTTATTTCGAGAACCAAGAGGAGCTCACTTGCAGGTAGGTAACAATCTTAAAAATAGTAATATTTTTCAAATATAGTAGGTATTGCATTGTAACGGCATAGAAATACTTTCCAGTAGTAATAAAAATCATTTTGGAATATCAGTCAAACAGTAGCAAACTTAGCAAATGTAAGAGTTAGACATTTAGTGCGATAGGCAGCAATGCATTGCAGTCCTATGGAAGGAAAAGAGTTATGCACATTTACTGGTAAGTATTGGAATTACACACCCAGTCTTCAGGGTTTTAGACCAACACTGGGCAACAGTTAGGTCAAGGTAGGTACTGCACATCCAGTGGCACTGGGACGACCGGCTGCAAAGGACACTGGGCCCAGTGTTAGTTAATGGAGACTGAGAGGACCTACAAGAGGTGCTGTTTGTTGGTAGGTACCCATGGTTTCAGGGCACAGGCCCTAGGGTTAAAGCAAGCACAGGAGGGGGGGGGGGCACAAGGCAGCACCAAGCCTACACCACCAGAGGCACAGGGGCAGCCGGGTGCAGGGTGCAAATCAGCATTGGGCGTGCAATGCAAGTAAAGGGGAATCTCGGTCGCACAGTGAGGCAGCAGGCTCGGACCAGGAGACTGGACGAAGGTCATGACCAGTTGGCAGGTAAGTTGGGATGTTGATGGAGGCCTGGGCCTGATAAGTGGGGTTCCCCGAAGCATTCTGGCTGTCGGCATCCCTGCTTTCTGCTGCAGAAACTGAGTCCCACCTTCTTGCAGATTGCATTGTTTTTTTTCCTTCATGGATTTTGTCTATTCTGGCTGGAACAGACGTGCATTGAATCTTGTTCTAGGTTTCCTGAGTATGTCAGTCAGCATCAGGTTAGCGAGCAGTTCTTTACTCCTCGTCTTTTGTGAATTGTGGGTACTTACTCCCAATGCACTGGAGACTGTTTTTGTAGTTCATGGACTCTTTTTGTTTTGGCAAATACCCCATATGCAGAGCGTTTTTTTTATGCTATGCGTTTTTCCAGCATAACCAAAGTTTCTTTTTGATTGGGCATTCCGTGGGAATTGTGGACAGCATCATCGTACTTCCTCATTCATTTATGTTGGACTATGTCAAAGTTCCTGTTTACTTTAAGGAGGTCATTCTATAATAATAAGGGATGAGCAGAGAAAGCAGGGGTGGTCTTATGTTTCCTTGTCTTGATTCACACTGTTTCTTTTTGGGTGTTCTGTACTTAATTGTTGTATTCTTTTCTACAGAATATTCCTGTTGATGGGTTGCTGTATGCTTGCAGTCCAAATGAAATCTTGAGGGTAGCTGTTCAACCTTTCCACAGCCCTCCTCGTTATTTTTCTCCTTCCTATCTTCCCCCCTGGTGCGTTGTCCGCTCGGGCTTTTTGTATTTGGCGCGAAGGGTCGAGGCATTGGGAAGGGGTGAATGGGACTATCTTCTCTCCTGTTGTACATATGATTCAAGTGAGTGGGGCTGGAATAGCTTTAAGCAGGAAACAGGACAGTATTGGTGGGGCCAAATCAGTTGTGGGCCTCGGGCTTGACTGCACAGCGTCTTCTTTTGTCATTATTCTTCGTAGGTCACAGGAATCTGAGGATCAAGGTTCACGGTTGCCCCTAAAGACTGAATTAAGGAGTATGGCTGTTACTAGCACAGGCAGGTAGAAGCCAATGGGCTACTCACCTTTAGGGTGACTATGCCCTTTGTATGTCCTCTTCCTTTGAGGAGGAGGCATCCTCTAACCTGATTGGCTAGAATCCTTCCATTTAAGATGGAGGATTTTCTAATGGTCCTGGCTGAGAGGAGACACACCTTTCCTGCCTACTAAGTTTCCCGCCAACCTTGCTGCCAAAAGTGGTGCTTGGTCATAAAGGTGGGCATCTTCACTAGCTGGTGAGGCCCTGCCTAGCATACCAAAGGGCAGGAAGCATTTGAGGCTCATCACCCTGAATGCTATTCCTGCTTGGGGTAGGTAAGAAGCGTCCACACTTCAAGCAACTTTGTTCCTAACCCACAAGGGCTCCCACCTCAGGTGGTCAGACACTTGTCTGAGAGTGCCAGGCTGGCGCAGACCAGTCAGCAGCATACTAGAGAATTGGTTGTTTTTTAGAGGGCATCTCTAAGATGCCCTCTGGGTGCTTTTTGTAATAAATCCTACACTGTCATCAGTGTGGGTTTATTATGGTGAGACGTTTGATACCAAACATCTTAGCATTCAGTAAAGCCAGTGTGAAGGTGTGGAGTTTGTAATGGCAAACTCCCAGCCCATGTAGTCAATATAGCTTCACTGTACAGTCTGAGGACTGTAGGGGCATGTTGCTCATGCACCGAGGTCCTCACCTATGGTATAGTGCACCCTGCCTTAGAGCTTAGAGGCCTATTGGAGGGGTGACTTACCTATGCCACAGGCAGTGTTTGGTAAGCATGGAGGTCATGAATGTGTGCCATGTCAACTCTTAAGTTATTGTCTGCATCAAAACACACTGGGGCAGATTTACAAGCCCCGTCCGCCACATTTGCGCCTCCGTTGTGTCACTTTTGTGACGCAGCGGTGGCGTAAAGCCAGCGCCATGCTGCCGGGTAATTACAACGTGACGCATCTGGGAGATGTGTCACGTTGTAAAGCCCTGCACCACATGTGGGAGTTCCGGCGCAGGGGGGGGGGGGCGTTCCGGCGCAGGAACGCTTCCTAAAAGTGGCTGAGTGAAATCTACAAGATTTCACTCAGTCACTTTTACGGCCATGCTGCATCAAAACCCTGCGCCTGCTTGAAGCAGGCGAAAGGATTGACGCAGCATGTTAGGCATAGGGGCACCCCAAGCCTTGCTGGAGCAGCGTCGCGCTTGCGATGCAACTCCAGCAATACGTCACCTTTATGGCAGCAGATGCGTCACGCATCTGTCTATTCTTGCCCCATGGTGCGACGCTTCCATGGTGGTGCAAGAAGTGTCTACCGTGACGCACAATAACTGGTGCATCCCTGCTGATATGCAGGGATGCACCAGTTATTGTAAATCTGCCCCACAGTCTGCAATGACAGTGTCTATGGGTTAATTGAGGGTTCTCTGAGGGTGTCGCACAACACATACTGGGGCCCTTAGAAACCCTGTCTGGTCACGAGGCCCTTGGTGCCACTGATGCCTTTTACAAGGGTGTTACATGTGGGCCAAAGGTGTGCCAACTGTGGAAACAAAGGTACAGTTTTGGGAAAGAATACAGGTATTGGGAACCTGATTAATAGGGACCCAGTGCACACTCTGTCAAAGTGCATAACAAATCATGCACAAAGTGGGGGGTAACCATGCAAAAAGGTGCACTTTCCTACATTGGGCATATGGTTGGCTATTGCCGGTACAAGATCTATCTCCTAAAGCCAAAAATCTACCTTCGATCTTAAGAAGCACACATTCACATAATACCCTCTGCCACTTTGTGCGCAGAAATGCTCTATGGAAAAACACACAGTGCTATCACCAGGGTGACTGTAATTATACTACTGGGAGAGCACCTAATTATTTGATAGGGTTGACTTAATTATGCAGTAAGAAAAGGCAAATTAAGCACCATAATGTGGCACATTCCTGCCACGTGTGTATAGTGTGGAACAATCGCCCGACCAGGGAAAAGTACACATTTATTAAAAAAGCAAAAAACTGAGCTCCAAAGGTGCCCAACCCATGTCCTTAGAGCCAACACCCATCCACATTTATTTCATTTTTAGGAGAAATGTGGGCTTTCCCAGGGGTGTGGGGGGGGGAGAGGACAATTAGCCCTGTAAGATTAACATATTTTGGTCTATTAGGATGGCAGACAGATGGCCACTGCCTGCGATCGAAACCCGGAAAACCACCAGCCACATTAGCATGGCGCAGTGAGAAATACTGCCTGCCACTTTTCCGCTGGTAGCAGTCTGCACGCTTGCCTGGCGGGCGGAGCTGGACCTCTAAAATGGGACCGGTGCAGGGCCAGGCGGTAGCCAGCCTTTCCGCTGCAGAGGAACCTCCATGGAAAGGCATGCAGAGAATGTCTCCGGGGGCCCATTGCAGGCCCCCAATGTGATGGGGAGTGTGGGTGCACGGGTGGAGTACCCATGGTACACTCCTACATTTCCCTGTACCAGGTGGCAGGCATTGTGCAGTGCCTACCACGCAGTGCACAGATATGCAGGACATGCTCCTTTTGACATCGCAGAGGCAATGTTAAAGGCCGCGATCATACCGCTGCAGTCAAATGTGGCGCATACTAATTGGATCGGCGGTTATGCCGCGGTCTTGGCGGGCGGTTTTTTCCTACTACCATGGCGGTCGGGTGATTTTCTGACCGCCATCCTAATAGACCCATTGTTCCTGAACAAACATGGGCCCAACAGGGGGTCACCTGATATCAGGACGACCCCCTGAAATGATTTTGGGTACCAAGAGTGTGGGGGGTTGGCCTATTAACCAAGGGGGCCAAACACCCTAATTAATTTCATTTCTATGTTAAATAGATTATATATTTTTACCTTCCCTTGGGCGTGCCCTCACGCTCCCAGGGTTTAAAAAAGTATTTTTTGTGGGATCCCGATCCGCAGCTAGGAAACTGTTTCAGAGAGGCCTCATTGGAAAGGGGAGACTCTCCCCTTTCCAATAGGGCCTCCCTGAAATGTGGGGAGACCTTTTTCAGCACTTTTTGAGCCCACCAGAGGAGAAGAGAGCACTTACCTCTATCTCCTCGCTGCTCCAGTGGGGAATCAGTAACATCAGCACGCCACGCGCTGTGCTGACATCACAGATGGGTGGGAGGAAGTTCGGGGGCTGATGGAGAGGCAAATCCACTTCGCACAGCCTCTTTTTTTAAATGGATCAATTTGATCCCCCCCCCCAGTGTCGGCCAAAGGCAAACACCTGCGCTGTTGCCCGACACTCGCAGCAAAGGGGTTAATAGCCCAGACTGTCTGTTTATTCACTTTCAAGAACCTTTTTCAAGTAACTGCTGGCAATACACCCCCACCTAGTAACGGTTATGTTTACTAATGTCACCATCCATCAGGTATACCAGTGAAATGAGTCTCAGACTCCTTTATAAGATCCATTAGACCTCACAGGGACTATGGGCCTGATTACAAGTCTGGCGGTCTTCCGAGTGCCGGACTTGTGATGGCACGGCAGTGGAGGTCCACCGTCTGCTGTATTACGACTTCTAAAGTCTTTACAGCGGTGAACTGGCAGCGGTGCCAGGGAACAGTTCCTGTTTATTGACTGTGGCTTAGGAGCACCACATCGTAATTTGCTGAACGGGGACTGACCATACCCAATGCATAACTATGGCACTGCCACCCAGTCTTGTCTATATAGCTGTTAGACCTGATAGCCTTAGGGTTGATTTCCCCCAAGTGTTTTCCTGCCTCCCTTCACTTTCTGACCTTGTATTTGCCAGCTGTAGGACTCTGTGCACTTTACTACTGCTGACCAGTGCTAAAGTGCTTGTGTTCTCTCCCTTAAACATAGTAAAATTGGCTTAACAAAAACTGGCATATTTAATTTACTTGTCAGTCTCTAGTAAAGTGCACTACGTGTGGCCTGTAAATGAAATGCTACTAGTGTGCCTGGAGCACTCATTGTGCCACTAACTTACATAGCCCTCTAACCATGGCTCAGGCCTGCCATTGCAGAGCCTGTATGTGCAGTTTTACACTGCCACTTCTACCTGGCAATATAAACCTCTTACCAGGCCTAAACCTTCTCTTTATTTACTGATATGCCACCCCTAGGGTAGGCCCTGTATGAGCTACATGGCAGGGTGCAATGTATTTAAAAGGCAGAACATGCACTTACTTAAGTTATACATGTCTTAGTAGTGAAAAAAACTATTTCGATTTTCACTTCTGCAATGTTACCCCCTAGGATAGCATTAGAATTATTTTATCACCTCTTTTAAGGGTTATTTCCAATTGTGAAGTAATAGTCTTTTCAAGTTTGATGTCTCTAGATTCACAATTTAAAATCAAAACTTATGGTAGGGTCAGATTTAAGTTGCAAGCCAAAAAATATAACTTTTAGCAAGATGGCATTTTCTCCATTTGACAATTTTGTGTCTGCTGCCTGTCTCTGAATCCAAGTCTGGGGTGGGTGACAGTTGGGCTTTGTGTATACCCCCTCTAGATAACCACACACAAAGGGAGTTTAGATGTGACTGGTGGGCCATCTACATCCTGATGGGCCATACTGGGCATGATGGGAGGAAGGTGCTGAACACTGCCTCACACTTACACTTAAATAGGCTGTGTCCTGTCACCACATAAAGGGCTGCATACCCACCTGTAGTGAATCAGGGGACAGGGCAAGAAGGGAGGACCTCTGTGCAGTTCAGGTTTAAAACTGTTTTTATTGTTACAGCTTATGCTCAATACAGTAAAATCTTGCCATTACGGGAGGATCAAACCACTTCCCTAGAAGCACCAATATACAACTTTTACAACAATAATCTCCACCCACCCAAGATCCCTACCGCTCCCTTCCCAGCTTCCAGTAGCCATGTGAATGTGTAGAAAATAGAGTCCCAAAACAGTGTCACTCAATGAGTGCCCTCCGCTTCCTCAGCAGGGACTGGATCTATGAGTCACAAAAACCGTAAGTAGAGGGGCTGGTCAGTTCCCTTAATTCTTGAGGCAGCAGGACTATAAAGGGTTGC
Source organism: Lissotriton vulgaris (assembly GCF_964263255.1). Taxonomy (NCBI): domain Eukaryota; kingdom Metazoa; phylum Chordata; class Amphibia; order Caudata; family Salamandridae; genus Lissotriton; species Lissotriton vulgaris. Next base: position 390,916 of record NW_028252333.1, on the reverse strand, counting down.
CAGAGAGTTCTGTATGTGTCACCCTGGGCAGAGAGAGTAAGGGTGAGCTTCTCCACTCCCAGAACAAATCAAAGGCATTGAAGTTATCCTAGGTGTGTCGGTGTGGTAGTGGTTCCCCAAAGTGATAGTCTGTTGTGCTGCTCCAGGGCTTTGCTAATCTACTACTACCTACGTGAGGTGAGTGAATACGTAAGAGTGTGGGGAAGTCCTAGCAGGGTGGAGTAAGGAAACCTGGGAAGCTGAGTGCAGAAGTAGGTGTTGACATCAATGATAGAGTCCCAGAATGAGGTTACCTTTAGGCAATCCCAATCCCATTGTCGCCAACAGCCCTTGCTATGGGTCGAGTTTCCCTTATGTAGCCTGGCGAGGGTTAAATACCAATAAGTGGCATTTTTCACCATTGTTTGAGTGCTGGATGTATTATAGGCAGAGTGTCTCGCTCTGTAGATGACGTGCCACTCTTTCTGGGAAAGCTGTCGTCCCACTTCCTTCTCTGCACTTTAAAAACCCTTCTTTGAAGTCTCCCCCACTTCAAAGGCACAACTAGGTATAAGTACTGGACCTATGACCCCATGACTTCTGTTCACTTCTGGTCCTGTGGCCACCCTGCCAGGAAGAAGAACCGCTGTGCTGTAGGACGTACTGCCACTGTGCTGGCTTGCAGCTTTTCTGGTCTCTTGACTTGCTGTATTCTTGCCATGCTGAGCTGCCCTACTGCCTGCAGTTCTCATGCCATGCCAGTCTGCCTGGGTGAGAAGGACTGGACCTTCATCACTTGAAGCCAGAGTGACTCCAAGGGATTGTTGGCTCAGGGACATCAGACTTCAACTCATCCTGCTACATGGCCTGGACCTTGCTTGCTGCAAGTCTTTTCCTGCCAAGTGGTGCCAACCTAGTCCTGGGCACTTGGAAATGGGTGGTTCACTGATAGAATATCAATGACAAAAACATTGATTTTAAAAATATTGTAAAAAAATATAGAATACAAAAACGTCGACTCCCATACTTACACAGGAAAGTACAAAAATATTGAATCAAATCTATTGATGTGAAAAGTATAGATGTAAAAAACACCAATTTAATTATATATATAAAATAAAATATTATATATTAAATATTAAAATAATTTTAACAAAATAAAGTAAATGTAATATACATTTTAACAACATATAAATACAAACTTAATTTAAGAAAGATAAACAGACAAACATAATGTATAGATATACTAGCAGCCCGTCCCGACGTTGTCCGGGTAGGCTTTGCGAGGTGAAAGGTAGTCACCAGCATTGCGCAACCCAGACACGGCCAGCTCCTTTCTGTGTTTTAGCAATCAGCTGTTTTTGCCCACTTCCCCTCAAAGTACTTGGCCTTCTGTTGTGAGAGCCTGCACACCCACCCCCCCCACAATCTCCTGTAGTCACCAACATTGCACAACCCGGACACGGCCAGCTCCTTTCTGTGTGTTCCCCTCAAAGTACTTGTCCTTCTGTTGTGAGAGCCTGCGCACCTTCCCCCGCCAATCTCCTGAGCCCAGTCACCTCATCCTCACACTATCACTGGAGTACACTCACTTCTGCGCTCCTCCGCAGTGAACCCTGTGTCGGTTCACACTATCACTCGAGTACACTTACTTCCGCTCTCCTCCCCGCGCTCCTGGCCGTAGGCTGAACACCGCCTTACTTTTCTTCTTTACGGCTGCACATTCGCTGCTCCTTCCCACGGCTCCAGTGGCGCACATTGCAGTGAACCGGGTGTTGGTTGCACTCTCGCCGCTCCTCCGCACGGCTCCAGGAACGCCATTGCAGTGAACCAGGTGTTAGTTACAACAGTAGGGAAAGTGTTGGATAGTGGAGGGGTAAAAATGACTGTTCTTACTCCAGTGAGAGCAACAGTAGGGAAAGTGTTGGATAGCGGAGGCAACAAATTACTATTCCCACTCCAAAGAATGCAACAGTAGGGCACGTGTTGGATAGCCCAGGAGAAAAATACTATTCCCACTCCAAACAGTACAACAGTAGAGAAAGTGTTGGATAGAGAAGGGGTAAAAATTACGATTTCCACTCCAGTGAGAGCAAACAGTAGGGAAAGTGTTGGATAGCGGAGGGGGAAAATTACTATTCCCACTCCAGAGAGTTCAACCGTAGGGAAAGTGTTGGATAGCCGAGGGGAAAAATTACTATTCCCACTCCACTGAATGCAACAGTAGAATAACTGTTGGATAGTGGAGGGGTAATTTCTTTTATTTCCACTCCAGTGAATGAAACAGTAGGGAAATGTAGGCTAGCAGAGGGGTGAAAATTACTATTCCCACTGCAGTGAGTGCAACAGTAGGGTACGTGTTAGGTGGCGGAGGGGTAACAATTACACTTCCCACTACACTCAATGTAACAGTAGAAGAACTGTTGGACAGCAGAGGGGTAACCATTTTTATTCCCACTCCAGTAAATGCAATAGTACGGTAGTGTTGGATAGCGGAGAGATACAAATTACTATTGCCACTCCAGTGAGTGCAACAGTAGAGTGAGTAAGTGTTGAATATCAGAGGGGTAAAAAATACTATTACAACTGCAGTCAGTGCAACAGTAGGCAAAGTGTTGAATAGCGGAGGGGTAGAAATATACTACTCCCACTCCAGTGTGGGCAACAGTAGGGAAAGTGTTTGATAGCGGAGGGGTAAAAATTACTATTCCCACTCCACTGAATGCAACAGTAGAATAACTGTTGGACAGCAGAGGGGTAAACATTTTTATTCCCACTCCAGTAAATGCAATAGTAGGGAAGTGTTGGATAGCGGAGAGGTAAAAATTACTATTACTACTCCAGTGAGTGCAACAGTAGGCAAAGTGTTGGATAGCGGAGGGGTAAAAATGTACTACTCCCACTCCCGTGAGGGCAACAGTAGGGAAAGTGTTGGATAGCGGAGGGGTACAAATTACTATTCCCACTCCACTGAATGCAACAGTAGAATAACTGTTGGACAGAAGAGGGGTAAACATTTGTATTCCCACTCCAGTAAATGCAATAGTAGGAAAGTGTTGGATAGCGGAGAGGTAAAAATTACTATTCCCACTCGAGTGAGTGTAACAGTAGAGTAAGTGTTGGATAGCCCAGGAGAAAAATTACTATCCCCACTCCAAACAGTGCAACAGTAGAGAAAGTGTTGGATAGAGAAGGGGTAGAAATTACTATTTCCACTCCAGTGAGAGCAAAAAGTAGGGAAAGTGTTGGACAGCGGAGGGGAAAAAATTACTATTCCCACTCCAAAGAATTCAATCGTAGAGAAAGTGTTGGATAGCAGAGGGGAAACGTTACTATTCCCACTCCACTGAATGCAACAGTAGAATAACTGTTGGATAGTGGAGGGGTGTTTTTTTTTTATTTCCACTTAAGGAAAGGCTTAAGGCCACCTCCTTCCGTCAGGAAGTACAAACTAAAATCATTGATATGCCTTACGATGGCGAACATCTTTTTGGCGAAAAGATCGATGACGCCCTCACCACTATCAAAAAGGACACAGATACGGCCAGGGCTCTGGGGACTCTACAATTTAGAAACCAGTCCTTTCGTGGTAACAGAGGAAGAGGACAATCTGCATACAGAGGATCCTACCAAAACAGGTCCTCCTACCCGTACACCCAGAGCAAAACGCAGTTCCAACAGCGTCAAGGCCAGACAGGACGTCAATCTTCCTACAACAAATCGACCTACAGGGGAAAAAAACAAAAGAGACCTGCTGGCAATCGCCAATGACTCTTCCCAATGGCCAGCCCATCCACCATTGCATTTTTTAAGACTTGGAGGAAAACTCTCGTTCTTCCTGAAGAACTGGCGAAAAATAACGACGGACCGGTGGGTTTTACAACTTATCCAATTCGGCCATTCACTAGAATTTCTCTCGATTCCCCCAACGACACCACCAGCCAAGCGGCCCCACAGACACCTATGGCTGCTTCTTCAGGAAATAGCTTCTATGATTCAAAAGGGAGCAATAGAGAAAGCTCCACACACCCAAAAAGGAAATGGATTCTACTCCCACTTCTTCCTAATTCACAAAAAAGGCAAGAAATGGAGACCAATCCTCGACCTGAGAGCGCTCAATGTGTTCCTAAAGAAACAGTCGTTCCGTATGGTCACACTACAAGAGATCCTGGGACTCCTGGAGGAAGGCGACTACATGACGTCCCTAGACCTGCAGGATGCCTACTATCACATCCCTATCCTCAAGAGACACAGGAAGTACCTCAGGTTCGCAGTGGCAGTACCCACTATCAATTCCGTGTTCTCCCGTTTGGCCTCAAATCTGCCCCACGGATATTTACAAAATGCCTCTCTCCTGTGGCAGCCTTCCTTCGTCAACAGGGCCACCAGGTTTTCCCATACCTGGACGACTGGCTGGTAAAGCCACCGTCTGCGATAGCCGCAGCCACATCCTCCAGCGCCTGTCTAAATCTTTTCCACCGCCTAGGCCTGACCCTCAACAGAGAGAAATCGACACTGGAACCAAACAAAGTCATCACTTTCCTTGGAGCGACTCTGGACACGGAACGCGCAAGAGCCTTCCCCTCGCAGGAGAGAAAGACCAAACTCATCTTTTTAGCCACATCAGTGGCATCGAGAAAGACTCTGCCGGTCCGTACCTTCAAGTCTCTCCTCGGCATGATGTCCTCATGCATTATGCTCATTCCACACTGCCGTCTCAAAATGCGCCCCCTCCAGGAAGAACTAACGAGGCAATGGACACAAGCTGCGGGATCCTTCGAAGACCGCATACAAGGCACACAAACTATAGTCAATCATCTGCAATGGTGGAGGTCTCCCAAACACCTGTCGCAGGGACTGCCGTTCCTGCTCCCGGCGGAACCACACGTAATAACAACGGACGCATCCCTAGAAGGCTGGGGAGCGGTCCTGCAAGAACTCCAGATCAATGGCAAATGGACGCCGCAGGAATACAAACTCCACATCAACCTTTTGGAGCTAAGGGCAGTCTTTCTAGCTCTTCAAGCTTTCCTTCCACGCATCCGAAACTCCCCAGTGCTCGTCAGGACAGACAACACCACGACGATGTACTACCTGAACAAACAGGGAGGGACGCGTTCACTTTCACTCTCTCAAGAATCACAGAGAGTCTGGAATTGGCTTCTAGAGCATGGAATAACGCTCAAAGCCGAATACCTCCCGGGCAAAGACAACTCTTGGCGGACGCCCTGAGCAGGGAACGGTCACTATCCCACGAATGGGAATTGGATATGGAGGCGCTGAACTACATCTTCGCGGAGTGGGGAACCCCGCAGATAGACCTCTTTGCCACCAGGGAGAACGCCAAATGCCCAAGCTTCGCAAGCAGGCTTCCCCAACCAGGAACCCTCGGGAATGCATTTTCCATCGCTTGGCGGAACGTGTTTGCCTACGCCTTTCCGCCATTTCCACTGATACCCAGGGTCCTCAGGAAGATGAAGTCGGAGCCCTGCACCCTGATCCTCATCGCCCCATCCTGGCCGAGGCAGCATTGGTACACAGAACTTCATCGCCTATCTGTCCGACCACCTCTTCGCCTACACAAACATCCGGCCCTGCTCACAATGTCCAAAGGACAGGTTCTCCACCCGAACCTGAGCCCTCTGAAGTTGTCAGCCTGGCTCCTGAATACCGCGAATTCAGCCACCTGAACATTCCGCAGGAGTGTAGAGATGTCCTCGCTAAAGCTAGAGCCGGCAGCACTAATAAGACCTATTCTCTAAAATGGAAGCGCTTCTGTGTTTGGTGTGTGACAGAAGGCCTACACCCTTTCCATGTCACCCCACAGCAACTGCTACCATACCTACTGCGTCTAGCGCAGTCAGGCCTTGCACATGTGTCCATCAAAGTACATCTAGCAGCGATATCCAGGTTCACAAGAACTTCCAAGGGCCCTTCCCTGTGGGCGGACAGGCTTGTCAAACAATTCCTAAAAGGCCTATTCAGATCCTTTCCACGGCCAAGACCAATCCCTCCGTCGTGGCACCTCAACGTGGTCCTTCACCAACTGATGAAGCACCCCTTCGAACCCATCCACAAAGCGGATATCAAATTCCTCTCATGGAAGACGGCCCTCCTCCTGACCCTAACCTCTGCCAGAAGGGTCAGTGAACTGCAGGCTCTCTCCATCCAAGATCCTTTTTTGCAATTCAGAGAGGACAGAGTCATTCTGCGAACTAACCCCCGATTCATACCAAAAGTCCCCTCGGACTTCCACCTTAATGAACCAGTGGTGCTAAAACCGTTCTTTCCAAACCCAACTACTACAGCTGAAAGAACCCCGCATTCATTAGATCTGAAGAGATGTCTCAAATTCTACATCGACAAAACACAACACTTAAGAAAATCATCCCAACTCTTCGTTGCCTTTAGCAGACCAAGGAAAGGCATGCCCCTGACGAAACAAAATATATCAAGGTGGATCTCTTCAGCGATAACTTTCTGCCATGACAAGGCTGGAAGGCCTTTGAAGTCACGAGTCAAAGCCCATTCCACGAGAGCCATGTCCATGTCTGCGGCACTATTTGCTGGAGTGCTAATCCTGGACATCTGTAGAGCGGCGACCTGGAAGTCCCCGCATACCTTCACCAGGCACTACTGCTTGGAAACTGAGCTGACGAGGGATGCAGCAGTGGGCAGAGCAGCGCTTCGCCATCTATTCCAGTGAGGTGAGCCTTCTTACATCCCACCATCCTTTACTGGTATGCACATTTCCCTATTCCTAGATACTACATGACATTGTATGTTGGTGATTTGCAGTCGCAGATATGTTTTATCTTCAGACTCATATATGATGTACCACCACAGAATGTGTATAATGTATTGCTTGCTACTCTGATTCAGGCATGTGAATCTATGAAAGACACCCAAATACTGGATAAGAAATGCGTTACTTACCTGTAACTGCAGGTATCCAGTATTAGTGTCTTTCATAGATTCACATGCCCCCTCCCGCCTCCCCTGGAAGGACTCACCTATCTCTCTAACAACTTTACGCCTAACTAGCTTGGTGCGTACGAAAATCTGAGAGACTGAGGCTTCTCACAGAAAGTTCTAGAAGGAGGTAGTAGCTGATTGGTTGGTTCTCTTTACTTTGGTCCTTTTTACAAAAGGACACAGATAGGCTACCAAGGTGGGACCCTTGGGCCTACTCTGTTTGGTCCTTCCTACTTAGACTTAGATAGGACACTAAGGTGAGACCCTTAGGCCTATTCCTTTATATGTATGTCTATAGGACATTACTTTTTTATATACCGGGGCTCCCGTCTCGACGACGGGGAATGATTCAGGCATGTGAATCTATGAAAGACACTAATACTGGATAACTGCAGTTACAGGTAAGTAACGCATTTCTTCTGTGCCACCATCGGGATCATGCTGTGTTCATACTTTTGTATTTTGGTGTGTCCTGCAGAAAACTCCCTAGAAGATGCATTCCATCTTCAATGGGACACAGTGCTCCTGTATGACCACCTACTGCTACCTCTCTTGCCTTGAGTTGTGAGGAAGGTCGGGGCACATCGTGTCCAAGTCATCTTAATTGCAGCAGACTGGGCCAGAAGTGGTATGGCATCAAAGATTCTGTGCATTTACCTTGTGATTCGACTTTTTCTTTAGGATGATCTCCTGTGTCATTACCAGGGGGGATCCTGCACCAGAATCCCTGCAACTTCCACCTTCATGCCTAGAGATTGAAGGTTGGCAGTTTACTGCATTCTAGTTAGCGACCAAAATACTCAATGTCATCCATGCAGACAGATGCCCTTTGACAAAATCTATCTCTGCTAGGAGAAATTCTTGCCCTGGTTTGGTGCCTGACATGCCAACCTTCTGCAAACATGGCTTTCAGATATGTTGCTGTGTGGTCGTTATTGGCTCAGTGAGACTTTGCCATTAGTGAACCCCGGGCAGAAGGGAGGAGGGAATATGCCGAGGATATATTTGATATATCGCCCACCCAAATACCAAACCAGGGAATAATAAAAATTCTATCATGGAAGACCTGTGGTATTAAGTCAAAAATTACAAATATTGTATGGGGAGATTTTGTTCAAAATTTTTAACGTTTTTTAATGATCTCAATAGACCGGAGTTTTATGAAGATCCTGAGCTGGCCTGCACTATATCAAGGAAGGCACTGAAATTAATATGTATGAGTCACCTTGAGCAGATAAGATTAACAGGGGAGATTTACAAAAGAACGGTCATCCAGCATCAGATGACCTTGACCTGTTATAGGATTCAACCGTACCTATGTTATTTTCTCAAAGGGTTTGACAGGTATATTTTATTAAGGTTCAGATTTGAATCTTTTCACTGGCTGGTGACCTTCCCAAATTAAAATGACTGGGCGAGAGAATTGGCACTTTGCCCTTGTGATAATGCCTCTCAGCAAACAACAATCCACACGGTATTATTTTGTAAATATTATACCCAAGAACGTGTAAAGTGGATAAAGCAATATTTGAAATGGGGATCTTGGCGGCAATATCGCCCAGCTTATTTGTTTTTACAACAACTGAATGACGAGTATTGCGCCTTGCTTATGACCGGTTTTTTAAAGAGTATACTGAAAAAAAGGAATGTAATGTCCAGTTGTATATAGCGTCGAAATGGTATATCCATTTTTCTTTTAAAAATTGTTGATGTGTATGACTGATGAACTTTAAAGGAAAATATGTAAGAATTCAACTGTAGTGGAGAAGTGTGGCTCAATGATTAGAGCGGCAGACCCTGATGCAGAGGTCTAGCCCGGGACCAGGGTTCAATTCTCCGCCTTGGCGGGTCTTGGGCTCAAAATTCCACGGACCTGATAATTCTCGCCTCGGTGCCTATTCCAATCATGGAGTCCCACTCTGAAACTCTGGGCAATAGCTTGCTTAATCTCCACAATGGCCCCCACAACGCTAAGGATGCCTGGCCTCCACCTTGGGGGTGCCCAGGAGTGGACGCCCCACAGGGAAAGCCAGGATGAGTTCCACAGCGGTATTCGTACAAGCGCCATGAGACCCTTGTGGGTGAGTAGTGCGCTATACAAGTATCAATTTACATTTGTCTCTTTAAACTGTGGCTTTTATGATTTTATATTTTAACAAAAATCGAATAAAGCATATTTTTGACTTTTTGACTTTGACTTTGCAGTGACCACAGTTAAAGGCTATAGCAGCCGTTTTGGTCTTTTTTTGTTTATTTGATTAGCCCTCTCTATTTATTAAATCCCTTTGTGATGTGTGTCAGCAAAGGTCTGACTCACATATTCCAGCCGAAACCATTTGTCATGACACAATGGGGATAAAATTTGGTTCTGGTGTTTTTCTTGTGTAAACCTTTTGAGCAGGTGTACAGCTGCTCTCTGAGACGGGAAACGTCCTTTCAGGCAAATTCGGACACACTCTGTGCCTTCACAGCACTGGCAATCGACTGAACGTTTCTCAAGCACGCATTTATTCAGCATGCAAGTCGTTCCAACGACTTTCTTTGGGGTGCGCATTGGTGGAATGGTGTTGAATTAAAAGTCCAATATCTTCCCTACTTGTGCGCAGACTAGAGTTGGAATAGTAAATTAAACTATTCAAAATCCAGCGCCCCCCTAAGGCAAGTTGTTATACTCACTTGCATGCTGAACGAGTGGTTGCTAAAGACGCTGTGCATTCACAGCATGGGCAATCGAACGAACGTGTCTCTAGCACACATTTGTTCATCATGCAAGTCATTCCAACAACTTGCCTTAGGGGGGAGCATTGGTGGAATGGTGTTGAATTTAAATTCCGGCACCTTCCCTACTTGTGCGCAGACTAGAGTTGGAATAGTAAATGAAACTATTCAAAATCAAAATCCAGTCCCCCCTAAGGCAAGTTGGTATAACTTGCGTGCTGAACGAATGTGTGCTAAAGATGCGTTCATTCTAATGATGGCGTTCAGAAGGATGCGTGCTAAAATCATGAGGATTCCTCCTAGACTTGTGACACTCAAAATTATTTTCTTTATTGCCCCTTTGAGCAGGTTTACAGCTGCTCTCTGAGACTTGTGACACTCAACACTCTTTTCTTGATTGCCCTAAGGTGCACTCAATATAGTCCCCCTATAGAGCTAGCTCACGAATTCGGTTTATACTCAGGCTACAAATTAAATATATCAAAAACGCAAATAATTCATTCTACTGTTGGTACTCCTTCTGGAATGACACTATCAAATACTGTTCTATATCTGAGAGTCAAATTAACTGCCAAAGTAGAAGATATTCCTGGGCTCAATCTCAATCCTCTACTTACCTCAACTAATAGGTCTCTTGAAAGGATAAATAATTTACACTTGTCTTTATATGGTCGCACAAACGTTATTAAGATGCTTATATTTCCAATTTTATTTTTATTTTTTCTGGACCATACCTTTATTGAATTCTTCTAGATTTTTTTTCAAAATTAGACAGAATAGTTTCAAGATTTTTATGGGGCTATAAAAGAGCCAGGAGGTCTCTTAAATGGTGTACTCTTCCGAGGGATAGAGGAGGCTGGGGGATGCCGAATTTTCGTCTATATTATTGGGCGGTATCGCTTAGGCTTATGAGCGTTTTAATTTTTCAAGATTTTCCGGTAGATGAATCAGCTTATCCGACAATTTAGGAAATGATCCTTGGCACCCAAATACGACAATGTTTAGTTAGATTCAATGAACCGAGCTATTATAAAAAAACAAGATTTAAAATTATGTCAACATTTTATCAAATATGGAAACAGATTAAGAAAAGATTCAGCTTCCACCATGACTTAAATTATTATACACCTTTACTCAACAATCCGATGCTACCAGCAATTTTTAGTGATTCTATCATGCAGAGGTGGCGAAATTCTGGTATTTATTTGCTTGGGGATCTCTATCACGAAGAACAATTAGTCTCATTTACATATTTACAACAAAAATACAAACTTATTAAAGCGGATTTTTTTAAGTATCTTCAAATACGTGGTTTTCTAGACATAAAAAATCTCTCAAATACTAGCAAAATTAGTAAGTTTGATGTCCTGGAATGTTGTAGGAAAAGAAATAGAATAGGGTTGATTTACCAGGCCATGATAAACCGATCGGAAGATAATCTTGAGTCGCATGATAATAAATGGCGAAAAAACCTAGGTATAAAGAACTTAGACATTTCTGATTCTTTAGTATTAGCTGATTAAATCTTGTGTAATGGTTCTTTAAAAGCTCAACACTTTAGGTGTATTTTTGATTTATATTATACTGCAAAACTCATGAAGTGGAAAGCCAACAGAGGCGACAAGTGTAGCCGATGTGGATTACCAGGGGCGAATGCAACTCATTTGTTCTATCTTTGCCCTCGGCTTACACAATTTATCAGTGATGTCCAAAAGTATTTAAACAATATTATCAATTCACCGATAGTGCTATCTGCTGAACTGGTAATATTTGGAATTCAATCAGACCCGAATAAGACATGCAGTTTTGCGGAGGAAGCTTTTTTGTTTATATATATGTCCATCTATAGGAATTGCATAACCACTCATTAGCTAGATGCCGATCCTCCTCTATTTCAACAATGGCAATCTAAATTACTAAAGGTCTATGAACTTGAGAAGGCTGTATATCATTTAAAGGGAAAGAGAAAGAAAGCCTTTGGGCTAAAGATTTAGGCCCCTATTTGTAATTGTATTTAATGTCAAATGTTTTTGAAAGTTTGTATTTTATGAATTTTATTGTCGCCAGGTGGATCCCTATTTAGTCTGTTAGATATAGTATATATTTTTTTCTCTTTTTTTCTCTTCTTTTTTTGTGTATTAACTATCTGCTGCTATAAAACTCAATTAAAAAAATAAAAAAATAAAAAAACAATATAGTCCCCCTTCACCACCATTTTCCTGGATAATTCGATGCTGAGGACCTGGGTGGCTTTCTTATCCAAGGTCATGAGACTAGTGGCGGTGGGTCCATTAGGGCGCTGGGGTGTTAACCCACAAGCGGCCGAGCCTGCAGCTCCCTTGGCGGTTCAGAATTGACAAAGCATGTCAGTCAGCATGACGCTGGACAGCCCACCCCCTTCAGAGTCTGAAGGGGGTGGGCGGTCCAGCGCCATGCTGACTGACATGCATTGTCCAACCAGGGGGTGGTGCGGAGTCCACAGCAGACAGCAGCGCAAGAGCGCATGTTGGGTTGAGGCTGGAGAATTTTTACGACCAGCCCAGTCATGCGCACTAGTGTTAGCTGTGGCAGGTTGCAGCGCATTTGGAGAGTGAGGGTTGATCAACTCCGCAACCCTCCTTCTCCTAATGAGCGGCAGGGAGGCGAGTATCCCTGCTAAGCCAATCCTGGCACTGCTGGAGCAGCATCAGTATTGGCTGAGAGGGGTTAGCCTGCCAGTGACGCCGCTTTTCCTGTACGCTGCAGCGCGGGACCCTGGCCCAGGAGCAGAGGCGGCATGGACAGGAAAGTTTTCTTTTTTATTTTAATCTCCCCGGCCCGCACCCCCATGAGTATTGCGGCTGACCACCATTGCAGCTCGAAACACAATTTTGGGTAATTTTGCACTCGTGGAAAACATTCAATGTACCATCATCGATGGGTATTTTAAATCATTTTTTAGCAACTGGACAGAAATGGTTTGTTGATTTGCACCGATGCCTACCTGTTTTCCCAGAATACATATTGCATATTTATGTAATAAACATATCTGAAAGAGACACGTTAGTGATAGATTCCTTACCTTAGAATATTCCCCAGGTGTCAGTCTGGATCCGGAAAGTTTTCTGCTCAGCAGTACACCTGCACGCCAGTAGGTGGCGCAGTGTGGCTCCGCGCCCGTCACTGGCCACCGACTTAGGTGCCACCCATGCGCGCTGACGTCAGTTCTTTCTGTTTCTGCGCCAAAAGTGCAGATCCGGATTGCGCACTACCTCGGTCATTTGTTTACCACTTTTTTGGGACTTTTGTCTCCATCTCTTGTCTCCTGGTGCACGTAGGGATGCCCGGCTTTAAGTGGTGTGGGTCGTGCCGCCATAATATGTTGGTGGTGGACCCCCCAGATGTCTGCCTCTATTGCCTGGAGAGCAACCATGACTCCTGGGACTTTCTGGACTGCCGTGCCATGGCCCCGAAGGCCTTGCGGGAGCGGTGCCGGCACTCCTCTCACCAACGGCTGTTCGCAGGACTGCTCACGGGACCGAAACCTTTGCTCCTCGGACTCTAGGTCTTCACCTTCAGATTCCGGTAAGCGACGCCATAAGATGAAGTTGAAGAAGCGTGTTCGCTCTCTGACGTCCCCCCGTCGCTCCCCGGAGGCGGACAAGGGAGACAGGGGCTCCGCCCCTGCGGCTCCTCCAGGGCTAGGGAGTCCTGTGGCCTACCAGCTATACCCGGGTCCGTCGGCGACTCCCGAACAGCTGCAATAGTTTCTTGCTGCCATGGACAGACTGTTTAGGCCTCGGGCTTCGGCCGGCACGCCAGCGGGCCGGTGGTCCTGTGTCCAGATCCTGTTGGCCCGGTGGCACTGCCACTGACGCTGGCCCCGGAGCCACTGGACTCAGCGCCCTCAGCTCCGATTCCATCACCACAAGGTGCAGCACCACTGGCTCCGGCCCCGGCACTGCCCTTGGCTCCTGCTCCAGCGCTGCACCTGGCTCCGCCACAGGTGCTGCACTGGGTGCCGTTTATCCCGCCCCTACCCCGGTTTTCAGACCATTTCGTTCTGACCTTGGATCCACATTGGGATGCGGCTCCAGGTTGGCCCCAGCCAGCGCGGTTCCAGGCGCCACTCCCGGCACCACTCCTGGCACCACTGACCCCTTCTCCAGATCCGGCCCTGCCGCCGCGCCGGCTAATTCTACTCCGGAGCCAGATGAGGACTGGGACGGCTTTGAGGACCCCCTTGCGTGGCAGTCTGACTCCGAGCAGGATTGGGTGGATGACCTTCAAGATGCGGGTGAAGTTGATGTGTCTTTGGACCCGGGGTTTGCCTCCCCTCTGCCTACTATGGAGGAGGGTGCTTCGTATGCTATGGTGCTGCATCAAGCTGCGGAGGCTCTCCATCTCGACCTTCCTACGGTGACCTGTAAGACCAACCTCCTTACGGAGGTGCTCCAAACAGCGTCTACGTTGTCGGAACTGCTGCTCCCTTTCAATGAGGCCCTTACTGAAGTCCTCTTGGGCACTTGGTTACAGCCGGCCTCGGGGGCACCGGTGGATAAGAATGTCGCTAGGTGTCATCGCTCGGGACCTGGTGACCCTGCCTTCTTGACCACTCACTGCACGCCTGAGAGCCTGGTCATTCAGGCCTCGACGTCGCAGAGTGCCTTTCCTACTGCTCCGCTGGATAAGGACCCTAAGAAGCTGTACCAATATGGCAAGAGGTTGTTCTCCACCAGCTTGGGGTTGCGGTCGGTTAATACCACCTGCTTATTGGGCCATTACTCCCATGCCATGTGGGATACGGTGGCAGAGGTCCTGCCTCAGTGTTCTGAAGAGGTTCATGCCGTCCTTTCCGAAGCGATTGCGGAGGGCAAGGATGCGGCAATGTTTGCCATCAGGTGTGGTCTGGACATGGCTGATTTCTTTGGCAGGGTGATTTCCATGACTGTGGCGTTGTGGCGCCATGCCTGGTTGCAGTCTACCAGGATCTCGCTTGATGTCCAGAGCTCACTCATGGACATGCCCTTTGAAGGCTCTCGCCTCTTTGGCGACAAGGCGGACAGTGCCCTGGAGCGCTTTAAAGACTCACGGAGCACGGCTAGGTCTTTAGGTCTTTCCACAAAGAGCCCTGCCACGCCTGGGTTTCATTCCTTTTGTGGCCAGGGCCAAGACGCCCAGACGCGCTCCTCCGCAAAGCCTGTGCAGAACCTGCCTCAGCGTAGCCGTGGACGTGGCTTCCTCAGGGGCGGGTCTGGTGACCAGAAGGCAGGTCAGTCCACCTCCACACCAGCTGTTTCTGCCTCCAAGCCTTCCTAATCTGAGATTCAGGGGGCACCCCACGCCAGTAGGAGGCAGGGTCCGTCACCACCTCCACCACTGGCATGAAATCACATCGGACAAGTGGGTGCTGCAGATAATCTGCCAAGGTTGCTCGCTCCCCTTTTTGTCCTTCCCTCCAGCCATGCCACCTCGGTTCCACCGCATGTCGGGGGATCATTTGTCTCTTCTCAGTCATGAAGTCAAGGCCCTCCTGGCCAAGGGGCCATCAAGTACGTTCCCTATATAAGGAGTGGTTAGTCCCACTACTTTCAGGTCCCCAAGAAGGACAAGGGGGGCCTGCGCCCCATCTTGGTCCTCTGGGATGTCAATCGCTTTCTCCAGAAGAAGAAGTTTAGGATGCTGACTCTGGCTCAGGTCCTGACTGCCCTGGACCCTGGAGACTGGATGGTAGTGTTTGACTTACAGGACGCTTATATTCACATCCTTATCCTGCCGGCCCACCGGCGTTACCTGCGGTTCATGGTAGGCCAGGGGCATTTTCAGTTTGCTGTGTTCCCTTTCGGCCTTACCAGCACCCCTCGGGTGTTCACAAAAGTGATGGCGGTGGTCGCAGCTCTTCTGTGCAGGTCAGGGGTGTCAGTCTTCCCCTAACTCGACGACTGGCTTTTGAAGGCGGGCTCAACCCAGGCAGTCATCTCCCACCTCTGGACTACAGCCGACCTCGTGCATTTGCTGGGATTCTCCATCAATGTGCCGAAGTCGCCCCTGAGTCCCTCTCAGAAGCTCCCTTTCATCGGAGCGGTTCTGGATTCAATGCTGTTTCGGGTTTATCCTCCCGAGCAGTGAGTCCAGGATATTCAGGCTATGATTCCGCTCTTTCAGCCTCTATCCCGGGTTTCAGTCAGGATAACCCTCTGGCTTCTGGGCCTGATGGCATCCTGCTGGTAATGCATGCCAGATGGCATATGCCGGCTTTGCAGTGGGACCTGAAGTTCCAGTGGGCACAGCATCAGGGCAACCTGTCCGATTTTGTCCAGATCTCGGAGGGTGCTGGCACGACAGTTGCAATGGTGGCTCACGAATCGCTATTGGGCCAGTCGCAGATCCCTCTCCTTTCCCCAACCGGAGCACACAGTGGTGGCAGATGCGTCCCTCCTGGGATGGGGAGGCCACATGGGAGAGGCAGAGATCAGAGGCCTTTGGTCTCCGGCAGAGTCCCGGCTCCATAGCAACCTTCTGGAGCTGTGGGCGATCCGGCTTGCACTTAAGTCATTCCTTCCCTCCGTCCGGGGAAGTGTAGTGCAGGTGTTCACGGACAACACCACCGCCATGTGGGATTGCAACAAACAGGGAGGGGTGGGATCATGTACCCTGTGTCAGGAGGCTCTGCGCCTCTGGACATGGCTGGAAATTCAATGCATTGCCTTGGTGGTTCAACACCTGGTGGGTTCTCTGAACGCCAGGGCAGACGAAATCAGTCGCCCGTGCATAGTGGATCATGAGTTGCGTCTGAACTCGGACGTGGCGCAAAGTCTCTTTGCGCAGTGGGCAGAGCATTGGTTAGATCTATTTGCCACTGAAGAGAATGCGCAATGTCATCAGTTCTGCGAGTTGGAATTTCCAAGGCAGCACTCGCTCTGAGAAGCTTTTCGCCTCAAGTGGAGCTGTGGTCTGTTGTATGCCTTTCCGCCTATACCACTTCTGCGCAGAGTGTTGAAGAAGATCAGGCACAACTGGGCCCATGTTATTCTTTTAGTAGGAAAACAAGAATAGGGTTGGCTCTAATCAGCAAGGCTGAGCCTATATATCAAATAACAAATGAAAGTGCCAATGCTGATAACATTTATTCAATGATAGAATTCGTCATCCACATCAAGAAAAATAATTCAAGATAGGGTATTGCTACTTAGTCGCAATTTTATTTTATAGAAATTTTAACAATTGTTACAAAGTTTATCTGTTCATAAAAAGAAGCATTAGGAAAATTAGAACAATTAAGGACACATCAAACTACATTCAATAGAAACTTCATACATCCCAAAACCTCAATCATGTCACAGTCAAAAAGGCATTCACCACATTCATACCAAAATCAGGCATACCACATACTGCTGATGCAATAAAAAGGAAATACAAACTGGGTCTGCACAAATTATACGACAATTTTTTTGTACAATAATTTGAAACTAATACATTCCAATAGATTTATGAATTTTACACCATTCATTAGAAATGAATACAATGATAGGTAATGTACAAAGGATGATACAGAGTCTGGGAGTAATAATAACTCCTAGATACTCAAGCAGACCAGTGCATAGTGGATCATGAGTTGCGTCTGAACTCGGACGTGGCGCAAAGTCTCTTTGCGCAGTGGGCAGAGCATTGGTTAGATCTATTTGCCACTGAAGAGAATGCGCAATGTCATCAGTTCTGCGAGTTGGAATTTCCAAGGCAGCACTCGCTCTGAGAAGCTTTTCGCCTCAAGTGGAGCTGTGGTCTGTTGTATGCCTTTCCGCCTATACCACTTCTGCGCAGAGTGTTGAAGAAGATCAGGCACAACTGGGCCCATGTTATTCTTGTGGCTCCAGACTGGGCTCGAAGAGTATGGTATTCTGAGCTACTCATTTTGAGCATCGATCCCCCGATCTGTCTGCCTCTTCGGGAGGATCTTCTATCGCAGCAGCAGGGGACGGTCCTCCACCCGAACCTGTCCAGCCTCCACCTCCATGCGTGGAGATTGAGCGTCAACAGTTGATGGCTTTCAGCCTTCCTCCTGAGGTCTGTAATGTCATTCTGGTAGCCAGGCGTCCCTCCACTAAAACGGCATACGCCTGCCGTTGGAGCAAATTTGTGGCAGGGTGCGCAGCAAAGGCTGTGGATCCCCTTTCTGCCCCTCTTTCTGAGGTTCTTCTTTTCCTCCTATCTTTGGCCTAGCAGGGATCTGCTCTGGGCACTATCAAAGGCTATCTTTCTGCCATTTCCTCCTTCCTGAGGCACCCTGGACAGCCTTCTCTTTTTAGGTCTCTGGTTGTTAACCACTTTTTCAAGGGCATTCCTCCCGTGCCCTTTATAATGCCTGAATGGGACTTAATTCTTGTCTTGACTTTTCTGATGTGCGCTCTTAAGACAGCTTTCCTGGTTGCTATCACCTCTGCCAGAAGAGTGAGTGAGCTCCAGTCCCTTTCTTCCAAACCTCCTTTCCTTTCCGTTCATCCGGACAAGGTGGTTTTGAGGACCCGTCCTTCATTTCTGCCAAAGGTTGTCACGCCCTTCCACATTGGGCAGACCATCACTTTGCCCGCCTTCTTTCTGCCTCCACATCCTTCAAGAGTAGAGGAGAGGCTCCACCGTCTGGACCCAAAACGTGTGCTCGCTTTCTATCTGCAGCGTACAAAGAAGTTCCGGGTGGATGATCAGCTTTTTGTCAGCTACATGGGCGCCAAGCAAGGTCGGGCTGTGCACAAACGGACCATCTCCTGGTGGGTCGTTCTGTGCATCAAAGAATGTTACTCCTTGGCCAAGAAGGAGCCTCCTGTGGGGCTGTGTGCCCATTCGACCAGGGCAACTGCAGCCATTACTGCTTTGGGATGTGGCGTTCCCTTGCAGGACATTTGTTATGTGGCGTTCCCTTGCAGGACATTTGTTAGGCAGCTACATGGGCCTCGCTGCACACGTTTACCAAGCACTACTGCCTTGACAGTCAGGTCCAGAGAGACGGTTTCTTTGGCCGTTCTGTGCTCCATGACTTTTTGGTGTAATCTTGTTCGCAGACCCACTACCGGGGTTGGAATTGCTGGGGTATCTATTCTAAGGTAAGGAATCTATCACTGACGTGTCTCTTTCAGAAGCACGAGTTACTACTTGTGTAATGATATGTCTGTAAGAGGCATTAGTTAGTGATAGATTCCTTTCCGCCCCACCCATCCTTTCCGTCCTGCGGACTGATTACTAGGGTTGAGGTCATCCTCTTTTAGGGCCCTGGTTTTATGCACCAAAGTTCAGTTTCTTGCATGGGTCTGCGTTTCGGCACAGAGAATTGTGTACAGAACTGACATCAGCGCACATGGGTGGTGCCTAAGTAGCCTCCGTTACGTCATCCCAGCACTTACGATGCCAGTGACGGGTGCGGAGCCGCACAGCTCCACCCACTGGCACGCAGGAGTACTGCTAAGCAGAAAACTTTCCGGATCCAGACTGACGCCTGGGGAATATTCTAAGGTAAGGAATCTATCACTAACTAATGTCTCTTGCAGATATATTGTTACACAAGTAGTAACTTGTTCTTTAAGCATTGTGCAGTTGCATACAGTAGTTTGATTTATTCCAGTTTCATTGGCATTCTTTGTACTTGATTCACTCTATTGCACCGCCGGGCCCCTCACAGGGTCTGTTAGCTTCAGATGTGCAGCGCCAACGAGCGTGCAAATTCCCCCATTCTTTCATTGCTATTAATTGCCATGGCCTGTCATTGCAAGGTATTTTTTGCAGGCAAGCTTTCCTTGAAGTGCCTGTGCCCCTGCCTGCTCGCACTATGGCCAGGGACTGCCGGAAACACCCCCTTCTTTAATCAAACATTATTAATAAAACATGAAAGGGTTTCCTTTGGAGGCGGGGGTCGTACAACCCCCGGCCGTATTTATTAAACATACAAATAAAACAAAATTGAAATAAACAATATTTACACAATTACGCAGTAAAAGTTCCATGACATTGATTACAATTGATATATGCAGATATCAGATGGCTAACCTTAACATAATTCTAGTACAAGGTATTTCCTATCCGAATCTAACATATGAACCATAATCATACAGTAATTACTTTTCTGCGTATCCTATTTGGGCCTACGGCAAGGTCACTAACTGGTGTCAGATCCTTATCACTTAACCACGCCTTCCAATCGGAGTGCGCATGTGCGGAGGGCCAGTTTACCGTGAAGGTACTTCCCTCCCCGGTTACCCCCCTTACACTCTATTAACTCCATTAAAGGGGGCCCTTGCATCTCTGCGCCGTTTACTGGCGGCATTGTGCACATGCGGGTGGCCAACCAGCTTAGAGAAAGTGTGAATTCCCCCTCCCCCGAACCCATCTAGCCAACAGGCTGTAACTGCCCCTGGAGTTCTCGGAGAGACCACTTGTCCCTCCCCTTGGGCGACCCCATTCAAGAATGGTGTCGCCCTCTGAAGACCTTAAATTTACTGCTCACCAATCATGATCTTACCGCCACAGGCCAGCGTAGTTGACCAACTATCTGGCTCCCCCCTACCCTCCCACACTGAAAGGTCATGCCCTGTCCTTAAAAACTCACATACCAAGCCATTATATTTTGTAGTCTGACTATCAGGCCCCCCTAAAAACTCACTGAAAGGTAATGCCCTGTCCCTATACACCACTAACTTGGCAAGAAGATTCTCTGCGACGATTTCTTCCCCTGATGTGGACAAATGGACGCCATCTTTTAAGAAGTATGACTCCCCCCCAGATGCACCCCTGGGCTATAGTCTGTAAGTGTCAAGGCCTGGCTAACCTCTCCAGATTGTTACTAGTTATTTTTTCCCAGTGGCTCAATGCCCTCACAGACTCGCTTCCCCCCCATTGGAATCTCTGGAGTCTCTGCGCCAGGGTGTACCCCGGGCACACACATGTTGACCCACCCTTCTACCCAGGCATACCCAGTCCTTCCCCACCGCCCTCCCAAGTACGGATAGAGATGCTAGGGCTGTCTGACTCCGGGGATAGTGAACATGGGGCCACTAAATGGGCTCAATTCATGTCATCATGCTGTGCCAGATAAGCCACGTCACCTCAGACCCTGACACTCATTGTTGGTGCAATTGGAAGGCTGTTCGTGTGCCGCAACTGAACTAGTTAACCGAAACCATTAGAAGCACTAGAAGTGATAGCCCAGGCCTGTTTAGAAAAATTCCCATCAGCCCACCCATGTGGTGGAATGTCGTCATGTGGGAGATGTCACCAATCCAATTCTCAAACAGTGCACCTAGTCATGGTGCAGAGATGGATGGATTAAACATGGTGTAAATACAGACCAATGGGCTTCACTGGTGATGCTAATGGGGTGCAGTGCAAAAAAATGAAAGTGATAAACGTGAAGGTAAAATTGACTCCGAGGGCCAAAATCAATTTTAATCAGTATGGCGCTTGGGTCAAGATTAAAATTCTGCCAAAATAGTTTGAAATTATAACTATGTGTGGGCAGAGTAAGTGAAGGTAGACATGTTTCAGCTGTACTGACTATTGGTCTTAGCTTTCTTCAGGACCATTAAAGAAACTGCGACTGCAAAATAAAAATTAGAGGATCAGTGATGCACGCTAATGTACATTGGATAAGTCCTACCAGTTCCTCTGAGCCCAGATGGATGCTGTAGGAAGTCCAGAACTGTATGTAACTCCCAGCATTATGTGGGAGTACGCCTCACCTCACCCGGAACCCACTCGGGAAAAAGGGGAGGCCCCGCTCTATCCGTCGGTACCTCGCTGCCGGCGTCCGAGCAGGAACGGAGGTTCCTGCTCGGACGCCGGCAGCGAGGTACCGACGGATAGAGCGGGGCCTCCCCTTTTTCCCGAGTGGGTTCCGGGTGAGGTGAGGCGTACTCCCACATAATGCTGGGAGTTACATACAGTTCTGGACTTCCTACAGCATCCATCTGGGCTCAGAGGAACTGGTAGCAGGAGGTTCCTGCTCGGACGCCGGCAGCGAGGTACCGACGGATAGAGCGGGGCCTCCCCTTTTTCCCGAGTGGGTTCCGGGTGAGGTGAGGCGTACTCCCACATAATGCTGGGAGTTACATACAGTTCTGGACTTCCTACAGCATCCATCTGGGCTCAGAGGAACTGGTAGGACTTATCCAATGTACATTAGCGTGCATCACTGATCCTCTAATTTTTATTTTGCAGTCGCAGTTTCTTTAATGGTCCTGAAGAAAGCTAAGACCAATAGTCAGTACAGCTGAAACATGTCGACCTTCACTTACTCTGCCCACACATAGTTATAATTTCAAACTATTTTGGCAGAATTTTAATCTTGACCCAAGCGCCATACTGATTAAAATTGATTTTGGCCCTCGGAGTCAATTTTACCTTCACGTTTATCACTTTCATTTTTTTGCACTGCACCCCATTAGCATCACCAGTGAAGCCCATTGGTCTGTATTTACACCATGTTTAATCCATCCATCTCTGCACCATGACTAGGTGCACTGTTTGAGAATTGGATTGGTGACATCTCCCACATGACGACATTCCACCACATGGGTGGGCTGATGGGAATTTTTCTAAACAGGCCTGGGCTATCACTTCTAGTGCTTCTAATGGTTTCGGTTAACTAGTTCAGTTGCGGCACACGAACAGGTTTCTGACCAGGCCCCTCTTTTGTTTGTTGATAGCTTCTCTTGGGGCATGAGTGGTTCTGGTCGTTAAATATAGCCCTAGTTGACCCTCCCTACGTCTATTTTTTGCAATTGGAAGGCTACCTAGGGAACCACAGTCCCCAAGATCTCCCATAAGCATATCATGAAGTCCGTGAACCACCTACACCTGACCACTATGCTCTGGGAAATGCTCTGTTTATGCCTACCTTCCTACTACGGAATATCCTACCCACGCAATGTCCGCTACGATGGCACCTGCGAGCACAGGCGCCGTAAAGGTAGAATACTGTTTCCCGACAAGGGGTGTTGAGGTGTTGCATATGCCTGTTACCCCTGGGTTTGGTCAAGCTAGCAAGGTATACACCTGTGAAGCAGCGTACTGCTACATTACTACGGCTGGCACAACCAATTGGTAACCCACCTATACACAACCAATATAGTGCTGGCACCTCTTGAGCCCTTGATTGATCACCCATCACACTTGATGCTGTCACTTGCCACTCACGTTCCGGATCTACCGCCCCCTTGGCTGTCCACCTCTTGCAGTTGTAGTGGTGTGGAGCACTTCCCAGGTATCAGCCATGGATCCAGTCATACATAAATGAAAACAAACACAAATGATTAGTGTGTTTGGCTTTTGGACGAAAGATACAGTTCACATGCCAGCTCTACTTCATGAGACTGACCCCTCTTTTTACCCATACCCCCAGCCTAGGGTGCATAGGTACTGTTGCGACACAACCCAGACATCTGATTTGCCGGCCAACGGCTGCATCGATACTGCGTGATACTACACCAGAAGCCTTTGCCAAATTGTATGTGCCCAATGGTTCACAGGTATTGTCTGACAATATAGGCAACCAATTAGCCCAAGCACCCCCAGGAAATAGGTACCGTGCAAAACAACACGGAAGTAGGATGCTTAGTCATACCGGCCCCAGGATGTCAGTAGTGTGTGAACCCACGCGGTCATCCCACTATATAAGTGTTCCAGCACAGGGTGTAGGAATACCGTGTGACAAACCGCAGGCATATAATAGTGATTCCTTGAACAAGCAAAACAGGGGGCAACGGTACCGTGTGATACCACACAGCCATTGACTGCACAGGTCCCCAAACATTGGTGCAGAGGTACTGTGTGGCACAATGCATTATTGTGCCTACGTATAACCGCACAAGGGTGTATAGATACCGTGTGACAAACCACTGGTATACTGCGCATGTGGGTATAAGTGGACCGATGATATAGCACTGCGTGACATAACGCACTTCTGAAACTCATGTGTACCTATAATTGGTGCCTAGGTGCTTTTGACACAGACCCCTAATCCAATACATACGTGCGGAGGTGCTCTTGAAGGTGTGACAACCAGACCTGGCTGGCATGTACTGCTTTGACATCATAAGTGTTGGTAATGTACTTGACCTCACCGAGGCCAGTGCCTCGCAGGACTGACTTCAAAAACTTAGAATCTATTGCTGTAATATGCTAGGCGTAACTCCCCCAGTCGGTATTAAGCTGAATATATAGTTTGTGTTTCTTGTGAACAGGTCCAAACTCAATTTAACCGTGAATGGTCCCTGCCCTAACATTTTAATGTGAGAGGCTAGCATAGCATCAGTTGTATTACACAAAGATCATTGAAATCCGACAGTCAATGAGAGCGTCTATCATAGCACTAGTTGCATTACCATCCGACTATCAACTGAGAGCGCTTGGCACAGCATCAGTTGTACTACCTGGGGAACATTGAAAATTAGGCTTACAATGAGGGTGCCTAGCATAGCCCCAGTTGTATACGTGGGGACCTCCTATTAAATAACCGCAAGAGATTAAATGCTTTCACTAGCATCACCTGTTTGGTTGCCATTGATACGACCCGATAAATGTAGCCTCTGACCGGGGAAAGGACAAGTACCATCTCCCATCTTGGACCCCCTTTTGAGAAATGTTGCAAAACAAAGTGAAATGCCCATGGCTGCCCCCCTGTGTCTGACTAGAGGGGAATGCAATCCATTACGTTTGTTAGAGAACAGGCTTATATTTAACAGCATACCATGTACCATATACCCGGCCCCCCTGAAGGTGTACTCCACGTGTGCCCCACTAATTACAAAAATGGGAGTATACAGTGGATTATAATATTGCATTCATGGTTACTTAGGGAAGGTACCGGGTACAGAGTGGAGTGCAATAGCGCACTCATGGTTGTTAAAGGGATGCTAAGCACCAGTGACATTAAGTGAGTAACTTTGAAAACAGATTCCCAAATGTAGGTGCCTAGGCTAGCACCAGTAGCATTAAGTGAATAACTTTGAACACAGATTTTTAAATAAAGGCGCCTAGCATAGCACCAGTGGCATCATGTGAGGAACGTTGAGATCGGACTTTCCGGTCAAAGCGCATAGCATAGTACCGACTGCCTTAATTGATGAACATTGAAAACAGACTTTCAAATAAAAGGCGCAGAGCATAGTACTTGTTTCCTTACTTGATGAACACTGCAACCAATTTTTAAAACTGCGAACGCTTAGCATAGCACCAGAGGCATTAAGTGATGCACAATGAAACCAGACTGTCACATGAAAACGCCTAGCTAGAACTGGTTGCATTAAATGAGGAACATTGAAATGAGACTTTCGATTGATAGCGTGCGGCAGTGGCATTTTTCCCTACAACTAAAATGCAACAGTGCCTGAGATTACACCATGTAATGTAATCCACAATTCCCGTATAGAACGGGCTAATATTGTTCCTGCCTACCATGTCCCCGGCTCCCCTGCAGGTGTACAACAAATGTCTTCCTCCCAGGTGCGCTTGTCTGCATCCGCCATGGTGAGCGTAATAGAGCATTCAAGGTTACATAATGACTGCTGAAGCTAAAAACGTTTGGTCAGACTCAAAGCAGAATCTCAACAGAATTTACCTGGGCCCTTGGTGTACAGTAGAGCGTAATAGCACTTAATACTTCAATAATGCTGATGCTAAAAGTGTTTGGTCAACCCCAAAGCAGCGTCTCCAGCCTCTGATTGCCGTGTCCCACAGGTCAGACCCTGGGACATTACCTTGTGCAGCACTATATATATATATATATATATATATATATATATCCACTCAGGTTCTTGCAAACAACGCCGTAGTCTCAATCCTACCGCAGCGCCGCCAAAGAACAGGTATATATAGTTAGGATTTTTTTCCTATGGGATTTCTGAAAATTCCATGTCGAATAACTTTGGCGTTTGTGGACGGAATTGGCTGAAATTTTCAGGAAAATGGCACATTTTGTTTTTGAGCAGCCCCTGAAAATTTGGGGGGGGTTACGTCAAGGGGGGGGCCGAGAAAAAAGGGGGGTCCCAAAACGCGTTTTTCCCATTCATTTTTCCATAGGGCGGTTGGAATCACTTTTAGCTCGAACAGCTTAATGGATTTACATGAAACTTTGTAGATTTGGTTTGCCCGACGTGCCTTTGCTATGTCTCAATATATGTGCTCCAGTGGATTTTGAGAAATTAACATTTTAAAAAACAGATATATCTGTGACAGCGTCCCGGTTCGCGTACCTGGCGCGTAACGGAACTTCGCGAGGAGAAGCGGATTGGCTCCCCGGTGACTGTCAAAATTCTAAACAGTCCGGAGCGGCCGTCATCTTGTGTCTCGGTAGGATCGAGACACAAGAGGTGGAAAAAACAAAGTGGGAAATGAGCATAAGGGGGCAGAGTACATCCTCCCTGACCCCCTAGGTTTGACGAGGGGGCTTTAAAAGGGCCCTGCGGGTCAAAAAAAAAAAGTTATTATTGTTTTTTTGCGGGGGGAGCGCTCGGTATGCGCACCGGGAAGCGGTCCGGGAAGCGTAATATTGGGAAAATGGGATGAAAGAATGTTCAAATATTGTATGTTTATTGATTGTTGTTTTTTTTTTTTTTATTTAAGTACCAGGATGTAGGTACCAATGCAGAGTCTAAAAATAAAAATACACCGTTTTCTTTGTAAATATCTTGCATGTTGTTTCAGAAGTTATTGTGGTATATGGAATTCATAGCGTAGTCTGTCAGGAAAGCAGAAACACCATGGAGGCAGGAGATGATAAAGAGATGTTAAATACACTTTGGAGATAATATAGTGGAAGAAAGGAAGTAAATATGAGCAAAGTTACTATGTAACACAAAAAAGTTGCACAGTATATTTAAAGTCTGATTTTACATTATAATCAATTTGCTACTAGTTTACAAAATACATATAAAAATGAAAACAATTTTTGAATTATTAAATAAAAATTTATTTTTCTGATTCGTTTTCAAAATTAAAAAGAACTTCTAATAATTCATTGTCAGATTTTTTTTCATTTTCAATTAGGAAATCTACTGATTCCACACATTGCAGAAGTTCAAAGTCCCGTGATTCATCATAGAATTCAGAGTGAATTTCTGTATCTGTGTTGCTTCTTGCAACAATTTCCAAGTTAGTTTTGTTCTCTCCTTCCATTTTTGTGCTGTAAAACGAATTTTTAAAAAATATATCAGTACAGGTAGGGCACTGTTGGGTTTAAGTACAGACAGGTAGTTTGTTTTTTTAAACAGTGATTTTATCTTTGGGCAGTGTATGGTATCAGACTGGAAGTAGAAATATAAAAAAATGTATGTGATAAAGCCTAAGTTAATTCTTAATTATACAAGACAAGCCTAACTCCATCCATAACTAAAACAGAGAAGTCTATCTTATTCTATAAGTATTACAGAGGGATAGTATATAACTATCAGAAAATGTTTTCCTAATTAACTTAAAGTACAGAACATACTTCAGTTTTTAAAATATCATCTTACCAATAAAAAAGAAGTTTAAGTTCTCAGTTGAAATGCACTTGATATGTACTTCAGGAAGTAGTAGTCAAAATGGCTGTGATTATCTCTCTTTTATATATATTCAGGTACATAACCAATCAAATGTCATAAAATAATAGAAGATATTGAAAGTAGCATTTTGATTGGTTGTCAATTCTAACACTTCATAAGTGTTTTTGTTAGGTAATTTACCTCAGGATATTTAGTCAGGCTTACAGCATAATTTTCTCAATGGAATTCCATCAAATGTGGGTAAATGGTAGGGACTGCTATGTAGTAGGCCCTATTCTATATTTGATGAAAGTGTCTGTAGTAGTTTTTCTGTAAATTACTTTCCCACCTTTTTTTATCGAGTGCTTACCGGTGCGCTCCCCAGTACGCGAACCGGCAGCGTTACGGGAGTCCTCCATTTTATGTATTGGTAGAATTGAGACATAAGATGGAGGACAAACAATGTACGGAATGGGTAGAAGGGGGCACGATAGACACTTTGTGACCCTCTAGGTTTTCTGAGGGGGGATTAGGACACTGATATATGCAAACATAAAAAAATTAAAAAAATTGAAAATTTCGCGGGGGGAGCACCCGGTACACGCACCGGTAAGCTAACCGGGGAGCGTACTTTGGTGAAGAAAAAAAAATTAGAAAAAGATAAACGTTTTGAATGATCAGAGGTAGGGTAGCTCTGAAAAGAGCTATTGTGTTCTGTGGCTAATTTAGGTTCCAATGCACACTTTTAAATAAAGGACGAATATTCTATTCCCTTCATCTCTTCTGTAGATGTGTTGAATGTTGGAACGCAAGTTATTGTTGTATATTAAACCCATTCCATGGTCTCTCATGTAAGCAGAAACAGAATTATTCACATGTTTCTGTGCTTTCTCAAATTGTGGAAAAAATTGATTTGACCACTTACATTTTTGTCTTTGACATATATTGGAATATACCAAGGCAGTTTGGGGAAAAAGTGTCATTTAAAAGAAGAATACATTTTACAGCTTTTGATATTTGCTATTAAAAAACCATTGAAATTCACTGAAAAAACCATAGGTTATATACCATATATAGTTAGGAATTAGCATTTACAAAACCTTGAAAATTCACTGAAAAAACCATAGGTTATAGACCATATATAGTTAGGGATTAGCATTTACAAAACCTTATTTTACTCGCACAAAACCATTGAAATTCGCATATATAGTTAGTTGCACTAACTATATATCGCGCACCCGCAATCCACTGCTGATGATGTCACATATTACATCATTCATGACATGGTCAGTGACATCACTGATGACATCACTGATGACATCTCAAATGACATCACTGATAACATCTCATTTGACATTACTGATCATATCACTGTGTACGGGGTTGGGGAAGGGCCCCGGGCTAGGGCTGGTTACTTCTACAATAGGGGAGGTCGGAAAGGTCGTTTCTACTGAAGGAGAGGCTGAATACGGTAACAGACTTTTCATGGAGGACTTTATTTTTATCACTTTGGAGTAAGTTTTTCTTTGCCGGCTCGTAAGGCGCTCTCGCGCAAATGCTGCAGGGTCATAGGTTGTAGTCCGGGGAGACTCCAGGGTGCCGGGATCACGGGTCCGATCTTCTCCCGAAGGCAGCTCCGTCAGTACCGTGGGGAGAAGAGAAACGGAGTATTAGGATCATATATACGCTAACTCTCAGGGACCGGGGGTGAGGGAAACCAGTGCACGCGTGTATTTACAAAAGGATGGTTTGTGACGGGTTTGTGCTCGTGGGGTAGGGGAAGCAGGACGGCTGTACAGGGGGCTGTACATTTACTCTACTGGGGGTAGGGTACGTTGTCCCATCCAACCCGCCATACGCCCCGTACCTGTTTAAGCCACACACCTCCCGTGGGCGTGTGGCGGGGCGGCTCGGTCCTCCTCGGCACTCCTGGCCTCTGTAACTCGTCTCCTGGGCTCTTCGAGGTCTCGTCAGCTGGGCTCTTCAGGGTCTCGTCTGCGGGGCTCATCAAGATCTCCTCTCCTCCTGGGCAACGGCTAGCTTTCTCCTCTCGTCCACTTGACTCAGGGAAAACGTTGTCCGTCCCTTCCTGTTTCCGGGGTTCTTTTGACGTCGTCACGTCGAAGGAGAGGGGCGTGGCTACCATGGAGGACTCCCATCCCTTAAAGGTGTACGGGTCGTTTTCCTGGATCGTCGGCCACCAATAGTCCGGGTTCCCAGCCTTCCATTCATCTCTGTCCGGGCTGTCAGGGGGCTGCATGGAGGTAATGGAGGTAGGTGAAACAGGGGCGGCTGCCCACCAATGCATAGTCTGATCCCCTACCACGGGGTTTTGCGCACCCACCCCGTCACACACCTCCCCTCCTGGACTCTCCCGATCGGGGAGAGGAAACACCCGGTACAAGAAGTCCGCGTTCCAATTGTCCTTCTGAAGCAAGTCAGTAAGAGGGGAGGCTGCTTCAGCAAAATTGGGGATGAAATGTCGGTAGTATCCGATGAGGCCTAAAAAGGCCCTCAGCTCTTTTTTTGTTGTCGGATAAGAAACATCGGAAATGGCCTTTACTTTGGCTTCTTGTGGGGCGATGTGGCCTTCTCCCAGCACGTACCCCAGATAATTCACCTTCGAAAAAGCCACTCTTGACTTCTTGGACTTGATATGTAGACCGGCGTTGTGTAGCGCAGCCAGGATGGATTGGAGATGTTCCAGGTGTTCCTCCCTACTCCGGCTGAAGATCACTATGTCGTCCAGGTATGCTGAACTATATCGCAGGTGGGGCCGTAGGACTTGGTTCATTAGGCGTTGGAAGGTGGCGGGGGCCCCGTGCAGGCCAAACGGTAGGACGGTGAACTCGTAGAGACCGTCGTCCGTGACAAAAGCGGTCTTCTTCCGGTCTTCCTCACGGAGGGGCACCTGCCAGTACCCCTTCGTGAGGTCCAGGGTGGTTATGTATACGGCGTCTCCAATTCTTTCAATCAGCTCGTCCACCCGCGGGATAGGGTAGGTGTCAAAGGAGGATATCGTGTTCAGCGCCCTGAAGTCCATACAAAACCTCTTTGACCCGTCCGGTTTGGGGATCATCACAATAGGCGAGGACCACTTGCTGGTTGATGGCCTGATCACTCCTAAGTCCAACATCTCTCGGACTTCTTTTTTTACTGCAGCCCTCCGAGCCTCGGGGATCCGGTAGGGTTTTTGTTTCACGATCTTCCCCGGTTCGGTAATGATGCGGTGTTCCACCAGGCACGTTTTTCCGGGGAGGTCCGAAAAGATGGCCAAAAAGGGAAGAAGCGCTCGAGTCAGGGCTCCCTCCCTCTCTTTAGTTAATTCAGGGTTCACTACCAGCTGTGGTATGGTCGTAGGACAAGCAGTGTGTACTCCCCGGGGAGCCGTCCCCAACCACTCCTTCAGCATATTGATGTGGTAACTTTGGGTTTTTCTGGCTGACAATCGTAGTTTATTTGTCGTATCCCCTATTGACTCTACCACTTGGTAGGGACCCTGCCATTCCCCCTTGGTTTTTCCGCATATAGAGGGTATCAATACTAGGGCCCATTTCCCCACAGTGAGACGCCTCAATCTCTTCCCCTTGTCGTAATTCTTCTTTTGCTCTTTTTGCCTCTGTTCCAGATTTGAGGATGCCAGACCTCTTAACTTGCCCAGCCGGCTCTTCAATTGCATGGTGTAATCGAGGACGGATTTTTGTTCCTGTATTTCCTCTGCTTCCCAAAGGTCCTTAGTGATCTCTAGTAATGTCCTGGGGAGTCTTCCATATAAAAGTTCAAACGAAGAACACCCCAGACTGCTCTGCTTTTGAGACCTTAATACATACAGGGCCAGTGGTAGCAGACGATCCCAATCGGGTCCTTCTGCTGTCATCATCTTCTTGAGGACGTTCTTCAGAGACTGGTTATATCGTTCCACCAACCCATCAGTCTGGGGGTGGTAGACTGACGTTTTTAGGTGCTTTATGTTCAGGGTCTTGCAAACCTCCCTCATGAGTTTTGACGTAAATGGCGTGCCTTGATCAGTCAGCACCTCCTTGGGGAAACCCACTCTAGCAAACAGTTCGACGAACCGGTCGGAAATGGCTGCGGTGGTGGGGGCTCTTAATGGAAACGCTTCCACTAATCTAGTGGCGTAATCCACTA
This sequence comes from Lissotriton vulgaris, assembly GCF_964263255.1. Taxonomy (NCBI): domain Eukaryota; kingdom Metazoa; phylum Chordata; class Amphibia; order Caudata; family Salamandridae; genus Lissotriton; species Lissotriton vulgaris. The sequence goes on along the minus strand of NW_028252333.1, from coordinate 359,612 downwards.
TAACCAGCGCGTACACATGGCCTTTGGCTGTTTTGGGCAGAGGTCCTATCAAATCCATGCCGACTCGTTCGAAAGGTGTTCCAATGATGGGCAACGGATGTAGAGGTGCGGCACTTGGCCGGTTCGTGTTCCGTCTTTGACACACTTCACACTGTGCACAGTATTCCTGTACTTCTTTGTAAATGCCAGGCCAGAAGAAATACCGCAGGATGTTCTCGGTGGTTTTTTCTTTGCCCGAATGCCCTGCGGTGAGGTGGGTGTGGGCATAGAAGAGCACCTGCTCCCGGAAAGACCGAGGTACTACTAGCTGGGGTTGGCAGTTCTCCTGGGGATGCCGATACAGGAGACCATTCCTTATGCTGAAATGAGGGTAAACGGGGATTGGTGTACTTTGGGGAGCATGGGCGTTCTCCCAGGCATCGAACAAGGTCCGATCTTCTGCCTGTGCATAGCGGAAACTGTGGTCAGTGGTCCAAGGCTCAGGAGCAAGGAAGTGGGGAAGTGGGGTTTTCTCATAGACCGGGGTGTGACCAAGAGAGTCCCTGAACAAGGAAAGGAAATCGGGATTATCCACCCCTACGATAACATCCTCGGGGAGGGAATCCTGTACAGGGACCTTTCCCCTTGGGGGTGAGGGTGATGGAGGCAAGGGGGTAAGGCTTAACATCCCCATGGACACACCTAATGTGGACTAGGGAGCCGGGAACGTACTGGCTAGGGGATACAAGGCGTTCCTGCACTACAGATTGTCTACACCCTGAGTCCAACATGGCCCTCACTCGCAAGCCATTCATCCACATACTCACGTAAAATAAGGAGCCCAACTCGGAGGAATATAGCACCGTTCTGGGCAGGTACCCGACCTCCATGGGTTCCTCAGGGGGGGGTCTTTTCGGGGGCACAGACGGGCGATGTGTCCCCATTCACCGCACTCGTAACATTGCGGCCCTCTCAACATGGGGGAAATCGCTCCAGGAGATTTGAAACGTCTGCTTTCCCCGCTGGGTTTGGGTCTTTTCTCTATCTTAACGGGTAAGGGAGGTTTCGCTGTTTTCTCGTGTTCCCATGAGGGGTTCTTGGGTTGCGCTCTGGCATAGTTGGTCGGCCATTTCAATGGCCTGCTCGATCCCCAGACCGGAATGCTGACGCAGCCACTGTTGTGAGGCATAGGGAAGGGCGTCCATAAACTGTTCTAAATACACTTTATGTAGAATTTCCTCCTTGGTGCATGCCTCTGGGGTGAGCCATTTGTTGGCTGCCATTTTAAGGCGGAAGAAGAGGGTCTTCGGGTTTCCTCCGGGGAGGCCTTTCTCTTTCCGAAACTTCACCCTGTATGCTTCCTGATCAAGACCCAGGTGGTCCAAGATCACACCCTTAATTACGGTATAGGGGGTGTTCCCCAACGGGTTCACGGCCTGGTAGGCAGACTGGGCTTCCCCTGTGAGTAAAGGGGCCAGGAAGAAGGGCCATTTTTCTTTGGGCCATCCCAACGCCCTAGCGGCCCTTTCAAATTTAATTAAGAACGCATCGGGTCTTCCCCCTGGAGATATTTCTGTAGGGAAATACCGGAGGGGTGCGGACTATGGACTCTGGCTTCTCCCGATGTTGTTATCACTGGAGGCGGCACACTCTTCAGGCTCTCGAGCTGGGCAGTAATCGTTGATTTAAATAACTCTCGGTCAGCTTTAGCGGAGGACAACTGTCTTTCCACTGCCCACTCGAGTTTCTCTTGGCCCTTGATGAGGTGCTGGATCAGGGCGTCCATCTCGCTGGTACAGATGGGCTGCTCTTCCGATCCCACTTCTGATACCAGATGTACGGGGTTGGGGAAGTGCCCCGGGCTAGGGCTGGTTACTTCTGCAATAGGGGAGGTCGGAAAGGTCGTTTCGACTGAAGGAGAGGCTGAATACGGTAACAGACTTTTCAGGGAGGGCTTTATTTTTATTACTTTGGAGTAAGTTTTTCTTTGCCGGCTCGTGAGGCGCTCTCGCGCAAATGCTGCAGGGTCATAGGTTGTAGTCCGGGGAGACTCCAGGTTGCCGGGATCACGGGTCCGATCTTCTCCCGAAGGCAGCTCCGTCAGTACCGTGGGGAGAAGAGAAACAGAGTATTAGGATCATATATACGCTAACTCTCAGGGACCGGGGGTGAGGGAAACCAGTGCACGCGTGTATTTACAAAAGGATGGTTCGTGACGGGTTTGTGCTCGTGGGGTAGGGGAAGCAGGACGGCTGTACAGGGGGCTGTACATTTACTTTACTATGGGCAGGGTACGTTGTCCCATCCAACCCGCCATACGCCCCCGTACCTGTTTAAGCCACACACCTCCCGTGGGCGTGTGGCGGGGCGGCTCGTTCCTCCTCGGCTCTCCTGGCCTCTGTAACTCGTCTCCTGGGCTCTTCGAGGTCTCGTCAGCTGGGCTCTTCAGGGTCTCGTCTGCGGGGCTCATCAAGATCTCCTCTCCTCCGGGGCAACAGCTAGCTTTCTCCTCTCGTCCACTTGACTCAGGGAAAACGTTGTCCCTCCCTTCCTGTTTCCGGGGTTCTTTTGACGTCGTCACGTCAAAGGAGAGGGGCGTGGCTACCATGGAGGACTCCCATACCTTAAAGGTGTACGGGTCGTTTTCCTGGATCGTCGGCCACCAATAGTCCGGGTCCCCGGCCTTCCATTCATCTCTGTCTGGGCTGTCAGGGGGCTGCATGGAGGTAATGGAGGTAGGTGAAACAGGGGCGGCTGCCCACCAATGCATAGTCTGATCCCCTACCACGGGTTTTGCGTGCCCACCCCATCAAACACTGATGATATCATTCATGTGATAATACGTTGAACCTCTTCAGACTCTAATATAACCTTACATACACTCAGTGTAAACAGACACTCACAGACTGTCACTCATCCATGGAGTTACTCACACACCTAGTCAGTCATGCAAAGAATCAATCACACCTTCATTTCCTCAACTATACAGTTATACACACCGTACTTATTCAAACATATACTAACACATATTTACTCTCTTATACAATCCCTGATACAAGTTCACAATGATCCATACAGCCACTCACACATTCACTGGCTCTTATGCACAGTTATTTATATATGTCAACTCTCACATGTACTGTGTTTTACATATGTACTTACTTTGACATGTAGCACTAAGATATCAATTCACTCACCAATACACTCATGCACACAGTCAACCGCCCATACAGCTAATTCCACATGCACTTTTGAACCCATACATCTAGTGAATCAACTGTTCACACATCTATGCACAGAGTCACACACCTCCCAGCCACCCATACACACATACTCAGTGTCCCATACAAATACTTGGGCAACCAATCAATAACCCATATAGTTACTCATATAGCTACTGATCAACACATGCAGCAGTTTACAGAACAACAGACATAATGATGTACAAATTAAGACAGTTTAGTCACTAACCCATGCACTCAGTGAGACACATCTAATCACTCACTCATACAATCAGTCATGCACCTACTAAATCCTTCATCCAGACACTTATACATTCACTCATTCTCCAATATTTTAACTTTACAGAAACATACAGTCACTGGATGATGTCATCAGTGATGGCATCAGTGATGTCACTGACCATATCATGAATGATGTAGTATGTGACATCATCAGCAGTGGATTGCGGGTGCGGGATATATAGTTAGTGCAACTAACTATATATGCGAATATATATATTACCTACTGGCGGTCGCCAGTAGTTATATATATTTAGGATTTTTTCTCTATGGGATTTTTGAAAATTCTATGTCTAATAACTTTGGCGTTTGTGGACGGAATTGGCTGAAAGTTTCAGGAAAATGGCACATTTTGTTTCTGAGCAGCCCCTGAAAATTTGGGGGGGTTTCGTCAAGGGGGAGCCGAGAAAAAAGGGGGGTCCCAAAACGCGTTTTTCCCATTCATTTTTCCATAGGGCGGTTGGAATCACTTTTAGCTCGAACGGCTGAATGGATTTACACGAAACTTGGCAGAATTGCAGATATGGTTTGCCCGACGTGCCTTTGCTATGTCTCAAAATATGTGCTCCAGTGGATTTTGAGAAATTAACGTTTTAAAAAACAGATATATCTGTAACAGCGCTCCGGTTAGCGCCCCGGTTCGCGTACCTGACGCGTAACGGAACTTCGCGAAGCGAAGCTGATTGGCTGTCGGGTGTCTGTCAACATTCGAAACAGTCCGGAGCGGTTGCCATATTGTGTCTCGGTAGGATCGAGACACAAGATGTGGCAAAAACAAAGGGGGAAATGAGCATAAGGGGGCAGAGTACATCCTCCCTGACCCCCTAGGTTTGATGAGGGGGCTTTAAAAGGGCCTCGCGGGGTTAAAAAAATAATAATTTTTATATCTTTTTTTTTGCGGGGGGAGCGCTCGGTACGCGCACCGGGAAGCATAATATTGGGAAAATAGGATGAAAGAATGTTCAAATATTGTATGTTTATTGATTGTTCTTTTTTTATTTTTTTATTTTTTATTTAAGTACCAACATGTAGGTACCAATGCAGAGTCTAAAAATAAAAATACATTGTTTCCTTTGTAGATATCTTGCATGTTGTTTCATAAGTTACTGTGGTATATGGAATTCATAGCGTAGTCTGTCAGGAAAGCAGAAACACCATGGAGGCAGGAGATGATAAAGAGATGTTAAATACACATTGGAGATGATATAGTGGAAGAAAGGAAGTAACTATGAGCAAACTTAAAGTTGCACAGTATATTTAAAGTCTAATTTTACATTATAATCAATTTGCTACTAGTTTAAAAAATACATATAAAAATGAATAATGTCTCAAACTATTTTTGAATTATTATATATAAATTTATTTTTCTGATTTGTTTTCAAAATTAAAAAGAACTTCTAATCCACAGATTCAACACATTGCAGAAGTTCTATGTCCATTGATTCATCAAAGAAATCTGATTTATTTTCTGTATCTTGGTTGCATTCTGCAACAATATCCACGTTATTTTTTTTCTCTCCTTCCATTTTTGTGCTGTAAAATGAATTTAAAAAAAATATATCAGTACAGATAGGGCACTGTTGGGTTTAAGTACAGACAGGTAGTTTGGTTTTTTAAACAGTGATTTTTTCTTTGGGCAGTGTATGGTATCAGGCTGGAAGTAGAAATATCAAAAAATGTATGTGATAAAGTCTAAGTCAATTCTTAATTATACAAGACAAGCCTAACTCCATCCATAACTAAAACAGAGAAATCTATCTTATTCTATAAGTATTACAGAGGGATAGTATATAACTATCAGAAAATGTTTTCCTAATTAACTTAAAGTACAGAACATACTTCAGTTTTTAAAATAACATCTTACCTTTCAAATAGAAGTTTAAGTTCTCAGTTGAAATGCTCTTGAAATGTACTTTAGGAAGTAGTAGTCAAAATGGCTGTGTTTCTCTCTCTTTCTTTATATATATTCAGGTACATAACCAATCAAATGTCATGAAATAATAGAAGATATTGAAAGTAGCATTTTGATTGGTTGTCAATTCTAACACTTTATAAGTGTTTTTGTTAGGTAATTTACCTCAGGATATTTAGTGAGGCTTACAGCATAATTTTCTCAATGGAATTTCATCAAATTTGGGGAAATGGTAGGGACTGCTATGTAGTATGGGCTATTCTATATTTGATGAAAGTGTCTGTAGTGCTTTTTCTGTAAATTACTTTCCCACCTTTTTTTATCGAGCGCTTACCGGTGCGCTCCCCGGTACGCGAACCGGCAGCGTTACGGGAGTCCTCCATTTTGAGTATTGGTAGAATTGAGACACAAGATGGAGGATAAACAATGTTCGGAATGGGTAGAAGGGGGCACGGGAGACACTTTGTGACCCTCTAGGTTTTCGGAGGGGGGATTAGGATACTGATACATGCGAAAATAAAAATAAAAAATAAAAATTTTCGCGGGCGTACTTTGGTGAAATTTTTTTTTTTTAAAAAAGATAAACGTTTTGAATAATCAGAGGTAGGGTAGCTCTTAAAAGAGCTATTGGGTTCTGTCGCTAATTTAGGTACCTACAAGTATGTTCCAATGCACACTTTTAAATAAAGGACGAATATTCTATTCCCTTCATCGGGGAAGTGCACACCATCTCTTCTGAAAATGTCTTGAATGTTGTAACGCAATAATATTTACTATTAAAAAACCATTGAAATTCACTGAAAAAACCATAGGTTATAGACCATATATAGTTAGGAATTAGCATTTACAAAACCTTGAAAATTCACTGAAAAAACCATAGGTTATAGACCATATTTAGTTAGGGATTAGCATTTACTAAACCTTATTTTACTCGCACAAAACCATTGAAATTTGCATATATAGTTAGTTGCACTAACTATATATTGCGCACCCGCAATCCACTGCTGATGATGTCACATATTACATCATTCATGACATGGTCAGTGACATCACTGATGACATCACTGATGACAACATCCAGTAACTGTATGTTTCTGTAAAGTTAAAATTTGTCTTACATATTGAAGAATGAGTGGACTTAAAAGTGTCTGGATGAAGGATTTAGTAGGTGCATGACTGACTGTATGAGTGAGTGATTAAATGTGTCTCACTGAGTGCATGGGTTAGTGACTAAACTGTTTTAATTTGTGCATCAGTATGTCTGTTGTTCTGTAAACTGCTGCATGTGTTGATCAGGAGCTATATGAGTAACTATATGGGTTATTGGTTGGTTGCCCAAGTATTTGTATGGGAGACTGAGTGTGTGTGTGGGTGGCTGGGAGGTGTATGACTCTGTGCATAGATGTGTGAGCTGTTGATTCACTAGATGTATGGGTTCAAAAGTGCATGTGGAAACAGCTGTATGAGCAGTTGACTGTGTGCATGAGTGTATTGGTGAGTGAATGGATATCTCAGTGCTACATGTCAAAGTAAGTACATATGTAAAACACAGTGCATGTGAGAGTTGACATATATAAATAACTGTGCATAAGAACCAGTGAATGTGTGAGTTGCTGTATGGATCATTGTGAACTTGTATCAGGGATTGTATAAGAGAGTAAATATGTGTTAGTATATGTTTGAATAAGTAAGGTGTGTATAACTGTATAGTTGAGGAAATGGAGATGTGATTGATTCTTTGCATGACTGACTAGGTGTGTGAGTAACTCCATGGATGAGTGACAGTCTGTGAGTGTCTGTTTACACTGAGTGTATCTAAGGTTATATTAGAGTCTAAATATGTTCATTGTATTATCACATGAATGATATCATCAGTGATGTGATCAGTAATGTCAAATGAGATGTCATCAGTGATGTCATCAGTGATGTCACTGACCATGTCATGAATGATGTAATATGTGACATCATCAGCAGTGGATTGCGGGTACGCAATATATAGTTAGTGCAACTAACTATATAGGCGAATTTCAATGGTTTTGTGCGAGTAAAATAAGGTTTAGTAAATGCTAATCCCTAACTATATATGGTCTATAACCTATGTTTTTTTTTAGTGAATTTTCAAGGTTTTGTAAATGCTAATTCCTATTTATATATGGTCTATAACCTATGGTTTTTTCAGTAAATATATACATATATATATATATATATATATATATATATATATATATATATATATATATATATATATATATATATATTACCACCTACTGGCGGTCGCCAGTAGGTAGTTATAGTTAGGATTATTTTTTATAATGAATTTGCAACATTCTGTTGGGAATAACTATGGCGCCGGTTGAGGAATCTGCCTGAAACTTTCCTCCAATTTGGCTCGTGGCGCTCCGCTCCTTCCCTGAAAGTTTGGGGGGGATTCGTCAAGCGGGGGCCGAGATAAAAGGGGGGTCCCAAAACATGTTTTCCCCATGTTCATTTCCATAGGGCGATCGAACTCACTTTTAGCCCGAACGGCTGAATGGATTTCTACCAAACTTGGCAAAATTGTAGGGACTGGTAGCCCAATTTGCCTTTGCTATGTCTCAAGATATGTGCTCCAGTGGATTTTGAGTAATTTAGGTTCAAAAAAATATATATATCTATAAGCGCGCCCTGGTACGCGCACCGGGGCGCGAACCAGCGCGCTACGCAAGTTCTCGCCCGGAAAGCTGATTGGATCTCGGGTGTCTGTCAACATTCCAAACAGTCCGGAGCGGCCGCCATCTTGCGTCTCGGTAGGATCGAGACACAAGAGGTGGCAAAAACAAAGGGGGAAATGACCAAAAGGGGGCAGAGTAGACCACCTTGACCCCCTAGGTTTGATGTGGGGGCCATAAAAGGGCCCGAGGGGCAAAAAACAAAAAAAAAATTCGATTTACGCAGGCGGAGCGCCCTGTACGCGCACTGGGGAGCGTACCAGGGAGCGTACCATGGGGGGGAAAAGAATGACAGAGTTTTTAAAAAAATTTTGCCTTTTTTTATAAATTGGAGGTAGTTCTAAAAAGAACTGTTTTTTTTCTTCTTTTTGTTGTTTTATATTTTTTTTATTTTTTTTGAACATTTTGTATTTTTTTTGGCTTTTATGAACAATTTTATATTTTTTTGTTATTTTTATGCGGAGAAACAAAAAACAGGGAATTGTAAATGGCTCAACTTGAGCAAAAAAAATTCAGGAAAAAATTATGGTTTTTTGGGGGCAATTCTGGTTGTCAGCAGCACGGTTGATGAGCTTTATGCTTTGCTCACCATAGGTGATTGTTTTACCACAAAATATACAAGTGATCTTGTATTGCCCTAACTGGGGGTTATATGTTTGGGACCATCTCCCTTGTCTCTGCTCTCGATGGAGTGGGTTGCTTGCTTTTGGAGGTGCTGGGTGAAGATTGGGGAGGGTTTCTGGACAGTTCTTGGACCTCTGCTGCAGCATAATTGTTAGGATGCCGGCGCTGCATGTGGCGAATCATGGTGTTATTGCCAAAAGAGTATTTCTTGTTAGGGTTCTGTTAAGCTCCTGCCCAACCCACACACTGCAGGAACGTGGCGAGTCCCAACCACTTCCCCGACTCACCGGTCACTCACTAGATGGCACAAATGAGTGAACCGTTGAACCAGAAAAGGGGGTGGAAATAAAGTCTCCAAACCTTCCACCCCTGTAGAACGGAGATTCAAACAACACCCTCCTCCTCGCTTCCGCACCTGCATAGACAGGGAAACAAAAAGGTATAGCACACAATAATCTTCAGTCCCCAATCCTGACACAGCAACAAAAGACCATATCAAGCAGTTCACCACACTGACACTTACCAGTAACAAATGCAGGTTTTGTTTCGAGGGGGATTATCTGGTAACCACACGACAGGTATATCGGGTGTTTAAGGTTTGGGCGTGACGGGATTTCACAGGGTAAAAAACATGCAAAAGGAACGTGCATGAACAAAAAACCCCTGTAATCAAAAAGGGAGGTGAGTGGGGAAAACCAAAAACAGTGAGAAACGATACTACTCGTCTCACGAGTGAATGGGTGTAAAATAGTCCCAGCCGGGATATCGCTCAAACGTCAGATCCGCCTTAAACGAGGCGGATAGTTTCCACAAGACTTGCAGAAAGGACGAACGGCTAGCGCCCGTACTAGATTAACTACAAGTCTCTGGTACAAAAGGAAACAAAAAGACACTAAAACAGTGTCTGACAAACAGGAGCCCCTGGATGTCGTTGGCTAAACTCTAACAAGAGACGGGGGGGACGGGAAACAAGTACGCTAACTGACTCACTACGGGAACACGGGGCGGGTAACAACAAAGGAGCAGAAGGGACGGAACAGGGAATTCACCACACCGGGAATCAAGGTAAGGGATGCGGGAAAAGGGGCACGTTTTCCAAGGTTCCTCACGAGCCCGTGAGGAACGGCAAAAACCAACAGCTTCACAGGAACCAAAAATAGCAGGAACCCACAGGTTTGCAATAACAAGCAACGACACTATGGTAGGACTCCCTTTTATTCTGCTGGCGTGTCATGTGATGGTGAAGGCTATGGTCAGCAAAAGAGGACTGGGGACCGAATCCTAACAGTACCCCCCCAATAATCCTCCCCACAGGTCTTGGCTTCCTGGGATGTTGTCTATGAAACAACCTCACTAAACGGGGCGCATGTACCCCTCCAGCTGGTTCCCATGTCCTGTCTTCCGGAGCATACCCCTTCCAATCTACCAGGTAATACAACCTACCCCTCCGTCTCCTAGAATCAAGAATGGCCTGAACTTCGAACTCCTCCTCTCCATCCACAACTACCGGAGCGGGAGGGGGCAAGACCTGATCTGACGGAATAAAGGGCTTCAGCAATGAGGTGTGGAATACTGGGTGAATCTTATAATCCGATGGCAATAACAGCTTCATCGCCACAGGGTTGACTACCTGTACGATCGGAAAAGGGCCTACATACCGGGGCTGTAGTTTGCGCGACCCCTGTAGCCTTAGGTTACGTGAAACCAACCATACTTGATCGCCCACCTTATACTCAGGGGCCGAAACCCTATGGCGATCCGCCTGTACTTTCATAGCCGCCTTGGCTTCCTGTAACCTGCCTCTAGCCACTTCCCAGATATCACCCAATCGTTTACACACTTTGTCAATGGCTGGCATGTGCCCAGTGGGTTGGATAGCTAGGGCTCTAGGATGGTAACCCATAGAACAAAAGAATGGTGTCATTCCCAGGGTCGTGTGTATGCTGTTGTTATATGCAAATTCTACTATGGGTAATGCCATTACCCAGTCGCACGACAGGGACGTAGTCAAGCACCTCAGATATTGTTCCATTGTCTGGTTGGTGCGCTCTGTCTGCCCATCTGACTGGGGATGATACGCAGATGACAACCGTATATCCATCTTGAGCACCAGACAGAGCTCCGTCCAGAAATGGGATACAAATTGCGCCCCCCTATCTGAGATGACGGCTCTAGGCAGCCCATGTAACCTCACGATCGAAGTCATAAACTCCAAGGCCATTTCCTTAGCTGTGGGTAACTTCTTAAGTGGTATAAAGTGGGCCATTTTGGTGAACAAGTCCACCACCACGAGAATGGTCGTGAAGCCGGACACCAAAGGAAGATCCGTGACAAAATCCATGCTGATGGTATGCCAAGGGGAAGGGGGTATCAGCAATGGCTGTAACAAACCAGAGGGCTTACTATGTGAGGGCTTATTGATGGCACAAACAGGACAAGCTGTCACATATTTCTGAATATCCTGCGCCACCGTTTCCCACCAAAACCACCTCAGGCACAACTCCTTCGTCTTCCCTATTCCGGGATGTGCGACCAAGGAGGAAGAGTGACACCACTCCACCACCTTTGCTCTCAACTCGGGTGGAACAAACAACCTATCCCCCTGATATAACAACCCCTCCCGAAGCACCACCTGCGACAGCTGTAACCACGGGGCCAAATCCATGTGCCTTCACAGATCTTTCACCTTGGACGCAAACTCTTCTACCGAAGCCACTCCCACAATCCTCCTGCTATCGAGCATAGGTCTACTTTCTTTCCCTGATTTCACTTCCTCTGGATCAATATGTATCCTAGACAGTGCGTCTGATTTAATCTGCTGAACAGCCGGTCTGTAGGTTATGATGAAATCGTACTCGTTGAAAAACAAGACCCACTGCATCTGTCTTGGTGTCAACGCCCTGGCCGATCTAAAAAACTGCAGGTTCTTATGGTCTGTGTAAATCGTGATGGTATGACGGGCTCCCCACAGGTAGTGACGCCATTCTTCAAAAGACAGTTTCACTGCCAACAACTCACGTTCCGCCACCGTGTAATTGCGTTCGGCAGGCAACAATGTCTTCGAAAAATATGCAATAGGATGCATATGGCCTGTGCCCTCCTCCTTCTGGGACAGTACCCCTCCTACTGCACCTGCAGAAACGTCTGTCTCCACAAAAAAAGGAAACGCAGGGTCAGGATGGGCCAATACCGGAGCAGTTGTAAAGGTCTTTAACAACAGACGAAAAGCTCCTTGAGCTTCCTGAGACCACACAAAAGGGACCCCCTTACGCAACAACCTGGTCATCGGCGCCACGATATCTGAAAATCGAGCGATAAAGCGCCGGTAAAAATTGGCGAACCCTAGGAGTACCTGTATGTGCTTAACCGAGGTTGGTACCGGCCAGTCCAGAATCGCCTGTATCTTTTTTGGGTCCATCCGTATTCCGTCCGCCGATATTAAGAATCCCAGAAATTCCACCTCAACTGCATCAAACTGGCACTTTTCCAGTTTGGCATAAAGCCGATGTTCCCGCAATTTCTGCAACACTCGCTGCACATGTGTGTGATGTTCTACACTAGTCTCGGAGAAAATAAGAATATCATCCAGGTACACGATTACCGTCCTATCCAAGTACTCACTCAGGACCTCGTTAATGAAGTACTGGAATGCCGCTGGCGCATTGCACAGGCCGAACGGCATCACACAGTATTCGAACAGCCCGTGTTTAGTTTTAAAAGCCGTCTTCCACTCATCACCTAACCGCATACGGATCAGATGGTATGCTCCGCGCAGGTCTAATTTTATAAACACTGTGGCCTTGCGGAGTTGATCCAGTAACACAGGGATAAGTGGAAGAGGGTACCTGTTCTTAACGGTAGCCTTATTTAATGTCCGGTAGTCCACGCAAGCCCTCAGTGTGCCTTCCTTCTTCGGTATGAAGAAGATTGCCGAAGACACGGGCGAAGAAGAAGGACGAATGAACCCTACTTCTAACATCTCATCCAGATAGTCTTTTAGATGCTTCTCCTACGGTTCGGACAATGCATAGACCCGGCTACTGGGCAAAGGAACCCCCTCCATCAAATCGATTCTACAATCAAAAGACCGATGTGGTGGTAAACTCTGAGCGCAGCCTTTATCAAATACATCGGCATAATCCCCGTACTACCTCGGAACTCCACTCTCCTCCATAGCTGCACAGTACAACGGGGGGACCTTCTTACTGGCCACACTATAACAGTTCTTCAGACAATAGTGCGAATCCAGAGTGACTAGACGCCGCACCCAATCAATCCTGGGATTGTGCTCCTGAAGCCAAGGCACCCCCAACACCAACCCGAAAGAAGGTGCATCGATAAAATCAAACACCACGCATTCCGAATGTCCGTTGTCACACACCAGCCGTAACGGCACCGTTTGTCTGGTGATACACCCAGAGGACAACTCGGTTCCGTCTATCGCTCGTACTAGCTCCGGTTGTTTCTTATACTGGCAGGGCACACCTAGTTTTTCCGCTACGGAGATGTCGATGAAATTGCCAGTGGCACTCGAATCTAACAGCACCGATACAGGTACTCTATTCTGTGCTGACAGTAAAAGTTGAGCCGAAATGACAAAATGTCGGGGCGCCAGGTCTACCGCCCCCAACACCTCATACTGCCCCATTTGATGCTCAGGAAGAGGCAACCTTTCCACCTGTACATATGCCACCTTTTTGCCATAACCCGCCCCTGATGGTTTGACGGGACACTCCCTAGCAAAGTGGCCACCCTGTCCGCAATAGAGACATAAATTCTTGTCTCTTCTACTTTTCCTTTCTTCAGGAGTCAAAGGCCCCCTTACTCCCCCTATTTCCATTGGTTCAGGCTTCGGCTCCCCAAGGGGTTGTTTCACTTCTGGTTTTATAAAATTACTGCGGGACACCTGAAAACGTACACGATCCCCACGTCGCTCAGATAGCCGATGGTTCAGTTTAACCACCAGGTCAATGAATGCGGCACACTCCTCCGGTGGATCCACTACTTGTGATACCACATCCTTTAGATCATCATTAAGACCCTGGTAGAACAACGAGGTCCGCTTATCGGCTGGCCAATGTGTCTCTGAGATCAACCGGTTGAAGGTCGCTATATACGTTAGGAGATCCTGTCTGCCCTGTCGCAATTTCAGCAGTTCTGAGTCGCTGGCTTGCATGAATGCATGTTTGGCAAATAACCCCCGCATCAGCTCCTTGAAAGCATCATAATCCCGCAACACCTGATCCTTGCCTTCCACTAAGGGGATAGCCCACTGGGCAGCAGTACCAGCCAAATATGAAAGGGTAAAGGCTACCTTTGCTGCATCGTCAGGAAAGGCCCCCGGCCTACACATAAAGTGTAACTGGCACTGATTCATGAACATGCCAAATTTCCCACTGTCTCCATAGAATCGTTCCGGTTGAGCCAGGGGAACAGGAACAGGGGATGACACAGTGATCGCAACCGGGGTACCACCTCCAGGGTTACTCTGTCCCGCCCCTCCATACTGGAACGTAGCCGGGTGTATAATGGGTGCCGGTCCTCTTGGTTGCACGGTTTCCCGCGCCCTTACCGCCCCCAGTTCTTGTCTCAATCCTACGTTCTCCTGTCTCAAATCCTGCACCTGGGCCTGTAAGGCAGCTAAGGCACCCATAATATCGAGCATGGTAGGGGCTTCCGCCCCTGCCGTAGCTCCTCCGTCCACATCCATCCATTCGGGCAGTGTATTAAAACGTGGGCTTGTTATTCTGTTAATCTCCTGCCCAACCCACACACTGCAGGAACGTGGCGAGTCCCAACCACTTCCCCGACTCACCGGTCACTCACTAGATGGCACAAATGAGTGAACCGTTGAACCAGAAAAGGGGGTGGAAATAAAGTCTCCAAACCTTCCACCCCTGTAGAACGGAGATTCAAACAACACCCTCCTCCTCGCTTCCGCACCTGCATAGATAGGGAAACAAAAAGGTATAGCACACAATAATCTTCAGTCCCCAATCCTGACACAGCAACAAAAGACCATATCCAGCAGTTCACCACACTGACACTTACCAGTAACAAATGCAGGTTTTGTTTCGAGGGGGATTATCTGGTAACCACAAGACAGGTATATCGGGTGTTTAAGGTTTGGGCGTGACGGGATTTCACAGGGTAAAAAACATGCAAAAGGAACGTGCATGAACAAAAAACCCCTGTAATCAAAAAGAGAGGTGAGTGGGGAAAACCAAAAACAGTGAGAAACGATACTACTCGTCTCACGAGTGAATGGGTGTAAAATAGTCCCAGCCGGGATATCGCTCAAACGTCAGATCCGCCTTAAACGAGGCGGATAGTTTCCACATGACTTGCAGAAAGGACGAACGGCTAGCGCCTGTACTAGATTAACTACAAGTCTCTGGTACAAACGGAAACAAAAAGACACTAAAACAGTGTCTGACAAACAGGAGCCCCTGGATGTCGTTGGCTAAACTCTAACAAGAGACGGGGGGACGGGAAACAAGTACGCTAACTAACTCACTACGGGAACACGGGGCGGGTAACAACAAAGGAGCAGAAGGGACGGAACAGGGAATTCACCACACCGGGAATCAAGGTAAGGGATGCGGGAAAAGGGGCAAGTTTTCCAAGGTTCCTCACAAGCCCGTGAGGAACGGCAACAACCAACAGCTTCACAGGAACCAAAAATAGCAGGAACCCACAGGTTTGCAATAACAAGCAACGACACTATGGTAGGACTCCCTTTTATACTGCTGGCGTGTCATGTGATGGTGAAGGCTATGGTCAGCAAAAGAGGACTGGGGACCGAATCCTAACAGGTTCCCCCTTGAAAGTTCAATGCCACAGATTAGGCAAGTAACCCTTGGCGCTTTCACTTTTTTGAGGTCCTTTGGGATGGAAAAAAACTCCCAGATAATGTGCTGCTTTGGCCTATATGGGGTATTATCTTCTGGCAGGAACGTCCTCCTCCCTTCCTCCTCCTCCTCATCCTCCTCCTCCTCTTCTTCATCTCCACCACTGTGGTGTTGTGGTGGTCCTCTTGGTGGTGGTGGTGGTGGTGGCTGAGATGCTCCTGCTGCTGCTGCTACTGAAGCCATTTTTCAGTCCAAAAAGGTACAGAGAGGTCTTTCAACAGGTCTTCTTCACTCAAAGTACAAAGTGAGAATGAGGAAAAAAGGTGGGGGCTTTCATCATAAGAAAAAAAAAACTGTCCTGAACCAATGAAAAGTGTTATTTTCAGGTCACATGACCAGGGCTTTCATCATTTGGAAACCAAACCTGTCCTGAACCAATAAAAAGTGTTATTTTTAGGTCACATGACCCGACGCGCTTATGCTACGCGCCCCGGGGCGCGCCCAGGGGCGCGTCGCGTAAGCGCATCGGATGCTTACGTTGCACGATTGTATGTGCTCGAGTGCTTCCGGGTGCGTTTACGCCGCGCGTATCACGCAGACGCTGCTACGCGATAGGTCACGATGATGTTTTCGTTCGCGGCAATAGTGCTAATGGGACGCTCACCGGTACGCGCCCTGGGGCGCGCCGCAAGACTGCGCTTCCCAGTGCGCTCACCGGGACGCGCACTGGGAGCGCTCCAGGGCAAAAAAAAAACCATGAACAATATACTTAAAAAAATAGTATTACATAAATATACAATATAGGATTCATAATAATAAATATTACATTTCATAGCTATAGAAATTTGCTATTAAAAAACCTTTGAAATTCACTGAAAAAACCATAGGTTTCACATCAGGTATAGTTAGGAATTAGCATTTAAAAAAACCTATTCACTGAAAAAACCATAGGTTTCACACCAGTTATAGTTAGCTGGAAATTTTACTGACATAAAACCATTGAAATTCACACGTTATAGTTAGTTGGACTCACTATAACTTGCGCGCCTGCAATGCACTGCTGATGACGTCACATATTACATCACTCATGACATGGTCAGTGACATCACTCATGACATCACTGATGACACCATCCTTGTGACAGACTGACAGACCTCCTTTCCGTGTAATGTAACCCTTGAAACACATATTAAAAAATAGAAACTAACATTTTCAAAAAAATGGAGATACCCATACCAGTTACAACAACCAATTCAGTAATTCCACCATCTATATACACATCCTCTCATTCAGCAACAGTTCTATATAGTCACTCATACATATACTCATCATATGTAGTGATACACATATACATCCTGTTACACACCGACAGTCATCCAAAAGTTACTCACACACATACTCACACATGCAAATAAACTATTGAACATCCATTTATTTGCAAAAACAGCTATACACACACTAGCACATTACTTCTAAGGAAACTTACACATACTTACTCTCTTAAACAATCACTTATAGAAACACATACTTATTTAAACAGGAACTCTTTCAATCTCTCACTCTCACATATACTCACTTATATACATCAATACTCACATATACTAGATCAAAACATATGGAGTTATTCATAAAGACACTAGTGAAGCAGGCATTCACTAACTAACACACACATATACACACTCATCCACCCATACAGTCCTGCACATATGCTGTCTTCAAAACACATACAAACAGTGAGTCAGTCACCAACCCATGCAGCCACTTATACACAAAGTGAAACACTGATACATATATTTAAATATTTAAAAATTACTCGCTAATATATGTATTCACTAAGATACACTTTATAAGCCAGGTAACCAATCAATATTTTATTAAAAATAAACATCCATTTACACACTTATTTAAACATTTATTTGTCCATCGACCTTTACAAATACATATATAAAACATATTGATTTTTCAGAAAGACACACATTCACTGGATGGTGTCATCAATGATGTCATGAGTGATGTCACTGAGCATGTCATGAGTGATGTAATATGTGACGTCATCAGCAGTGCATTGCAGGCGCGCAAGTTATAGTGAGTCCAACTAACTATAACGTGTGAATTTCAATGGTTTTATGTCAGTAAAACTTTCAGCTAACTATAACTGCTGTGAAACATATATATATATATATATATATATATATATATATATATATATATATATATATATATATATATATATATATATATATATATATATATATATCCAGTCATGAGTTCCTTTTTAGGACTATATTCAATAATATAATTTTTCTGACGTACACGCAAGATAATAGGAAATTAATAACTGTTCCTGGATGTGGTACAAATTATGCATTTATGCAGAAATGTTTTGTTCATTGAGAAAGTATGGCTTGCTTTTTATATGAGATAGTCTGTTTTCCATGGTGATAGCGGTCACGTGACCCTCTGGGAAACAGGTTTGGAGGCGGAGCACATTAAGCACTTTATAAGCACTGGGATTTGCACTAATGCCTTGCATGTGAACAAGGGCTGCAAAGCCCGAAACGCGTCATGTTTGGTTGGTAGCGGAAAAAACTGGCAAATAAAAATACTCACCCGAATGCTGTGGTCTGTCTCCTGCTTTGCCGGTCCTGTCGGATTGGAGGTGGTTCTTTGGAGTGACTGTTGATACAATACAGAAGTTCGGTTTTGCTTCTGTTCACAGACCCCCTCTTCGATTGCGGCACCTGATTCTCAAAACCGAGTGGCAAGTCTTTCCGGGATCGGAATTCTACGCAGGTGCTCCCTATCAGCGGCCAACGGTGCAAAAAAGTCGGCGTCCCAGTGCGGTACGGTCCTGGGCAGGGTCGGCTGACTCTGCTTTCCGGATTGGTGCATGTAGCCCGGCTCTTACCACACAGCATTGGATAGGTGAAGAGGTGCTTCGGAAATCTAAAAGCACTTTTTGAACGGTCCGCCGCAGCTGCAGCCTTTTCTGCAATCGTCGTGGACAGTGCTTATCCAGTTTAACGTTCATTTCCGTAAAGCCAACCAAGATGTCTGCGGAGGCTTTCCGTGCTAGGGAAGCGGAAGCGGCACAATTATTTGACAACATCACCGTCACGAGTGAAACCACAAAAAAGGTCCCAGCCGGGGCGGATAAAATCGGCGAAGGAAACATTAAGACTCTCTACAAAAATTTGGAGAAAGAAAAGCGTTTGGAAATTACCAAATGGTGGGAACACTATTCACTGTCTAAATATGCGGACGCAGGCCGAGTTCCAAGAGGACTCTGCATTATGCTGGCCCCAAGTTTCGACCGCCCAAACCCAATGATGCTCAAGGAGTGGGGGCAGAGTAATCTGGCAGCTTCAATGAACTTAGTACACATCTTAATAAAATATGCTGCCATCGGCAGAGACCAAATTCTGTTGAATATCGACAAAATCAATGAGGAGATCAGCAAATGCAAAGAGTCCGAAGAAGTCTTAAAAAACTTGGAAACAACTATGAATGATCGCCTAAAAAAACACGAAGATAAGATCAAAGCGAGAAAGGTCAGCAAGTTTGCGCGTGATCAAGCAGACTACGCACACGGGCAAATTTTTACATTTGCTCGAAAATATAGCGCCGCAAAACGCCAACAATACAGTGGAAGTACCAAGCATCAACCCATTCCTACCACTTCACGAAATGATCTAGAACGTGATGAGGTGCTGCTAAATGATGACACTGGCAGCAATTTTTCATCGAGTGTTTCAAGTGAGGATTTAAGTAGAGATCAGCAACCAGCGCCTATTCTGGATTTGGGTGAGGAACTTGATTTTTTAGTGGCAGAAAGACTGAGAACATTGCGTCCTCGCCTGGACAGTCAAGGGCAGGTTATAAAACCAAAAACCAAAAAAGACGAGAACGAAGGAAACAAGCAAGAAAAAGGACAACAACCAAAAAAGAAAACCAAGGGGCCATGGCAACGAAAGAAGTGAGTAACAATAACAATAACGCAGTTATCAATCTCTCCAGTGTGGTTCTGGAGAAAGCGGAAGAACAACTATTATCGTTGGGACTCAACTTTTGTCCGGCACAGCCTTTTGACTACGCGGCGACACGCATTGATGTTTATCGCTTCATATGTAAAATGAAATTACGCAAACATTTTGCCACACAAACTTTAAAATCGACTACTGATATCCCTGTCGCAGCTGATACTAACACCCCGGATGGGGTGTCAGAGGTAAGAGCTGCTGATGTCTCTACATACTTAAATCTTAATGACCTTTGCCAAGCCACTGATTCCCAACCATTCACCTCTGAGTCTGAGAGCAACACCCAAACGAGATTGGCTAAGATTAACATCAACCAGAAGGGTGCAGGTATTACGCCCTTTAAAAACAAGTCCAAATTTGTACCCTTAATGGTCAAAGACGCCATCGAAACTTTCCATGATTGCATTACCAATGAAATCAAGCTGCTATACACAAAGTCTTGCAAACGTAACAAAAATAAATATTATCAACAACAAGCAAAGTACATAGCGCTTATGAAAAAATTATCCAGTAATCCAAATATTGTTGTAAAAACAGCCGACAAGGGCGGCAACTTGGTAATCTGGGATAAAAGCGACTATGTGACTGAAGCCTTGCGACAACTGGGCACTACTACTTGTTACAGCAAAACCAACAAGAAAGAATATCTGAACGCCAAGACTATGTTGGAAAAAATGCTCAGTAGATTTCGGCGAGAGGGATTGATCTCAGGTGAGGAATATAAATTTATGCACAAAGAATTTCCGGTCCTCCCTGTGCTTTATCTAATCCCGAAAATACATAAAAATGTCTCGCCCATTCCCGGAAGACCTATTATTTCGGCGATTAACAGTGCTGGAGAGAATGTTAGTCACTATGTTGATTACTTTTTTGCAAGACTTGGTTAAGAAATTACCCAGCTATGTACGAGACACTGGCGATTTCTTGATGAAAATCAAAGACTTGGAATGGCAAGAGGACATGTTGCTCATTACTTTGGATGTGGAATCCCTTTATACCAGTATTGGTCATCTAGAGGGATTAAGGGCTACTAAACATTTCTTAGACACCCGGTCAGCAGACTTTTATGAACACAACAAAGTCATTTTAGAACTCATGCACTGGTGTCTCAACAATAATTTTTTCGCCTTTGGGAAAGATGTATGGAGGCAGCTACAAGGAGTTGCCATGGGTTCCTGTTTCTCCCCCAGCTACGCGTGCTTGCACGTGGGCTGGTGGGAGGAACAGGTCCTGGGCACAACACATGCTACTTGGGTGAGAGAGAAGATCATCAAATATCTAAGCTATATTGATGATATCTTTATTCTTTGGCAGGGAAGTTTAGAGGAAGCTCAGTTGTTTATTAATGAAATCAATGACAACTCCTTAAACCTCCACTTTACTTCACACATCAGTACCCGCCAGATAGAATTCCTTGATGTTAAGGTTTATGTGGAACAAAACAACCTAATCTCCACACTACATTGGAAACCTACATCAGGTAACACCCTTTTACATGCTTCCAGCCTCCACCCGAAGCACACTATTTACAGCATCCCTCTAGGCGAAAATCTGAGAATAAAACAAATTTGTAGCTCCACATCTGAATTTGAGAATTGTATAAACGATCTCAGAATTAGATTTTTGGAACGTGGCTATTCCACTCACATCTTCAACCAAGCTTTGGCCAAAGCAAGGTTGAGAAGTAGAGAGAGTCTATTTCTGACACCTGATCCTGACAATGCTGAGATTTCTGAAAGGTCCGACATCACTACCCATACATGTCCTAGGTTCATCACCACTTACAGTAGTGATGAGCAGGCCATCAAAAGAATCATCCAGAAAAACTGGCCTATCATACTGACTGATAATATTCTGAGCCCTACTTTACCCATCAGGCCGGTGGTGACTTTTCGCAGAGCTAGGAATATGGGTAGTTCCTTAGATGTCCCTAGTCCAGAATTAAAACAAAAGGATATCTGGCTAAAGGCGAGACCTGGATTTCGGAAATGCTCGCACTGTAGAGCTTGTAAATTTGGGGAGAATAAAACACACTACCGTACCCCATTTTGCTCCAGTGACATTCCTATCAAAGGCAGCTATGACTGCAAAACGGAATTCGCAGTCTATGTTCTGACGTGCACCTGTGGACTACATTACATTGGTAGTACCATAGCCCAGGTGCACGTCAGAATTTTACAGCATTTAAGGGCTATACTGCATACTGATCCATCGTATCCTGTAGCACGCCATTTTGCGGCTAAACATAACAAAGATCTCAATTGTTTGAGATACTTTGTAATAGGATCAGTGTTGCCCTTACGCAGAGGAGGTAACAGAGAGTTGTTATCACGGCAACTCGAAACACGGTTCATATTAGAGTTCGACAGTAAATGGCCTAATGGTCTAAATAATACTGAGGATTTTTACAACTTCCTATAGAACATCACGAACTCTATGTGACCACAATAATTTTACTGTTCCTCCCTCTATTAGCTGCCTTTTTGCATTTTGTCAGGGTTTTTCTGTCAGCTAGCGTGCCCTATGGTTCAAGAGTAGTCAGGTTCCCTGTTGCTCTTCATGATACACTACATAGGGCAGATCCTTACTGGAACACTCTCTCTGTTATTCTTCTATTGGTGATAGATAGTCAGGATCCCTGTTATCTATCACGGTTCATGTATCACTCAAGACCAAATAGCACTGAATATGTATAATAAGAGGAATTGTTTACATATCTATGTGTTATTTAATTTTCTATATTGTGTTAAATCCCTTTTTACACCGGGGGTTCATATGTCTTCCCTTCACTTTTTAACACTATTTAATGTTTATAATATAAGCTGATATGTTCTTTTTAGACAATGTTTAGATGAAATTTATGGTTTTAGAATTGCTATTTTATAAAAAACATAGAACAGTCCCTGATTTTATCACGGGTAATAATAATGTTTTTTTCTCAGTGCTTTCTATGAAATTCCATGAATTTGATTTTTATAGTCTTAATGAACATGCAGTCTGCACTTTATTTTTGGCCTCCTTTGCACACTAGGCATGGTTTGTCCTAGCTTGTTTGTGGTTGTTAGTTTAAATTGCTCCGTCAGGCCAATAACTTCATGGACAAAGGTTAACTCCTTTGTAATACCTATGTTTATATTGGTCACCTCATGTATTTTTACTATCTGTATACAGAATGTGTTATTATGTTTTGAACTTTTGCTATGGACATGGGTTATCTGGATTTATCCAGTCATGAGTTCCTTTTTAGGACTATATTCAATAATATAATTTTTCTGACGTACACGCAAGATAATAGGAAATTAATAACTGTTCCTGGATGTGGTACAAATTATGCATTTATGCAGAAATGTTTTGTTCATTGAGAAAGTATGACTTGCTTTTTATATGAGATAGTCTGTTTTCCATGGTGATAGCGGTCACGTGACCCTCTGGGAAACAGGTTGGGAGGCGGAGCACATTAAGCACTTTATAAGCACTGTGATTTGCACTAATGCCTTGCATGTGAACAAGGGCTGCAAAGCCCGAAACGCGTCATGTTTGGTTGGTAGCGGAAAAAACTGGCAAATAAAAATACTCACCCGAATGCTGTGGTCTGTCTCCTGCTTCGCCGGTCCTGTCGGATTGGAGGTGGTTCTTTGGAGTGACTGTTGATATGTTTATATATATATATATATATATATATATATATATATATATATATATATATATATATATATATATATATATATATATATATATATATATATATATATATATTCACAGAAAAAACCATAGGTTTTACACACGTTATAGTTAGGAAGTAGCATTTAAAAAACCTATGAAATTCACTGAAAAAACCATAGGTTTGACACGTTATAGTTAGCTGGAAATTTTACTGATATAAAACCAATGAAATTCCACGTTATAGTTAGTTGGACTCACTATAACTTGCGCGTGCAATGCACTGCTGATGACGTCACATATTACATCACTCATGACATGGTCAGTGACATCACTCATGACATCACTGATGACACCATCCAGTGAATATGTGTCTTTCTGAAAAATAAATATTAGTGAGTAATATTTAAATATTTAAATATATATATTAGTGTTTCACTTTGTGTATAAGTGGCTACATGTGTTGGTAAGTAGCTACATGCGTATGTATATGGGTTATTAGATGTTTCTCTTAGTATCAGTATGAGTGTCTATATGGTTTGGTGGGGGTATTACTTAGCACATAGATGCATGAGTGACTGACTCTCTGTTTGTATGTGTTTTGAAGACAGCATATGTGCAGGACTGTATGGGTGGATGAGTGTGTATATGTGTTTGTTAGTGAGTGAATGACTGTCTCACTAGTGTCTTTATCAGTAACTACATATGTTTTAATCTAGTATATGTGAATATTGATGTATATAAGTGAGTATATGT
Organism: Lissotriton vulgaris; assembly: GCF_964263255.1. Taxonomy (NCBI): domain Eukaryota; kingdom Metazoa; phylum Chordata; class Amphibia; order Caudata; family Salamandridae; genus Lissotriton; species Lissotriton vulgaris. The sequence goes on along the minus strand of NW_028252333.1, from coordinate 335,561 downwards.
GAGAGTAAGAGATTGTAAGAGTTCCTGTTTAAATAAGTATGTGTTTCTATAAGTGATTGTTTAAGAGAATAAATATGTGTAATTTTCAATAGAAGTAAGGTGGAAGTGTGTGTATAACTCTATATTCAAATAAATGGATGTTCAATAGTTTATTTGCACGTGTGAGTATGTGTGTGAGTAACTTTTGGATGACTGTCGGTGTGTAACAGGATGTATAGGTGTATCACTTCATATGATGAGTGAGTATATGTATGAGTGACTATATAGAACTGTTGGTGAATGAGTGGATGTGTATATAGATGGTGGAATTACTGAATTGCTTGTTGTAACTGATATGGGTATCTCCATTTTTTTTTAAATTTCAGTTTCTATTTTTGAATATGTGTTTCAAGGGTTACATTACAGTGAAAGGAGGTCTGTCACTATGTCACAAGGATGGTGTCATCAGTGATGTCATGAGTGATGTCACTGACCATGTCATGAGTGATGTAATATGTGACGTCATCAGCAGTGCATTGCACGCGCAAGTTATAGTGAGTCCAACTAACTATAATGTGGAATTTCATTGGTTTTATATCAGTAAAATTTCCAGCTAACTATAACATGTGTCAAACCTATGGTTTTTTCAGTGAATTTCATAGGTTTTTTAAATGCTACTTCCTAACTATAACGTGTGTAAAACATATGTTTTTTTCTGTGAATTTCATTGGTTTTTAAAATGCTAATTCAGAAATATGTCGTGTATGCAACCTATACTTTTGTCAATAAAGTTCTGGCAATATTTTTTTCGAAAACAAGCCGTTTTCTTCACTGTTCAAGTTGCATAGAGACTCCTTGTAAAGCGATACAGAATTCGAAAGTCTGTACCTTGCCTTTTTTTAAACACATTAAAATTTGTCTGTAAATAAAAATAGCCTTACTAAACTTTCGTGCGCAACCCGGTGTGCGCACTCTCGGCAACAGTTGTCAATAAAATGGATATCGCATTTCCAGGCTTTCGTGCGCGACCGAGTGCGCGCACCTGCCTATATATTTCGTGAAAACTTTGCAATTTGAACTTATTGAATTTCTTCATACACCCCTCAAAGAACTTATAGTACGTCAAACAGACTGTACCTAGACTTCTTTTTTATTCTTATGAAACTTTTCAGTAAATGGAGCCGAATGTCTTTTTAAACTTTCGTGCGTTACCGGATGTACACACCTTGGTATTTTTTTTAGAAATATAAAACGTTTCATACTTTAACAATTGTGTGCTTAAATCCAGCTCAGAAGATATACAAAATCAGGATGGTAGTTGGTTCAACCCGGACCGTTTATTAGAGGTAGATCGTCCGACTCCACCGGAGGACACCCCTAATAAAAAGGACATATATATAAAATGCGGACTAGCCGCTGTATCGTGCTAGCAAACTATAACATATAAATCGTTAGAAAAAACAAAAGGAATCGAGCAAAATCAGTAGGCCACTGATGGGATCTCTTTTTGACCTCGCTAAAATAGAAAAATTAGGAACAACCCCTCATGAGAAATATGAAACTAGTGAGAGGAACCGAGCTCGACGCCATGATGGCTGCAAGACAGCTCGGCTCCGCCGCCCACCCCACCCAAAATAACGACAAATATTATAAAGATATACAACACACCAGCAAAGTAACAGGGTAAAACGTTTTATTAAATAACTATTTACATGGAAGCCTGCTGCAACATGAAAACAACACTTTCAATTGGTTCTTAATAGTTTCAATTCTGGAATTTACACGCAGCACTCCACCCACTTCCCTCACTATCTTTTCTACTCTCAAGAGAGAACAACGTCCTACATCTTTCGGAAGACTTTGGTGAAATGGCTACCGTATCTCATTCATCTTCCGAATCTGACCAAAATGATCGACTACCTTTAATAAGAAAAAATAAATCTTTCATCTGGCAATTTTTCACTTATCCTGAAGATCAAAAGAAAGTGAATGCACCAAAAGTAACCTGCACGATATGTGACTTGGTTCTCTCAAGAAGAAATCCAGCAAAAAAATATTCCTTTTCCATACATACCATGGTGCGGCATGTCAAACAAGTGCACCCTGTGCAATTTGCAGAGGCAACGACAAGAGCCCTGGCCACGCTATTACCATTAGAGGTGGCCAGCACATCTTCTGATCGACGACCTGTATCTCCATCGAGTGCAGAGATGGACTTCAGATATTTAACTATATATGGTCTATAACCTATGGTTTTTTCAGTGATTTTTCAAGATTTTGTAAATGCTAATTCCTAACTATATATGGTCTATAACCTATGGTTTTTTCAGTGAATTTCTTTGGTTTTTTAATAGCAAATATCAAAAGCTTTTTTGTGGAAAATGACTAAAATTAGGTATACATAAGCGGCGTTCATTTATGTTCACCACAGCCACTGTTAAAAGTAAAGTGAAAGTCGCGAAACAGTGGCCACGCCATCCAGTCCCTTTTAGGCCCCATCATGCACGTAAGTAACAGCCATTTTCTGTGTCATGGCCTCTCTGCCCACTGCCAATAGCCTATGATTGTTCGAAATTGGTTCTCTTTGGGTCATTCTCTGTTCACAAATAAGCACAGAGTCGCAATACTCTGTTTAGTTTTTGCAGATAGTGAAGGATAGGTAGTGCACACTTTTGTCCCCTTTGTAACCCGTCATGCCTTTCTCTGCCCCGTTTGTTGGTAGTTGGTTCAACCCGGACCGTTTATTAGAGGTAGATCGTCCGACTCCACCGGAGGACCCCCCTAATAAAAAGGACATATATATAAAATGCGGACTATCTGCTGTATCGTGCTAGCAAACTATAACATATAAATCGTTAGAAAAAACATGAAACTAGTGAGAGGAACCGAGCTCGACGCCATGATGGCTGCGACCGCCAGTAGGTAATATATATATATATATATATATATATATATATATATATATATATATAACCTACTGGCGGTAGCCAGTAGGTATATATAGTTAGGACCTAGTTTCCATAGGAAATCCCCAACATTCTATTGGGAATAATTTTGGCGCTGGTTGATGAATCTTCGCAAATTTCTCAAAGAAGATGGCTCGCTCCGCTCCTTCCCTGAAAGTTTGGGGGGGATTCGTCAAGTGGGGGCTGAGAAAAAAGGGGGGTCCCAAAATGTGTTTTCCCCATGTTAATTTCCATAGGACCTTTAGACTCAGCTACAGCTTGAACCGCTGAAGGGAATTACACCAAACTTGTCAAAATGGTAGTGTCTGGTACGCAGATCATGCTTTTTGTTAAATAGTGTAAATCCCTCCAGTAGTTCCTGAGAAAATTAGAAGAGAAATCAACTATATATCTATAAACGCGCACGGGTGCGCGCACCCCGCGATTTTTCGCGATTTCTTTTTTTTTGGGGGGGCCTTGGGGGGCTTCTCTCTTTCATTTTAATGTTTTTATTTTAATTTCGAGGGTGCCCACCCCTCGTTTTGGCCCCCGAGATCACCGCCGCGGCCCGAGCTGCCTTAAAATGGCCGCCGCCTGGTTGTGGGCGGGGCCGGGAGGACGTGGTTTCCGCTTCCCCCTGTCTGGGGGAAGCCTTTGCTGTGCCCGTCCGGTCTCCCGTGCCGAGGGGAGACTGGGTGATGTTGCCGACCAAACCTAGAGCCCCGGGGTGAGGCAGCCAAGGCACGGCTGACTGGCGAGGCTCTGGAGAGGAGGGGCCCCACCCGCAGTATCCCGTGTGCATGGTTAGAGCCCCGGGGTGAGGCAGCCGAGGCGCGGCTGACTGGCGAGGCTCCGGAGAGGAGGAGCCCCGCCCGCGGTACCCCGTGTCCATGGCTAGAGCCCCGGGGTGAGGCAGCCGAGGCGCGGCTGACCGGCGAGCTGATCTGAGAAGAATGACTGGGTGATTGGATCAGTGAGGTACAGATTGTGTAATTGATAATATGAACGACTCACCTGGGGGCTTGATGTTTACGTGATCGAGCTTCATCTGAGTAAGTGGGTGATTGCATGAGTAATAGGCACAAAAAAGTCATTCTGCTTTGCAGAGAATTTATGACGGAGGTTGCCGAGAGAGTAAAAGACAAAATAACATTTCTTCTCATTTCTCCCAGTGGTGGGAGATTTGTTTTGTGGTTGTGTGGAATGCAGTAAAACAGAGAGGGCATATTTAATGATGCTCCGAGAAAAGCGTGCGGCTTGCTGCTTCAATAAGGCGAGGCGTGAAATTATAATGCCGAATAATGAACCCTGCCTCTCGTTCTTGCGTGAGATATAAAAGTGGATTTTTTTTATTGTCAATGTCAGCAAATGAGTAAATAACTTGCTTAGTTATACGTGGCGAGGAGGCCTCGGCACAGGAAGAGCTATGTGACCCCAGATCGGATTTTCCACAGTGAACATGTTAGTGATAAATAAAATATGGAGGAACGTTAAGATTTCATGTTTGACTGGGGCGATCGTGGCCTGTGCTGCATTTTAAATCTCATTTCAGAGCGCACACTTTTTCCTCATAGAATTAGCATAAAAAATACTTCCAGTGCTCTACCTAATTCGATTATTATTCCTATGTGTTTTTGCAGTTTTAGAAAGAAATAATGCAGGTAACCTGAAGGTACCGGAGTGCAGTGTAAACGCTACCACGCAATAACTGGAAATCAAAGGCGCAGGTAAAGCAATAAACTACTGCACAACTTCGTTCCATACAGCGTATATAACAAGTAGTTCATATTATAGTAAGGCAAAGGAAATCTGATAACCTAGTACACTCCATTAGAGTTCATATAGAAAATGGTTTTATGTAAGCTGTACAATATTGTAAAAAACATCTTTTTAATTCACTAAAAATAGCATTCAATATTAGTAGCCAGTAACGAAATTATATCAAGTAGATAACAGTGGAAAATGCAGAAAATTCTATTTTGCACCATCTTTAATTCTTGCATATTTGGAACATCGAAAAAACGGTTAAGCTTTAATCCGTAGGAACCCACTCATGAAGTCAACAGTGTATAACTTGATTTCAAGCAATGGTGTCAAGAACCTAAAGGTGCCACCCTGAGAACCAGCTGACCCTGCTCTCCTTGGCAGGGGGTCCTTGCTTAATCCGTGTTTATTTTATATCCATTGGCTAACTTCACTGTGAGTGACATTATATATATATATATTCACTGAAAAAACCATAGGTTATACACTATATATAGTTAGGAATTAGCCTTTAAAAAACCAATGAAATTCACTAAAAAAACATAGGTTTTAGGCCTTATATAGTTAGGAATTAACATATAAAAAACCATTGAAATTCCTCCTATATAGTTAGCTGGACATTTTATTGATATAAAACCAATGAAATTCGACATATAGTTAGTTGCACTAACTATATATTTCGCGCATCCGCAATCCAATGCTGATGATGTCACATATTACATCATTCATGACATGGTCAGTGACATCACTGATGACATCACTGATGACAGCTCATTTAACATCAATAATCACACCACTGATGATATACTTCATGTGATAATACAATGCACCTCTTTACACTCTAATACACCTAGTGTAAAATACAGAGTATCATTTTTGAAACTATTGACACACCAATACCATTTACTACATACCCACTCACTGATTCCTACGTCTACATGCACATTCATTCATTCACCCATAAGGTCATTCGTACATACTGTCACTCATCATTGCAACACTATCATATGCACTCATACACCTATGCAGACACTCACACACTGCCACTCATCCATGGAGTTACTCACACACCTACTCAGTCCTGTAAAGAATCAATCACACTTTGATTTCTTCATCTATACAGTTAAACACAGCTTACATTTTCACAGATATACTAACACATACTTACTCACTTATACAATCAAATCCTTCATCCATACTCTTATACATCCTCTCATTCTTCAATATGTAAAACATATTTAAACTTTACAAAAACACACAGACACTGGATGATGTCATCAGTGATGTCACTGACCATGTCATGAATGATGTAATATGTGACATCATCAGCATTGGATTGCGGATGCGCGAAATATATAGTTAGTGCAACTAACTATATGTCGAATTTCATTGGTTTTATATCAATAAAATGTCCAGCTAACTATATTCGATCTGGGGTCACATAGCTCTTCCTGTGCCGAGGCCTCCTCGCCACGTATAAATAAGCAAGTTATTTACTCATTTGCTGACATTGACAATAAAACAAATCCACTTTTATATCTCATAGGAGGAATTTCAATGGTTTTTTATATGTTAATTCCTAACTATATAAGGCCTAAAACCTATGTTTTTTTTAGTGAATCTATATATATATATACATAATTTCTTTTTTTAAAGGTGTGACCTTTCGGATTGCTTCATACCTTCCCCTCTGCAGGAATGAATGGCTTGGAAAACTGGTAGCTTGAGGACTGATATCAATTGCTTTAGATTTACCCAGATGCCCCGGATGTGGACGCGACCCCGAGGCTCGCACCTTGGTGTCCAGCACCCAAGTCAGCAGTCTAGCCGTTAGACCACATCCTCTCTCCCTTTATGCTGAATAAAAGGGGCAATTCTTTTGCTTTCACTTGCGAATCTGGCTCTGCCCAACTCAGGGAGGAGGTGCAATCCCACCTCCCCTGAATGTCCAATAGGCGGCATTCAGCGCTTTGAAAGGATGACTAGTTATTCAAACTTCCCAGGAAAATTACCCAAGGCAGCAATGGCAAAACCATTATATTTAACATTCTTTACTACTCTAAGTCAAGCGGTTTACGATATTACACAGAAACCTTAGAGAAGAGATCACTTTGCAAGAAAAGGAGGGAAATTGACACACCAATATTCAGGCGTGTCGTACTTAGTACCTGATAACCAACGAGGGCACTTTACCCAGTGCCCGTAGAGGGCGCGTCATGCCTCTGTTCATTGAATAAACATTTGGACTAATTGCCAGCCAGCACTGGATAGTATTGGCTCCAGCCACATTCAAACCAACAGATACCCTGCAACATCAGGAATTGAACACCCAACCCCAAGAATAACATTCTAGGACCCCAACCCCTTGGCCATCAGAAATCTCCTCCCGCAATAAGCAATCAAATGCCACATGGCCTTTTTCTTGGACCAGGGGCTAAAATCCAAAGAATACAAACAGGTGTTCTAATGCCAACAGATAACTATAACTAAAAAGGTGTAGGCGATGCCGGCCCCGCCTTTCTAAATGCACACAGTCACTTACATCTTGTAAAACACATACACTGCTTGCCTTTATGTGATTTACAATTAGTGGCCACCTGTATTGTAGTGCCCAAGCCTATTCGCTGTCCCAGTCCGACCCTGTGCACCATCAGGAACTATAACATACTATAACCTAATCGCTTTATGCAACAAAGTTTCTCTCTTGCACGAAAGTCAAACAAACACGGACCGGTCCCATGAAAAAATGCGCAGGGGCAATGGAGATACAGAGACGGACAAAGGCGCTCCTCCTATCCTGCCACGCCGCGGTCCTTCCTGTTAAAGAGCGCCCCACCGCACAATGCCCGCTGCTTGATCGGACGCCCACCCTGTTAATCAATTGCGCATCCTACCACCCACCACACATCTGGAACCACACCAACACTTCGCATTTTTGTCCCGCATCACCGCAAAAGACACCACAAAGAAAGCTTGCAGTGCAATCAAACACACAATGCTTAGAGCCTGACTCGCCACTTGCCCGGTTGCAAAAGCTGCACGCCTACCGCACACAAGGCAGCTTACTGCTTCCAATTGAAAGTGCACCAAAACGCCGCGTATACTTAACATTGGTGCTGCTTCCTCTTCGTGCTGCCACCGCAGCATCGTGAACAGGTCGCACTGCTGCCCCTCTGATCGCGCACACCACTGCAGCGCCATGCCGAAGTCCACGCCGATGGACTACCGTCTCTGCCCACAACCGGGCTTTGCTGCACGGCGACAATCGGCTGTTCCAATTCAAAATTCCGGACGACCTGCAAGGACGAAAAACAGTGAAAAAGAATTACAGCCTCCCTAGAGGCTGGAGGGTCAGGCCGTGGAACGCGTAGTCAAAGAGGCAGACTCCCGCCCTCCCGGTCTAGGTCGAGCCTAAGCCATCCCATTAGGGATGCTTGGCGAGATATAAAGTAAGGGCTCTGAAAAATGCACCCAAAGGCGGATTGTCTACAGTGCATGTGAGCAAGGCGCGTGCACATCGCACACCATCTGCATTAGACTTCAAAGGAAGCCGCTCCCCCGCCCCACCACACAATACCGAGAGCTTGTTTCTTCTGCTCTTGTCAGGTCTGATGCTTCACACCATTTGGCAGCCTGTGAGCCTTGGCATCAGACTTCAAAGTAAGCCGCTCCCCCACCCCTGCCACGCAATGCCGCTCCTTTGCCCCCACCACGCAATGCCACTCCCCCGCGCCCACCACTTAATGCTGAGAGCTTCTTTTTTGCATTATATTTCCACAAACAGTTATCTTAATGCTAGTGGCAGTGGTACTATAATAATATTATAACAGCTGTACCACTGCACGCCGGGCGTTAGTCTTTGAATGTTGAGGCCGCTACTTCCTTTTGTTATACATCGCACCACGCGCATCTTCAAAGTTGTGCTGGTCACCCCCAGTCAGTGACCTCTTTCCTGTTTACCTCTGTGTAACTTCCCCTGAACACCTTCCTGGCTACTGCAGTCTGTTGTTTTTACGTTGGTGGCACATGGCAGTCATTACACATAACCCCCCACACAACCCCCCACATACACAACCCCCCAGACACCCACAAAACCCCAACACACACAACCCCCCCCCACACCCAAACCCACAACTACGCAACCCCACCCACAACCCCCACACACACAGAACCCCACACACACAACCACACAACCCCACACACATACAACCCCCCCACACACACACACACAAACAACCCCCCCAAACACAACCCCACACACACACCACACAACCCCCCCCACACACACACACACACAACCCCACACACACACAGCCCCCACACACACACACAACCTCCCCACACATGCACATCCCCCCACACACACAACCCCACACACACACAACCACACACACACAACCCCCCCACACACGCAACCCCCCACACATACAACTCCCCACACACAACCCCACACACATAACCCCACTTCACACAACCTCCCCACACACACAACTAAAACCCCACACACATGTACAACCACAACCCCACACCCCCCCCCCACACACACAACCCTCCAAACACACAACCACATGTAACCCCACACACACAACCCCACACACACACAACCCCCCACATACACAACCCCCCTCACACACACACAATCCCACACACAGACAACCCCCTACACACACAACCCCACACACACATCCCCCTTACACACACACAACCCCACACACACAACTCCACAAACACACACACACAACCACACAACCCCACACACAAACCCACACACACAACCCCACACACACAACCCCACACACACAACCCCCACACACAACTCCCCCACTCAAAACCCCCAACACACACAACCACAACCCACATACACACAACCCCACACCACACAACCCCACACACAAACAACCCCACACACACAACCCCACACACAAACAACCCCCACACACAACCCCACATACACAACCACACAACCCTCCACACACACATCTCCCCACACACACACAACCCCCACACACAACCCCCCCCACACACACACCCCACACACACGCACATCCCCACACACACACAACCCCCCACAAACACAACCACACACACAACCCCACACATGCACAACTCCACACACACAACCCCACATCACACAACCTCCCCACACACACAACCACAAACCCACACACACATGCACAACCACAACCCCACACACACACAACCCCACACACCCACACACACACAACCCCCCACACACACAACCACATGCAACCCCACATGCACAACCCCACACACTCACACAACACCACACACACACAACCCCCCACACACACAACTCCCCACACACACACAACCCCACACACACAAACCCCTTACACACAAACAACCCCACAACCACACAACCACACACACAACACCACACACACACAACTCCACAAACACACAACCCCACACACAACCACAAAACCCCACACACAACCCCACACACACAACCACTCACACACAACTCCCCCACACACACAACCACAACCCACATACACACAACCCCATACCACACAACCCCCCACATACAACCACAACCCCCACACACACAACCCCATCCCACACCCCCCACACTCAAACAACCACAACCCCACACACTCACACACACACAAATAACCCCCCCCACACACACCCCGACACACACACAACCACCCCCACACACACAAACATACAACCACACACATCCAAACCCCCCCCCACACACACGTGTTACTATCCTAGTGGGGACTATGTGTGAATACCTGCATTGTCGGGACTAACCTTTCCTAATATTTTTAAAATACACTTAAAACAGAAAAATGTTTTTTAAAAAATCATGATACAGGATCCTGCTTCAAATTTGAAAATATATTGTAATTTAATCATGGGCACAGCACCATCCTTCTGGGGACTTGAAGATGTGCTACAATCCTTAGTCCGTTACACTATTTGTGATTGAATACAGTCGAAGGCACATGGCTAAATGTTTATTTTATCAGCAATATACACAAACAACATTATAATCTATTCATATATGAATTGCTGCATATATACTAGTGGTATACATTAAAGACAGATTATGTTAATGTGCCAGGAAATATCATATCATGCTTAAAGAAAGACACTTAAAGCTGTTTTTAACCTATTTATTAGTCCTTAAAATCTTAGGAGATACGGAAACTAACACATTAAGAAATTAACATATGGAACTAAGGAGTATGGTCAAGTGGAATCCATAGCTTGATTAGCTGCTAACATTTTATGCCAAAATAGATGTTTAAGTCCCCACAGAGATAGTGAGTGAAGATCATTGTGTTTAAGTCTCCATATAAATAGTGAGTACATTCAAAGATTAAATCCCATTATGAAGAGTGTGAAGATAATAATGTTCAAGTCCACACAGAGGTTGGGTGTAATTATAGGAATGCTGAAGTTCCCACAGAGATGGTATGTTATTATAGCGATGTTTAAGTCCCCACAAAGATAGTGTGTTATCATAGAGATGTTCAAGTCCCCATAGAGATGGTGTGTTAATATAGTGATGTTCAAGTCCCCACATAGATAGTGTGTTATTACAGTGTTGTTTAAGTCCCCACAAATATAGTGTGTTATTACAATGTTGTTTAAGTCCCCACAGAAATAGTGTGTTATTATAGCGATGTTTAAGTCCCCACAGAGATAGTGCATGAGATGATTGTGTTTAAGTCCTCAAACTTTTCTACTTTCAGTTTCACAAATGTAAACTTAGACAAAACATCTAACTTTACTACTTTTCAGTATTCCAAACTCCAAAGCCCCATACAGGGAATGCAAAGCTGATGATGCTCAAGCCAAAACAGAGCTTGTGTGTAATTACAGGAATGCTCAAGTCTACACAGAGATGGTGTGTGACTGCAATATTACCATGGTCGCCAAAGAGAATGAGAATGTGTGAGATATTAGACATGCCCAGGACCCCACAGAGATAGTGTGTTATTATAGACATGCCCAGGTCCCCACAGATATAGTGTGTGATTATAGAGATGCCGAGGTCCCCACAGAGATAGTGTGTGATTATAGACATAATCTTGTTTTAACCAGCAGTTGCACACTTTTATTATTATGGTTTCGATAAATTTTCATGAATTTCTTAATTTTGTGCGACTCCCTCATTAAGTGTTTTGTCTCGGAACACTGTCAAGTAAATTAAGATAGATGAGAGCAGGGGTACTACTCTCAGGTTCAAGGTGTGCACACTTTTTCATGGACCAATATCAGTCCTCTTCTTCACATCATCATAGTTCAATAAAGAATCCTTGAATGCATTTTCCTTTGTACCATCTTTCTGTGCAATTTTTAATGATAATTTCTCATTAAATTCATTTTTTCAAATATTAGCAGGTTCCATTATTTCAACATTTCACATTAACCCAATGCATTTCGGGTACAAATGGACCCTTCGTCGGGGGTCTCTATGAAAAGAACAAAGAATACATAATGAGCCCAAAGCTGTGTTCAACTGGCTTACAAAAAATATATACACCATCATTGCATGACTAATTATCCGAAAATCAAAAGATATATCACATGAAACAAACATAGTTAACCATCTAAGGTTCATAACGATATGACTGCCGATCTCCCATAAAATATACACAACGTGTCAACGACACTCCAAAGTTACCCTGTCCATTAAGCTGAATAATCTATGTAAACCTGATGTTATTCACATGAATAACACGATCTTAGTGCATTTCTCAACTCATTTTGTTTGCGAACGACCAGCGTTACAAATCCGTTACTCACTGAAATGTTGGCGTTCAAGCCTCCTGCCGTCTCTTCCAATACCTGCCGCATTGAGTTCGCCTTTCACATTTTGGACTTATGACTGCTCTGATTGGTTAGAAGTGCGGTCACATGATCGCTACCTTTTGTAAACATTTAGCGGTTTCTGTCTATGTGGTGAAATCATCTACTACCCAAAAATTAGAATGACAATCTGGGTTACGTACAAATTGGCTTCATGTCAATGTTTACATGAATAAAATGCTGTTACAATTCGTGCACGAAGCCTTCCTATTTTAACTCCGTAACTGATCGGTATCACCGTAAATCAATGCCATAATTCTCAGTGGGTGAACAGTTTGCTTGACATAATTAAACATCGCTGCTAGAACGGTATATTCGCCCTATTCACCACAAATCATTTGCATCACAGTAACAATGTGTCGGCCATATTGAAAGGGACAATTGTTGCACTGTTTAGTGCATATACTCCAATGTTCAGTGCATATAGTATGTTGTTTTTATGAATATTAACCAGGTTTATAAAAAATAAATGGAAATAAAACGTAACTCTGATACTTTATGCATATTATTCAAAAACAGTCCATTATGAATTATTTAGTGATCTCAATGTGCTACCTAAAGGAACACTGTTTGCCGAAGCTCTGTCAGGACAAATCCAATGTCTTACTCAAAGTTTATAAGAAACACGCTAGTTCCAGTCTGTCATTGAGCCCATCTGGCTGAAGACTCCCCATTTTTTATATCCAAAAATATTCAGATCTTAGTCTCATTTTGTGTGTGTCCAAATCTGAGCGCGCTTCTACCACTTCTAATATGGTGAAGCGTAACTGAGAAATATTATGTCCTGTCTCAGCCCAATGTGCTGCCACTGTTGATTTCAAGTTTTTTAACCGAATATTGCTCTTATGTTCGGTAATTCTTACCTTAACTTTGCGCTCCGTCTGCCCAACGTATAACTTACCACAAGGGCATTTAATGCCATAAATTACGCCTTTGGTGTCACACGTGCTTGAGTGTTTCAATTGTATTATTTGCCCAGTTCTAGGATGTGTGAAGGATGATCCTGTTATTACGTTGTTGCAGTGCGTGCAGTTTTCACATTTGCGCATTCCTTTGTGCACTGGCCCCATAGGATCTTTTCTTTTCTGCTTCAACAATTCTTTTAAATTCTTAGATCTGTTGTACGCAAATGTTATCCGTTCCGCAAACAAAGGTCGCAGATCAGGTTCTTGGGTGATGATAGCCCAATGTTTTCTCATGATGTTGGTGATTTGTGATGACTGCATGGAATACTTCAAAACACACACTGTGAGTTTTTGGTCAGTTTTATCTTTTTTAGTTAGTAGAGACTCTCTTGTTAGAGCCATGACTTTGGTTTTGGACTCTTGTAGAAGTTGGTTAGGGTAGCCTCTTTTCCCATACTTTACGATCTGTCTGTCGATAGTCTCGGAAGCATCCTTGGTGTCTGATGTAATCCTTTTGTAACGGATAAATTGGGACATTGGTAAATGTTGCTTTAAAGCTTGGTGATGAAAGCTTAAGTAATGCAACCCACTGTTGCGATCCGTTTCTTTTATGTGCACGTTGGTGCAAATTTGACCCTGTTTAATGGAAACTTTCACATCCAAAAAGGATAATTGTTGCTGATCAATCTCATATGTAAACTTGATTCTGCCATGTACCAAGTTTAATCTCTCTATGTTGGCTGTCAATTCTTCTTTCTTGCCTTTCCACATAATGAATATGTCATCAATAAACCGCTTATAGACCAGCAGTCCTCTTTGCCAGTCTGGGTTATCCAATATGTGCTCGCTTTCAAATTTGGACATGAAAATGTTCGCGTAGGACGGTGCACCAGCAAAACCCATGCTGGTCTCACTGCATTGCGCATAATATTCTTCATCCCATTCTAGGTAACTGTGGAATAGTGCAAAATGTAGAATTTCCATCCAAAATTTTTTTTCTGAACCCTCTACTTCATTCTTTAATAGGCACCATTCCATTGCTTTGAGTCCCTCATTATGAGGGATCGAAGTGTATAGTGCAGTGACATCAATTGAACTTAACCAAATCTCTTCATTTTCTGGAATCTTGACTTCCTGTAGAACATTCAAAAATGCAGTAGTGTTTTTTATATGGGTGCACCAATTTTGGACTAGTGGTTGTAAAAACCAGTCTAAATATTGTCCAATGGGTTCAGACAAGGATCCGCAGGCTGATACTATAGGCCTAAACGGAGGGTTTGTTAGGTGCTTATGCACCTTAGGCAACATGTAGAACTGTGGTCTCCTCGGGTATTTTATGTTCAAAAATTGATAGGTTTTGTTTGTAATCCATTTCATCTCTAGAGCTTTATCTAATATCTCTTTAAGTGTAGTTGCAAAAGTTTCCGTTGGATCTTGTTCAAGTTTATGGTAAATGTTCGTGTCTTGTAGATGTTGTTTAACACTTTCTTTGTAAAAAGTCGAATTCATTACTACCAGGGCTCCCCCTTTATCCGCTTTTTGGATGGTTATGTCAGTCATGTATTTCAAAGTGTTCAATGTATTCCATTCCTTCTTCGAGAAGTTACTCTTAGTGCCACTCTTGTAGTTAATGTTCTTGATTTCTGTGTTTACTACTCGCTCGTATGCATCAATTGTTTTGTGTGATATCGGGGCACAGAATGTGCTTTTCACTTTAAATTCTTTTCTCATGCTTATCTCTTTGTCTGTTGGCGGGAGAGTATTAAAGAAGTTTTTTAACCTCAAAGTACGAAAGAATTTAAACAAGGCTATTTCAGTCTCTTCAGGGTTGGATTTGTACACTGGGACAAATGAAATTCCTTTATTCAATAAGTTCAATTGAGCCTTAGACAATGACCTGTCTGAGATGTTTATTACAAGTTCATTTTCTTTTTCTTCGATCTCAGTTCGCGTTCTGCTTCTGATTCCTTTACTTTTTCTTTTTCCCCTCCTGGTTTTAAAGGTTCTGAGATTGCAGATGTTGTTGGTACATTGTTGGCTGCTGGGCTTATGTCTAAAAAAGCCTTGTCCGTTTGAGCTTTTTGTCCTACTTGTACTGTCTTCTCTATAGGTCTTCTGTTTTGGGTTGTGTCGGACTCTGACACAACGCTCTCCTGAGAGGAAGTAATATTACTGGATGGTTTTTGCCATTTTCTCTGATTATAAACCTCCGCCCAACTATAAACTTCTTCCAGTTTATAATCTACTGTGTCTCTTTTGTACTTTTTGACTTTTCTGTCTTCAATTTCTTTCGCATATTTATCCAGTCTCTTATTGATGTCTTCAAGTAATGTAGCTAAATCATCATGTTTGTTAAGTTCACTTTTAATATTTTCCAATTCTACTTCAACTTCTTTTAATTCCTTGGATAGTTCCTCCACTATCAATAAGATCAGATCTAAACTGCATTTGTTAAGGATTTGATACCACTTATTAAGAAAGGATTTGTTATTCCTGCATAACATCGGTTTCAGTGCAATTCTTAAGCCTCTCGGTATGCGTTTATTTCGATGATAGTGTATTAATGTAGTGGCGTGTAGCCGTTTGCTGATTTCCCGTTTACTCATGTATTCAAGCTGTTTTAGTAACTGATTCGCCGTGTTTAATTGTGGGCTGAAGGCTCTTGTTTCTTTTATCAATCCATAGATTTGTTCCGCCTCTTCTGATGTATAGGCTAAGGTCTCTGCCTTGTTAGTTGTAATCTGAACTCAATGCGGCAGGTATTGGAAGAGACGGCAGGAGGCTTGAACGCCAACATTTCAGTGAGTAACGGATTTGTAACGCTGGTCGTTCGCAAACAAAATGAGTTGAGAAATGCACTAAGATCGTGTTATTCATGTGAATAATATCAGGTTTACATAGATTATTCAGCTTAATGGACAGGGTAACTTTGGAGTGTCGTTGACACGTTGTGTATATTTTATGGGAGATCGGCAGTCATATCGTTATGAAACTTAGATGGTTAACTATGTTTGTTTCATGTGATATATCTTTTGATTTTCGGATAATTAGTCATGCAATGATGGTGTATATATTTTTTGTAAACCAGTTGAACACAGCTTTGGGCTCATTATGTATTCTTTGTTCTTTTCATAGAGACCCCCGACGAAGGGTCCATTTGTACCCGAAATGCATTGGGTTAATGTGAAATGTTGAAATAATGGAACCTGCTAATATTTGAAAAAATGAATTTAATGAGAAATTATCATTAAAAATTGCACAGAAAGATGGTACAAAGGAAAATGCATTCAATGATTCTTTATTGAACTATGATGATGTGAAGAAGAGGACTGATATTGGTCCATGAAAAAGTGTGCACACCTTGAACCTGAGAGTAGTACCCCTGCTCTCATCTATCTTGATTATAGACATACCCATGTCCCCACAGAGATAGTGTGTGATTATAGAGATGTCAAGGTCCCCACAGAGATAGTGTGTAATTATAAACATGCCCAGGTCCCCATAGGTATAGTGTGTGATTTTAGAGATTTTGAGGTCCCCACAAACACAGAGATAGTGTGTGATTATAGACATGCCCACGTACCCACAGAGATAGTGTGTGATTATAGACATGCTCAGGTCCCCACAGAGATAGCGTGTGATTATAGACATGCCCAGGTCCCCACAGAGATAGCGTGTGATTATAGAGATGTCCAGGTCCCCACAGAGATAGTGTGTGATTATAGAGATGCCCAGGTCCCCACAGAGATGGTGTGTGACTATAGTATTACCACGGTTGCCAAAGAGAATGTGTGTGATCATAGACATTTTGATGAATACATATTCATGATGAATCATTGAAAATGTTATGCCAAAGAGTTGTGTAATATTGGATCAAGGAAATTAAGACAGAGGCAGGTTCATCTTAATGGTTTATCAAAGACAAATGTACCATTATCTTTGACCCAAATACTCAAAGTCTGTTTTCACCCTTTTAAGATTTACTCCACTCATGGATAATCTCCTGGTATGATTTCAGCAGATTGATGGTTATATAATCGGATTTGGAGGAGTTTGTCCCCAGGTTCCTCTCTATGCAGATCAGCAAAAAGTATTCAATTAAAAGTTGTAACCATCTGAGGGTTTTTTGAGGCAAGCAGTGTGTAGTATCTTCATTTTGTCTTATAATGTTCCCTGTTACCTGGTTCCTAGCTGCTCAGCAAGTGTGAATGTTCTGTGAGGAATGTTGGTGTGAGCACCATGAGTGGAATGCTTGGATGACTGGTGTGAGTGATGGCAGTTGTTGGATGGGCTGAGCAGCTTGCAGGCTGCTCCTGGAAGGGCCACTATACTGGGTCTACTCTACATGCTATCTTCTTCAATAAAACTACTCAATCCACATCTTCCCAGCGTGGACTATGTAACTGCATATTTTGGCGATGAGTTGGAGACTTGCTCGCACTCTACGGTTGATCTAGAGGAAGCTTAAGACGAAAACTACAAAAAGTGTACATGCTGAGGAGGAATTTTCAAGAGCAACAAGCACAGACAACACACGTGAAAATTGCAACAAGTCTGAGTGACAAGAGGCCAAACATACAATGTTAGTTGTCTTCCAAGAGGTTGTCTTGAAACCTAGGAAGCCAGAAAACAAGAACAGCACGCCTTGCAGCCCCACCAGTGTCTATTACATCGGACAGCCCCAGCCCAAGCGTGCTGTATTCTGTTTCATCTGGCCATATCTACAAGAACTGCGCCTTCAAGGAAAGTAAGCCACTTCATTTTAAAACAAATTCTACTTGTCATCTTTATTTTGAATTATACGCACATTGAGATGTTCAAGGACATTTGATGTAGTGTTATGCTGCGCCAATTTGTTGTACATACACAACAAGCATGTCAACAGCAAGCCTGTCAACCTGCATTGTCATCAGCATGTGTGCCCTAGAAGGGAGATACCTGTACTATATGTTTTCAGGCTCCTAGGAATCTGCATCTGGAAGCTATTCAGAGGAAGTTTTGTTGGCTATGTGTCTCTTCAAGGATTTACTGGTTCAGTGTCTACAAGCTTATTTGTTGTCTGCACTGGAGCGGAAATCGCTACACCCTGGGCTAATCTGACAGAGCAGTTTACCCATTTGTCTCGCCTGCATGAAGGCAAGTAAAATTGTTTTGCTCAAGTTTATTTTAAATTTGGCTCATCTTTTGAGGCATGCCTTTTTGTACAGCTCGTCTGCTCGTTGGATTTCTGCAATCTTCTAATGTACTTTGGGCCGAGCGGACACTTTGCCTTATTTTTTCATATTTGTAATAAGTACGGTAACTGTTTAAGCGGAGCAACATTGGCAGTTTAACCGCATGCTCCATTTTGTTTTAAAATTTGGCTACTGCATCTTACCGTCTTGTTTGAGCCGGGCGGTAGAGCAGGGAAAGCCTTTATTACGTATTTCCTTTTTCACTGCTCTTACCTGCTGTTTGATGCCTGTATGCAGCAACTCGCCTTTAGTCATCCGGTGCTGCGTTGTTAGTGCATGCCGCCATTTTGTGCTTGGCGGCAATGCACTTCAAGATTCCTTTCTTTCGGAGGTGTCGGATCATCACGCAAGGCCAGAGGCTGCGTTTAATCTAGTACTATGCAGCCTGTTTTCTAACTGTTTGGCCAGCCTATCAGCACTGTGGTCGGATTTGTCCTCCATGCATACTTGTGAGGTCTATGTCTTACGGTTCCCATAGTGCCACTAGGAATCTTCTCCAGTGTTGAGTTGTCCGTCTTATTTCATACATCATTCTCAGCTGTTTATGGAATGTCCACCTCTCTCTACTGGCACTATTATTCATGGAACTGTATGCAAACGATGAAGAGGTCTGATCTGAAGTTTCCTATTCTTATTGTGTTCTGCTTTTACAATATCTTTGCCAACAAAGTCCTGCCTAGCTTATTGGTACTTATTTTGTTTGACTTTCTGCTCTCATTGTTAAGAGTGAAGGCTCTTAGGGCTAGATGTAGGTAATGAAAATTTAACGATTCTAAAATACCAAATTTTACTGATTCGGTATTTTAGAATCAGGAAATGCTATGTAGATAAAAAATCGGTAAGTATTACCGAATCGGGACGATTCAGTATTTACCGAATCGGTATTTACCGATTTGGTAATTCCCATTCATTCCTATGGGCCTGGAGGCTGATAGGAATGAATGCGAATTACCGAATCGGAAAATACAGATTCTGTACAATAGGGAAACATTCAAGGGTGTCAGGGTGTCAAATTGACACCCTGTTGCACCCCTGAATAGTGCTTGTGTTCACATGTGGCACACATACATGCCCTAAGGGCATGTATGTCTGCCACATGGCACTTTTGAAAATTCACAGATTTGCATTTTCAAAGGTATTCAGTATATACCACCAGCTAATAGTTGGTGGTAAATAACGAATCCTTACAGCACATAAGCACTCATAAAAGTGCTTCCTACATGCCATTTACCGATTCTGTAAATACCAAATCTGTAAATAATGATTCGGTAAATACCGAATCGGTAAATACCGATTCAGTATTTACCGAATCATCCCCTACATCAGAAATGGCTCAATACCGGTAGGTAAGCCTGAAATTTACCAAATTTCGGGTTTACCGACCTTTAATGGGCCACCTACATCGGCCCCTAGGGATTTGGTCTATGTCGCAAGATTGCGGTGACAGGCACACCTTTGAATGGGGTTTAGTCCTATGTCCACACCATAAGCCATCGTACCCTAACATGAGGGTTGGCTTTAGGGGTTTGTTCCCTTTCATGCTAGGAATGGGTTTTAGTCCCATATCCACACTGGAAGAGCTTTACCCTTACATGAGCATTGGCTGAAGGGTTTTATTTCCCTTTCATGCAAGGAATGGGTTTTAGTCCAACATCCTCATTGTAAGTCATTGTACCCTTACATGAGGGTTGACTTAAGGGTTTTGTTTCCCTTTCACATAAAGAATGGATTTTAGTTCCACTTGGTGCTAGGGTGTCATGTTTTGAGTGTGCGTAAGCCGCCATGTGCTGCACGTTGGTCACGTTAAGTGTGTAAGTCACCTTGTTCCTCATCATTTTGTTTGTTGTAGTGGGTGTTTTCATTACCACATGGTTTGTATTGTGTTTGTTTCCTTTGGTCCCTTATTTGAGGGGTAGGAATTTGGGTCACATTCCCTTTTTCCACATTTATACATGGCTTTTCTCCTTACATGGGAAGTTTACACATTGCGCTAGTATTTTATCAGCCAAGTCAGTCAGTCAGTCAGTCAATTTCCTTTATTCTCGATAAATTAATATCATATGAAGACAGAAAGACAGAAAGCACAGTCATATAAACATACAAGTAATTACATAAAAATTGAATAAAAAAATGTACAATTGATTGCAGTTACAATAAATATTCGATAAGATTAAAAAATTCATAAAAATAGAGCAATGTTTACCTTTAAAAAACAGTTCATAGTTTAGTAAAATTAAGTATGCATGTTCAGGGCATCTAATTATCACAAATATTTAAAAGTGGTGGGAATGTGACATTTCTCCTTCTTATTCGATTTGCTGCAATTAGAAAGCAGGCAACATGAAACATTATTTTTGGTGAACCAAGTTGTTTTAGGTACACAAGTGCCGGTCTAACTTGTAAAAATCCTGCCTCTCGCAGGATTGGCAACAAATATTTCCTCCTGCACTCAATAAGCTGTTCGCAGAACATCAGGAAATGTAGGGTATTTTGTGGTGAGAAACTGTCACAGGAGCAGGGAGCTGCTTCTTCAGGGGAGCACCATTTATCATATACACCCAACGTATAGTGGATTAGATTGAGCCGGAATCTGGTCAAAAGAAACCGGTGATAGGGTTTATTTACAATGACTAAATACGGTTCCGGCCCTGTACAGGTGATCAGTGTATAATTTTCTCTTACCCTGGGTTTTCCCATCTCAAGCCCTTCCCGCTCTAGAGAGAAAAGATCCAAAAGGGCTTTTTTCGTTAGACTAATGTCTTTTTTGGTTATAGTTTCTGGAGATGTAAATAAACCAGTGCGCCCTATTTTCTGGAATCCAGTTCTTATATATGCCAACCAGGGGATTTTATGTACATTATCCAACATCTGACAATCCTTGATAATTGAATGATTAAGCGGGATCTCATCATTCATCCATATTTTTAACCAGTAAATCATGGGGGCAATTTTGATCCGATCAGAGATATACCCAAGTCCCAGTTCTGTGTGGGTTGAAAAGGTAGGGGTGGATTGGGGAACTGAGAGTACGCTGCGTAAAAAATGGTTTTCCACTAATTGAAGTTTTTCTTCCCTGGTATAACCCCAAATTTCACACCCATACCTTGCAGCCGAGAGGCATTTAGATTCATATACTTTTAAAATTGCCTTAATCGGTTTAGCACCCAGTTTTTTACTAAACCCCACAAATCCTGAGACTGATCTTTTAAATGCCACGAGCGGCTATGATTTTGTGCCCGCCAGGTGCCGTTCTGATCAAAAACCACCCCCAGATAAGGGAATGTAGGGACCCTGGAAACCATTTCGCCATTGCAGAAGAAGGTTTTTGCTTTGGTTTTTGATTTACTTCTTCCAATAATTAGAACCTGGGATTTCTTGGCATTTACTTTTAAATCCAGGTTCTGCATAAAGGAACCAAAGCTATTTAACAATCGTTGTAGGCCTACCCCCGTTTGTGATATGAGGACCGCGTCGTCCGCGTATAGTAAAACAGGTAAAATCATTTCCCCATATATTACCAAAGTAGAGAGTAAGGAATTTCGTCCAAATGTCGCTGGACGGGGAATACTCCTGATCCCCTGATCAAGGAACTGTTACAAACAAATGAAGGAGTACCACCCGATGAGAGAGAAGAGAAGGCTTTGTTCCTGACAAGGGAGTATTGTTCCTTTGTAAGTAAACCCCTCACTCACCACCTAGTGGTGACTTGCTTCATCATCGGGGCCCACCCAAGTGGCCTAGCGTCACTTGGGTGTGCTTCAACACCTGGTTTACAGTGGAGCAGGTAGTGAAGTGTGGGGTGCACAAAAAACAGTGTGAATGTTAAAATGTCCTGGTCAACACTATAGTATTATCTTTAATAAAAAAGGTTGTAGGACAAAGTTAAAAAGTAAGGTGAGATACTGGCAGGGGAGTTACGACCTGTGTATCTCTTCTATGTGATGGTCGACATGTTTCTACCTTTTGGGATATTCCCCGGTATTCCTCAGGACCAAAAACAAGGAAGTGGGAGGTGTGGGTCCCCTAAAAGACTCACCCTGTCCTAACTCCTTGGTCTACCAGAAGATAAAATTATATCTCTGGGAATTCACTCCTATGGTTTAGGAGATGAAAAAACCTAGGGAAGGAAAGAAGTAAAGGAAGTAATTACTATCCTGTTACGATGCGCAGTGTTTTTAGGTGAAAAAAACGTCGTGCAGATATCCTTTCGTTCCACAGTGGTGCGATGGAAACAGTGCCTTCTCAGGTAGATGGAGTGTCTACTTTATAGAGTGGGAGCGTGCTCATAATGGTGAGGGTGCGCTATGGTATATCTATACCTAAGGGCAAGTTGTTGTTGAAACATGCGTATCTTTTTTTGGGGGCAGCATGCTTGTATGAAGCAAAAGCAATGTCGCGTTAGTATTCGCGTTTAAACAGCGTGAAAATGTGCTGCGCTTTAAATAATACCATCTATTCAGTAAAAGTGTGCCAGTAGATCCTATTTTGGATGCTATAGTGAACAAAAAGACATACATAACTCTTACAGACACAAAACAGATAAAGATGCACGGAGCTGAGCTCAACAGAGTCAGGGCTTACATTAGAAAAGCTCGTGATGGACTTCATCGAGCTAGGGGTAGGCACTTCACGTTTATCAACGTATTCTGGGTGAAGAAATTTGGAGCTTGTAAGTCATAGCGTTTTTTCACCTAAAAACACTGCGCATCGTAACAGGATAGTAATTACTTCCTTTACTTCTTTCCTTCCCTAGGTTTTTTCATCTCCTAAACCATAGGAGTGAATTCCCAGAGATATAATTTTATCTTCTGGTAGACCAAGGAGTTAGGACAGGGTGAGTCTTTTAGGGGACCCACACCTCCCACTTCCTTGTTTTTGGTCCTGAGGAATACCGGGGAATATCCCAAAAGGTAGAAACATGTCGACCATCACATAGAAGAGATACACAGGTCGTAACTCCCCTGCCAGTATCTCACCTTACTTTTTAACTTTGTCCTACAACCTTTTTTATTAAAGATAATACTATAGTGTTGACCAGGACATTTTAACATTCACACTGTTTTTTGTGCACCCCACACTTCACTACCTGCTCCACTGTAAACCAGGTGTTGAAGCACACCCAAGTGACGCTAGGCCACTTGGGTGGGCCCCGATGATGAAGCAAGTCACCACTAGGTGGTGAGTGAGGGGTTTACTTACAAAGGAACAATACTCCCTTGTCAGGAACAAAGCCTTCTCTTCTCTCTCATCGGGTGGTACTCCTTCATTTGTTTGTAACAAAATCATTTCCCCCACACGCGGAATATCTGCAAGAACCTCCCCTAGGGTGTGTTCTAGGGCATTTATATATAGGGTAAACAACAAGGGCGCCATAATGCACCCCTGCCTAACACCCCTACCTAACCTAAATTGTTTGGTGAGTCTACCATCTGAGTTTACTCTAATTTTGGCCGTGAGGTTTGTGTGCAGTTCTGCTATGAAGTGCACTAGGGGTGCGTCTACCCCCAAATCAAGCAGGATGTTCCAAAGTTTAGATCAATTTACATAATCAAATGCTGAGGAGAGGTCCATGAACCCCATATACATGGACCCCTCCCTGGTATACACCCGTTACAACGCAACTTTTACTCCGCACTACCATTACAACGCAGGCATTACACCGCATGACATTACAACGCATTGCGCTGGGGGGCGCTCTAGGATAAGAGGTAAGTTTAATTTACTATCCAACACCTTCCCTAGGGTCCACGGGGACTGGAGTTAGAATAGTAAATTATACTTACCACTATCCAGCACCTCAAAGCGCTATGCGTTGTAATGGTATGCGTTGTAAAAACCGCGTTGTAATGGTATGCGGAGTAAAAGTATGCGTTGTAACGACATACATCCCCCCTCCCTTGTAACAGTATACTTGTTAATTAAAAGATGTAAATTCAATCATTGATCTATAGTGCTATGATTAGCTTTAAAACCGTACTGAGTTTTTGACAGGACACCTTTATCAGCAAGACTATCATTCAATCTATGCAACAAAACCCGACCCAAGATTTTCACAGAGGAGTCGATCAGTGAAATCGGCCTGTAGCATGTAGGGTCCTGCCTAGACCCCTTCTTAAAAATTGGCACGATAATTGATGTAGTCCATGTAGAGGGAATACTGTCCTGTCCTATGGAGTTAAAAACGTTTGTTAGGATTTTTGCCCACATTTTGGGGGCGGCTCCGAACAGGTCCGCAGGCACCCCGTCTGGGCCAGGGGCCTTATTTTTAGTCATTTCCCCAATGGACCTTTCAATTTCTTCAGTCTCAAACCTTAAGCGTTTTGCAGTGTGATTGGGGACATGGTTCATGGTGTTATCTCCACTCTGGGCAACACTATATATTTGCTCAAAGTGGGTGATCCAGGCCTCATCAGTGATGTTACAGTCTAAAACAGTGTTAACATTGTTTTCGAATAATGGCCGATTTATGACTTCCCAAAATTTAGCGCTACTTTTCAAGACTTCAGGTGACAATAAATCAGTCCAGGCCTCATCCCGTAATTCCCTTTTCCGGTTAAATACAGCATGTTTATATTCACCTCTATATTGTGCTACCAATCTCTTATTCCGTGGAATTGTCTTCAGGGATTTCAGGAGAGCGGCATGCGCCAAAGAACACTTTTTAGCGAACCATCTGTGATCCCTTTGAGGTTTGCGTTTATCCCTAACTGTCAATTTTTGATTTATGTGTGCACAAATAACATCAAATGCATGTATTATAGTTGGTCCAAGTCCCGTATCGTCTAAACATGCATTTATCTCGACCCCTGCGTCTATTAAAATTTCTGCTGTAAAGGCCTCGGGGACAACTTTTCCCCATTTTAATTTCCTTCCCTGGTCTGTAAGTTTGACCTCTCTTACTGGCCTTTTGGGGTCAGGTCTTAGTGTCAGTGCGCCCACTGCTGCTAATTCAATTATCACAGGATTGTGATCGCTGAAAGTAGAGACGTCTGTGAAATACCTAAGAACCAAACCTAACATGAAAGAAGTTAATAAAATGTAATCGATGGCTGTGCCCGTGTCTCCATCCCTCCCTTTAAAAGTGGGGATCCTTTGTCCCACCTCACTGCACCCCAATTCGTATAGGTTCTGGTTAGCTAGAAAATTTTCTAGATCCTCCCTTGTTTTGTGTGTTCAAAGTGAGGGTTTGCTGAAAACTGTGGTCCTTCATGCGTATCGTTCCCACATCTATTTTCGCATGGATGGATATTCAGATCCCCCATTAAAATTACTTCAAAGGATTTAGACTTACTACTATGCAGTGATAGTAACTCCCCTACTAAACCAAGATTGTTATCTGTATCTTGGGAGTTATAAAAATTTAAAAATAGAATATTACCGAAGTCAGGTGCCAAGAGCTCTACCGCCAGACAATTTTGGCCACCCATGTCTAATTGAGTAAGTGATCCTTTTATTTCTAGGGAGAACAAGGTAATTAGTCCCCCTCTGGCTCTTCCAGCCCCATGTTTCCTTGCTGAGACATAGAAATGAGAGTAACCATCCAGGGAAAAACAATTTTGAACATCCCATGTTTATTGTAAAGCTATTATGTGGAATGTTTTTAAATAGCTAATCCAGATATTGTTCGCCATTTTTGTTTTTACACCTGCCGTGTTCCAGCTCACTATTCTAAATTTTTGATTGGGTTCAACAGCAACTTTTACAATCTCATTTTGTTTTAGTCAGTCGTTTTCTTCTAAGTTAGAGAGTGGACCAAAACGGTTTACAAGAGTGCAGGGTGGTGGATGTATTAGACTGGTATTATAATTTGTGCTACAAGAAGGGATGTTTACATCTTTGACATACTGAGTGGTAGTGTGAGCATGTTGGGTAGGAACTGATGTTATATTCCCATCTAAAGCAATTGGGACAGGGAGTAATCCTGTTCTAATCTGAGGGGGGGATAAAAGAAACCTAGGGGGAGGGGTCTAATGCCTGGTTGTGTGATACCAGAGCCATCCCAAAGTAGGCGCTCAGCCACATGCTGGGTATTAAAGTTTATCACCACGCAATCCCCCGTGATTGACTTTGTTTTAGGGCCTACCCATCCAACCCTTCTCACCATATTTATATGTCGGGCAATATCCAAGTCACCGCTACAATAATCCTGACACCAGTTTTTAGTTTTTTCCATTAGATATTTTGAACTCTCATATACTTTAGTTTTCAAGGGTGGAACCCCTGTTAACACGACTACTAGAGGGGCTGCTTGTGGCGGAAGGTATAACCTTGATTTACATGGAATTAGATTTTTATCTTTGTTATTTTTTGACATGATTGGCATATCAAAACTATTTTTGGGGTCAGAGACACTTGATTTCATACAAGGTTGCCCTATAGGCTCCCCCGATGCCAGATCACTAATCCCTGATATAACAGTGGGTATGGAGCTGTCTATTAAAGGGCCACATTTTCCATCTGCAGTGCATGTCTCTGCGCGCAAGGGCGCTTGTATCCGACCTCCTTTAATGTGTTCACGTTGTTCTTGTAGGAAGGACTCTATCAAGTTGCACTTTTTTAACAAGCCTGCCACACAAGTGTTCAGAACATCGATTATGTCCTTCGCTATGCCTGTAAGAATAGGCTCTATGTGTAAATTTACAAGACCTTCGATTTTGTTGCTGAGTCTATTAATTAAATCGTCTTCCCAGAGTTCATTCAGATTGTCTGTATGCTTAGTCTTTCTGGAACATTTTTGGGATTTTTGTCCTTACCCCTGTGTTGTAACATGCGGTAGAGGTAGGGCATGTCCCTTTTCAGCTGTGGATGTGATGTTAGAAGTGCCTTGATCCAAATCTGAATTAGAGCTTACAGCCACTAGTACATCAGGCTGGGGGACAAGATTGATCGAAATGTTTTGCCCTTCAAGGGCTGGGTCAGATGTGGGGTCTAAATATGAGATATGGCCAGTTCTTTTTCAGCATTAGCGATTTCTTTAGTGATGGCTCCCACTGCAGACGTCAAATAGGAAAGTATAGAATCAGCCTTTCTAGGCATCTTGGGTTTTTTACTATTGAGGCTCCCATTGCATGTCTGTTTGCGCTTACCCATAACGGAGGTTCTCAGGGGGGTGGCCTGTCCTGTCCTCAGTCGTCCGCTGACGGCCGTAGACGGCCCGCCCTCTGCCCGGGCTCCGCCCGCGCGCGTCCCGCGAGGCGGGAGATGCAGGTGTGGTTTATGCCGAGCAGGCAGGAAGTGCGCGGCTGTAGTCCCGGTCCCCGGTGTCCAGGGGTTGCTGGGGATTGTAGTTTGCTCCTGCAATCCTTCCCCACTCGGCGGCCGCTTCAGGAGCAGCTGCGGCGGCGGGGGAAGGAGAGGATGGCTCCCAGACTGTCCGGTGTGGTGGTGGGTCCCAAAGCACCAAAAACACAGGTATTACGTCCCCCACTCGGCCGGAGATGCAGGTGTGGTTTATGCCGAGCAGGCAGGAAGTGCGCGGCTGTAGTCCCGGTCCCCGGTGTCCAGGGGTTGCTGGGGATTGTAGTTTGCTCCTGCAATCCTTCCCCACTCGGCGGCCGCTTCAGGAGCAGCTGCGGCAGCGGGGGAAGGAGAGGATGGCTCCCAGACTGTCCGGTGTGGTGGTGGGTCCCAAAGCACCAAAAACACAGGTATTATGTCCCCCACTCGGCCGGAGATGCAGGTGTGGTTTATGCCGAGCAGGCAGGAAGTGGGCGGCTGTAGTCCCGGTCCCCGGTGTCCAGGGGTTGCTGGGGATTGTAGTTTGCTCCTGCAATCCTTCCCCACTCGGCGGCCGCTTCAGGAGCAGCTGCGGCGGCGGGGGAAGGAGAGGATGGCTCCCAGACTGTCCGGTGTGGTGGTGGGTCCCAAAGCACCAAAAACACAGGTATTACGTCCCCCACTCGACCGGGGATGCAGGTGTGGTTTATGCCGAGCAGGCAGGAAGTGCGCGGCTGTAGTCCCGGTCCCGGTGTCCAGGGGTTGCTGGGGATCGTAGTTTGCTCCTGCAATCCCTCCCCACTCGGCGGCCGCTTCAGGAGCAGCTGCGGCGGCGGGGTGGTGGTGGGTCCCAAAGCACCAAAAACACAGGTATTACGTCCCCCACTCGGCCGGAGATGCAGGTGTGGTTTATGCCGAGCAGGCAGGAAGTGCGAGGCTGTAGTCCCGGTCCCCGGTGTCCAGGGGTTGCTGGGGATTGTAGTTTGCTCCTGCAATCCTTCCCCACTCGGCGGCCGCTTCAGGAGCAGCTGCGGCGGCGGGGGAAGGAGAGGATGGCTCCCAGACTGTCCGGTGTGGTGGTGGGTCCCAAAGCACCAAAAACACAAGTATTACGTCCCCCACTCGGCCGGAGATGCAGGTGTGGTTTATGCCGAGCAGGCAGGAAGTGCGCGGCTGTAGTCCCGGTCCCCGGTGTCCAGGGGTTGCTGGGGATTGTAGTTTGCTCCTGCAATCCTTCCCCACTCGGCGGCCGCTTCATGAGCAGCTGCGGCGGCGGGGGAAGGAGAGGATGGCTCCCAGACTGTCCGGTGTGGTGGTGGGTCCCAAAGCACCAAAAACACAGGTATTACGTCCCCCACTCGGCCGGAGATGCAGGTGTGGTTTATGCAGAGCAGGCAGGAAGTGCGCGGCTGTAGTTCCGGTCCCCGGTGTCCAGGGGTTGCTGGGGATTGTAGTTTGCTCCTGCAATCCTTCCCCACTCGGCGGCCGCTTCAGGAGCAGCTGCGGCGGCGGGGGAAGGAGAGGATGGCTCCCAGACTGTCCGGTGTGGTGGTGGGTTCCAAAGCACCAAAAACACAGGTATTATGTCCCCCACT
Source organism: Lissotriton vulgaris (assembly GCF_964263255.1). Taxonomy (NCBI): domain Eukaryota; kingdom Metazoa; phylum Chordata; class Amphibia; order Caudata; family Salamandridae; genus Lissotriton; species Lissotriton vulgaris. The sequence goes on along the minus strand of NW_028252333.1, from coordinate 306,075 downwards.
CGGCCGGAGATGCAGGTGTGGTTTATGCCGAGCAGGCAGGAAGTGCGCGGCTGTAGTCCCGGTCCCCGGTGTCCAGGGGTTGCTGGGGATTGTAGTTTGCTCCTGCAATCCTTCCCCACTCGGCGGCCGCTTCAGGAGCAGCTGCGGCGGCGGGGGAAGGAGAGGATGGCTCCCAGACTGTCCGGTGTGGTGGTGGGTCCCAAAGCACCAAAAGCACAGGTATTTTATCTTCTTTATTAAAGGAGGAGGATGGGTACCTCTTATGTACCTTTTCACTATATACCTTTTCACTTTGCTTTCTTCCTTGTGTAGTCCTTGTTCCCTCTCGTGATGTGGTTTTTAACGCTCATCCCTGAGTTATGGGCAATTGACTTCTGTTGTACTTTGTTGTCTATAGTTTGGAAAAGTTTGGTTTCATTATTCTTCCATTTGAAAGGAAGGAGATAATGTAGTATGTTCATGTTGTCTTATACTGTTCCCTGTTACCTGGTTCCTAGCTGGTCAGTCAGTGTGAGTGTTCTGTGTGGAATGTTGGTGTGAGGGCCATGAGTGGAATGCTTGGGTGACTGGTGTAACTGGTGACTGTTGTTGGATGGGCTGAGCAGCTAGCAGGCTGCTCCTAGTGGGGCTGCTGTACTGGATCTGCTCTGCATGTTATCTTCTTCAATAAACCTACTTAATCCCCATCCTACCAGCGTGGACTACATTACTACATCTTTCGCAAATATTAACAGAGACTTTGCTATCTGCATGTATTGGAGATGCATTAGCATGAACTATGCAACTAGATCATATAAATAAAAGGAAAATAATGGAGTAAGCATGTATCCCTGCTGCACCCCTTTATTCATGGTGATGCATTCTGCCAGTTAACAATGAATATCCCTCCACACCTGGGCATAACTGTCATTGAGTAAGCAGATTAATGATGATAATATGTTACTGGGGAGCCCCATTCTCTCAAAAAGTGACCAGAGCTTTGATCGTGGGACTAGCTCAAATGCAGCTTTTGTGTTCACAAACGCCACACCATCCTATTAATCTCTGCAACACTCTTCTCTACACTATGATATTCTACACATGCCCACTATACAACACTCTACTCCACTGCTACACTCTACTCCACTCTATGCCACTATACAAAACTATACTCCACTCTACAGCACTCTATACAACACCAGCTAGGCCACTCCACGCCACTTTACTTCACTGTACTCAATGAGACACTACTGCACTCTATTCCATTGTACTTCACTACTCCACTCTATGGCGCTATATGCCACTCCACTCGATCACACTCTATGCCACTTTACTCTACCACAATGTACGACACTCTACTCCACTGTAGCCACTCCACTCTACAGCACTCTCCTCCAATGTATGCCATGCCACTCCACTCCACACTATACAAAACTCCACTCTACAGCACCACACTTTGTCACTCCACTGTATGACAGACCACTGTATGACACACTCCTGCACTCTACTCAACACTTCTCTACTCTACACCACTCCACTCTATGCCACTTCACTTTATGCCCCTACACCATATGCCATACCACTCTATAACATGCCACTCTACACTACTATATGGGATACCACTCTACTCTACGATGCTCCACTCTACTTTGACACGCCAATGCACTTCACTCCATTTCTCTCTACTTTACAACACACCTCTCCACTCAATCAACTCCACACTATGTCATTCCGCTCTATGCCACCTCACAGTACACAATTCAACTCTATGCCACTCCACTCTAGTCCACACTACCACACTGTACGACACTTCATTCTACAACAATCCACAATATGACACTCTCCTCCGGTCTACTCTACGCCACTACACAGTACAACAAGCAACTCTATGGTGCAACACTCCACTCTAATGTACGACATGCCACTCCACTCATCTCTACGGCATGCCACTCTACGCCACTCCACTCTAAACCCCTATGTTAACATTTCTTCGAACCTTTTTCGCGCCAGATAGGAAAGAGAACCCGTTCACGAACACTGTATGAATGCGTCCTGCGTACAACAAGTAAGCAGCACCAGAGAATTATTGTTTTTTAGATCACGTTATTTTTTCATGTTAGCGCAAAGTAACAGCGCCTTCATTTTCATTTTCCACAGAATTTTGTTTGACATTAAGAGCTACAAGTATAACACGTGAGACTCATTTCATGTTATTTTTCTGCATGCACACACTTGAAGGGAGAGCACTGAATGTGTTTTGATGCCGTTATTTTTTACCATGTTTTATGTAGTGTTAACATACAATGTGGGAGACTTATAGATTTCATTTCGTCTTGCTTCTAGCTATTGTCCCGGATGAAGGGCATACAGCCCGAAATGCATTGGACTGTGATTTGTGTTATTGTGATATCGCTCAATGAATTTGACTTTTGAAACGAACGGATGTTGATGGATTCAAAAAGAATTTTTTGATCTGTTGAATATAATATACGAATTCAAAACGTTGCAAGGATCTTTATTTTGAAACAATTTGAACTCTCTTAGAGTGGAGCGCCAAGGGATGCCTCCAATGGATATTGGAGGCACATTCTTCTGTTAAACGTCACTCTACGCCACTCCACTGTTCACCACTCCACTGTACGCTATTCCACTTTATGCAATTGCACTCTACCCCATTCCACTCTATGCCACACCACTGTATGCCACTTCACTCTTCAACACTCTACTCCACTGTATGTCACTCCACTCTACAACGCCCCACTCTCGGACACTCCATTCTACGACAGTCCACTGTATAACACTCTCCTCCAATCTACTCTACACCACAGTGGCATCAGAGATGAAGGAGGTGAAAATCTCCCTACAGTCTAGTCCAAGTCAAAGCATGAAGCGTAAGGAAGCAGCTATGATTAGTGCAGTAAGTACAGTGGCACTGGGCAGAGGCAGGGTGAAGAGCCAACAAAAGCCTGCTCTTGACATTAGGATTTAGGGTGCTGCCACTGTATTGTATTGTACAGTGATTCATGTGAGGTGCCGAAGCACATTTTTGGACAGGTAGCATGCTACCCCATGAGGAAGCGTGGGGCTGGCAGAGGATGTATTTATTATCATTCTATGTAGGAAATGTTTTAATTTCATGGATGAGTGATCAGAGAGGTGCTCTTTTCTTGTCTTCGGTCATAGTGCGTATGAACGGTGCAGGATCCTTTACAGATCGGCACGCACATTATAATATAGTTAGAACTAAAATAAATAGGCAGCACTCACCTAGTCAGGTGGACAGCAGGGTGATGTGTGCAAATACACTATTGGGATAGCCAGAGAAGGCCTAGTAATCCTTTTGGCAACCTCTGCAAGGCAGAGATCCTGTCAAGTGTGTAAAATGATAGCGTGTACACAATTTGCTTAGTTTGTTATTGTTTAATTATCCAAAAGTTCAGGAAAATGATGCAAAATCAATTGAAATAATGTAAAAGCAAAATACATTATTTAGTGCTATATTTGAGCACGAAATGAGTTTTGCAATCTTGCAGTAAAAACATAGCACGAAAAAGCATAAGTGGCATAAGGAAACGGCTCTCTCTCATGTTCTGGGCAATTGTATTAGTCCCATGCATTTGCCATAAACGTTTCCCACAAATGCCACATAGTTATGTGAGAAGGCACATGAGTTTGTATAACAATTGTAGCATGAAATTCTAGAATTTACTTCACTCAAGCAGCTTAATTTAAATTTCAACTGGGTGTTAATAATATGCCATATGGTAATGATGGGAGTTGGTGATATGAGAAGTAGCCATGCACCTTTTTTTTTAAAGGCAGAGATACTGCCTACTAATGTACAATTATATGTCATTAACGATAGAGAAGAACACCATAAGATGTGAAAAAAACTGCTGATGGGGGATCTTGCATCGGGTATGTTAAGAAAAAGAAAACAATTAGGGCCAGATGTAGGTGGCCATTTACCGACCGGTAACGGCCGATTTTGGCCGTTACCGACCGGTAAATGGTCATTCCTGATGTAGGGGGCCTATTTTACCAATTCTGTAAATTTACCGAATCGGTAAAATACCGAATCGGTAGTTTTACCGAATCGGTAACTTCCATATGTAGGTGGGACTCTTCTGAGTCCCAAAGGCCAGTCAGATTCGGTATTTTACCACCCAATCCTATTGGGTGGTAAAATACCGAATGCAGGTGTGCATGCACACCTGTGCAATGTGACACACAGACATGCCCTTAGGGCATGTCTGTGTGCCACATGGCACACAAGTCAGGAATTGGGGTGCTAGAGGGTGTCAAAGTGACACCCCCTGCACCCTTGCAAAATTCGGAATTTACCAAATCGGTAAATACCAATTCGGTATTCCACATTGATTCTTATGGGCTTCAAGGCCCATAGGCATCAATGGGGGATACCGATTCGGTATTTACAGAATCGGTAAATACCGAATCTTACCGATTCGGTATTTACCGATTCTGAATTACCTACATTTCACCCTCTCTAATTTACCACTTCCTAAATACCGAATCGGTATGATTCTGTATTTTAGAAGTGGTAAATTTGAATTACCTACATCTGTCCCTCAGACTTTAAGGATCTGCTTATAAAAAACACACAAACATTAGGAGGCAGGCAGTCGATATTTCAAATCAAAGCTATAGGTTTTCCTTTAGCTTCTGTAACAAAATTATGACATCAAAGCACAACATAAATGTGTTTTCTTAGCCATTTGCCTATTTACATAAGTGATAGAATGATAATAATCGACTAAAGACTTCAGGAGCCCACTTCCGTTCTATTAGTGGGCCTGTCACACTTGGGCGGCCGGATTGTAACTCCTAAAAATAATATTATAGCCATTGTACAATGTTGTGCCGTATGTGTAACATTAATGTGGAACTATTTTTCAAAACCACTGCTGATTTTTATATGTTTAATTGATGTATAAGGATAAAACAAATATTACACGGTTGCAGCTTTAAAAATGTTTCTTTTTCACTGCAAAATATGCAATGCTTTTAAGCTTGGGTGCTGTGGGAATGTAAGAGTTTGATAAGTGAGTGCAGTTCTTAGAAATCTACAGGCACAGGTGCCAGTAGGTCAAAGCAGCTTGGCTGGAGCTGGGAGTGTCAAGGTTAGGCCCTGTGTCATTCAGGGCAGCCTGGGAGTGTGCTTATTCGAACCTCTTCCTCAGCTACTGTAATGACAATGGAAGCCCTCATCTGCATATCAACAGGAGGGGGAGGGGACGGTCTCAGAGGATGGGACAGGGAATATCGCTTTCTTTTCTCCTCTTTGAAAGTGTATTGTTCTTGGGTATGGAGTAACAAGAAAGGGGGCTCCTATTTTTAAGCTAGGGAGAAGGTCAGTCCAGCACATTAAAAGATTTTTGTGGAAAATGCTTTTTAAGATGTCTGTAAGCCATTTTTTAGGAGAATAATTAAGAGCGCATCTCTAGCAAAACAAAAGATGTCATTTTAAATCTGAAAATATTTTATACAATCTCAACTCACATTACTTCGAGTGGGTATGTCTGAAAAACACACATGTTGAACAGTTTTGGATGGGCTTGCGCTTTTAATATTGAGCCACATTACGTGTAATTGTTTGCCTATCATCCTATAATTTGGTCAAGTCGGTTTCTGTTTCGCAATATCGATTTACATGGGGTCTAAATCTTGGGCCATTAAGTCACATACAAATATGTGCAATATACTTAACCCACGAACTAATACTGCACAATGTGTGCAATATATATAGCATGTAAGCATATATGCACCTTTTTCTCAGTGTGAAATTCTGACAGCTATTGCCTCATTTACAGGGCCGCTGTAGTTTCCCTTCAGTCTCAAACAGGTTTTTGTGCTTGAATCAGCATTATAAATTGAATGTACAGTTCGCACTGACTATTGACTTTTCTCTGTACATATTTCACTGGCTTAAACATGGTGAAAGTGTTGAGCTCAGAATGAGAGAAAACGTGTTATTATCATGCTACTCTCTTTTCCAACCCGTGGATCTCGCAATAGGGAGGTAATGCTGCTGTGTACCCAGTGTAGTCTTTATTTGCCTGGATATTATTCTCTACCATATTTACTGCAGCCCTCAAAATGTGGGCTTCATTGACATAGTTAGTAAAAGAAGCATTGATAAAGCCAATTTGATCAGAGTTACTTTAGAGAAACTATTGGGCTTAATTGACAAGTTTAGTTTGTGCATGAGTGTGAAGCTACTACTAAGTACTGTGGGGGGTGCATACTCTTGTTGCAGTTGAATACGGACCACTGAAAATAATAACTGTGACCCCTGACATGTACAGCTCAACTGCAAAGTCACGAAGAAAGAGAGGCACCCACAACAATGTATATTTTGTAGTAGTGCTTCTTTACACTCTGGTGGTGTATAAAAAGGCAATATTACCTATAGAAGTGGCAGTATTATGGTTCCTATATTAAGAGCTTATTTTAAAGAGAAATGTAAACATTCCTATTGTGTGTCTGTTTCTTTTAACGCCTTCGGACAGCCAACAGCCGTCGCGCGCACTACCCCCGTTGTGCTGCACACGTCCGTTGCCCGTCGCGGCCCCGCCCACTGCGCTAAGCCGCCGCAACGAGGCGGAATTGCCGCTTCGGTTAAGCGGCTAAAGTGGCTGTCAAATTGCTAACTGTTTTTACTGATCTTATATCTTTCTCTAAAATATCAAAAGAGGGGGCAACATAATCGGATTAGAGAAGCAAGGGACACATTCTGTTATTAAGAGCCCAGTTTGTTGCCTGACTTGTATTTAAGGGCACTTATTTCTAGTATGGCTGATATGACAGATGCAGTGCAGCAGATGAGTGTGAAGAGACCAATTCAACCTACTTCCAGGACTCGGAAGGCTAAGGGTCAAAGTGCAACCTGGTTAGGACAGAGCACTGGGGCAAATCTATTTTTATTGCAGAAGGCACAGTGGCACCAGGGCTGAATGAGGTAAAGAGCAGAGTAAAGCCTGCTCAATGACCATGCATGGAGCAAAAGCAGGGCCACTGGATTTATGTGGCAGGGTTGGTTAAATTATGTGGCAATAAAAGACAATTTATGCGGCAAAGTATGTCACATTTTGGGACAGTATTACTTCATTATTTTGTCATTCTTAAACTTGTTAAGACTGTCTGGGCATTTTTAATAACTTTTGAACCGTTTGAGCCGGAAACAACATTTCTTTGTTAAAATCTGCAGATTATGCAACAGATGATGGATTATGTGGCAAATGCAGCAAATTTATAATTGTACGAAAATCGCCGCACCGTTACAATTGCATAATTCCAGTGGGCCTGAGCTATCATTAGCGTAGCAGGTAAAGTAGAACTGGGAAAAGGTGGGGTGAAGAGCCAAAAGCAGCTGGTACCCGACATTAAGGATTGAGGTGCTGCTATTGTTTTGCGTTGTACAGTGCTTCATGTGTGGGGATAAAGTACATTTTTGGACAAGTAGCATGTATGGCTGGAAGAGTTTTGTATTTATTATCTTCCTTAGTGGGAAATGTTTTGATTTAATAGATGTGCGACCACAGAGGTGCTCTTAATATATCTTGGGGCACAGTGCCTATGAATGTAAGTATTTGCTTTAGCTGTAAGGTAGGGGCTTGTTTTTTGATTAAAGTTGCCTCTTCTACTGTTTTTTCTACCTATATTATCATGTCTGCTAGGGCCTTTAAAAAATGTAGCTTTTCCCTGCGTTCCTCCATATGTTGGCTAATACTGTTTTTTAATTACTCTGTTTTTCATTTTTCTTGCGCCGTTTTTTAAAATCCTTGCTTGCTGTGAGAACAAAGGGTGTTTCACGGGGACTTGGGGCTTGTGTGTTATACTTTTTAGACTGCAGGAAAAGCATGTGTTCACGTGCTGTTTCCTCACCCGATGGCCGTTTTTGTTGTGTCATACCAACTCTGCCACCCGCGGTCTAGCTCTAAGTGACACAGCCCTATTTAAGATGGCCGGGGAGCGGATGCACAGCGGCTAGTTGGGGGTCATTTTGTGGTTAAAGCTGCCTCTACTACTACTCGTTCTGCCTATATTATTAAGTCTGCTAGTGCCTTTTAACAATATATCTTTTCCCCATGATCCTCTGTATGTTGACTAATACTGTTTTTTAATTACTCTGTTTTTAATTTTGCGTCCTCTGTTTTTTAAAACCCTTGCTTGCTGTGGGAACAAAGGGTGTTTCTAAGGGTACTTGGGGCTTGTGTGTTTATCATTTCCCCGTGTTCCCTCGTATGTTGGCTAATACAATTTTTTAAATACTCTATTTTTATTTTGCTTGCTTTTTTTTTATCCTTGCTTGCTGTGGAAACAGAGGGTGTTCCAGGGGTACTTGGAGCTTGTGTGTTCTTCCTTTGGGCTGCAGGAAAAGCACGTGTTTAAGTGCTGTTTCCTTGCCAGACAGATATTTTTGCTGTGCCATAACTTCTCTGCCACCTTCGTTCTAGCTCTAAGTGACACGGCCTGATTTAAAATGGCCGTGGAGTGGATATGCCACAGACTCGTGCAGCAGGTGCGCCACTGGTGCACCAAAGGAGTTCCAACAATAAGCCTGTCTGCGCCCGTCCATGTGTCGCCGGGGCCAGGGGCCACTAACCCTGGTCCCCGTCTACTGGAGAGGTTAACTTACAATCCGAACCAATTAAAGGCTTTACAGACTGTCCACCCCATGGATTGTCAGATTATTGTGCTGGGGGTGAGTCCTTTAGTTAGCAACTGAAATTATGTATGTTCTATCTACGTAAACAGCAATGATAGTAATACCTGGCACTCATCTGCAGCCAACGGCTTTGAGGTTTCCCCTCCTATGGCTGACCATATCTCTGAGTCTTTTGGAGGATCTAGTCAGACCAGGAAATTTTGAATCTTCAGTTTTAACAGTCGGTCCCTCCCTAAACACCAACAACATCTATTCAACTTTTTATGGGCTTCACAGCCTGATGCTCTGCTTCTTACTGAGACATGGCTTCGTGAGGGCTCCGCGCCAGATGAAATTACGGCCCTCCTCCCTTACTATTCTATAGTAGGAAAGATAGACCAGACTGGACAGGCAGGGGGGTTGCCATTATTTTTAAAAACATCAGCATAAAACGGATTCTCTGTTCCTAACTGTAGATATTTCTGTATTGCGCTCTCGCTTACACCGAAATTCACGTTCTCAGGAGCCCTGTTGTATCGTCTACCTGGTTACACAGGAAATTGGTGTTCTTCCTTGTTAGATTTGGCAGCTCCACACATATTTCACCCTACTTCCTGATATTAATCTTTATTTAGAAGATCCAATGTGCCTTCCTCATCTGGCCAGCCATTTGTTGGATCCAGTATTTTTTTGTGTCTCGGACTTAGTGACTGCTCCCCATATGCTACTATTTTTGTCTGATCATTTTGCTGTGCCTTTAACTATTAGAATCCTGCCATGTCATGTCATAAAATCCATGTTTGAATAGTTGCATCTCCTTGCACCTACCAGACTAGACACCACTGTTCTGCAGGTTCCAATCTGCTACATTCCCAGCATATGCAGAACTAGGAGGATGGGCGTTCTATTACATCACTCCTAAGTATGGAACGACCTCCCACTCCACATCAGAGCCTTCTTTCTTCTGTTTTTGAATTCTGAAAAAAGCTGAAGACCTGATTCTTCAATCAAACTAGAGGTGGGTCAGGACACTGACATTTTGAGTCAGGCTTGAGCCTGAATCCTGGCTCTGGCTCAGCTTGAGATTCTTTTAGAACCAGTGCTTAATTTGTAAAATATTAAGTGCAGGTGCTCATATTTTTTAAGGAGGCCACACCCACACACACTGCCCCCACCCACTCACTCCACTGGCTGCACCCGCTTCCTCTATTGGCTCCACCCACCCACATCCAGAACTAGTATTGCTGAACGTGCCATAACAAGGGTTAGAACCAAAATCTCCAGGTTGAAAGGTCAGGAAATGTGCCATGTGCGTGGCCCTAAGGATGCACGACACAATAGTCTATAACCTGTACTGTGCATCTGTGGATGAGGGTCAATCACTAGATGTGTGTCATTGAAGCACAGATGGGCCAAGCTGTGGCAAAGCAAGATCCTGAGGAGGTGCCTTTCACCCACAGGGGTTTAATTCTGAAAACACCACACATCCACCCGGAGAGGTGGAAGACTGACCTCGACACACCCATGAAATCTCACCTCCACATCCCTGGCCACAGGACGCACATCAATGCCCCATTAGCTCCAGACAAAGGCTGTCAGGATCTGACTTGCAGAATCAGTGCAGGTTGCCAGCAGTGATTAGAGAGCTCCTATCTGGAGTCCAGTGCTAGCAGTGAGCGGACTAGGGTTAACTCTGAATTTGAAGCCCTGCTGTTCCTTTCTGATGATGCTTATTCTGGAATGTCACTTACTCACACCTGGCTGCTAAACACCCCTTCTTCCTTGCTGCTACCTGAACCTCTAAAAAAGAAGCATCAATCAATGCAATGCACTATCAGGAATGCAGGCTTGCAGTCGCAATATCCGATCATAACGTAATGTCTCACAACTATGCTCCCTAAATACAGCAGCAGTCTCGGCCCCACCACAGAGAACAAGACGTGAATCTTTGTGATATTATATATAACATTTAAACCATCTATGATGTTTAGGCAGGGCTTTAAGTGGGATGAAAAAACTGTGGGGTCTCTCAAAGGGGCGTGGCCAGTGTCATTTGGGGCGTGGCTTTAAATCACTTATGCTAAAAATCTGTGTTTATCATAGTGTGCAGCCCCACTTGTATTCTATGGCTTGTTGCATATAATATTGAAAAAGCTTCCACTTAAAGCCCTGGTGACCCTACCACAATGTTGCTGCTCTTGCGTTTCGGAAAGGGAAGGTAAATCCAGAGAGAAAATGACTCTCTTTAAAGGATTTCCCTTCCCACACAACGCTCACCTGGCATGACGTCCACTGGTGAGAAGTGAGTAGTGTGGGCAGCGCACATTGATGTGCTTGCTGTCTCGAAACAGGTCTCAATCGGGCTGTTATGCGCCATGGCACTTTTTTTCGAACTGCAGTGACAGCAAACTGCAGTGACAGCAAACTGCTGTCACTGCAGTCCGGAAAAAAAAGGACGGCCTGTGCCAGGGCTCAAAACAGAGCCCGACAGAGACCCGTTTCGAGGCCCCTTAAAAAAAACTGCCGGTGCTCAGATCCCTTTAGACCCGGCCCACTTAAAGCCCTGTGTTTAGGTGAGCTGCACCAATACTTTATAGACAAAAGTTGCAGTTGAGCTCTATTTGCAATTGCTACTCATATTTAATTTCCTGCTTAATAAGGTCCTCTAAGTTGTTCATCGCCATGCAATGTCCAGTTTTGTTTAGCATTACTCCAAATGGACATAAACAAAACATTCCAGAAACGTCTGTACGGACACTCTTTCTTCTGGAGAGGACGCCACTTTTCGCTCGGCACAATAGCCTTTGTCACTGACCTGGATGTAATTATTAGAAAAACGTGATGTGATGCCTGTGCACATTGGACACAGCCAGCACGCCCTGATGAAGTTCTGTTGAACGAAACGCGTTGGCTGCTTAAAAGAAAATTGAATAAAGAAGAAACAAAAGACAGATATAACATTTCTGGACATTCTTTATTGACATTGACATTATTTGAATTTTGGTGGTGCAATCCACAGTGGGTGGAAAACATTCCAGTCTCCTCTCACCATCTCAAGCTTCATATCGGGTAAACTGTGAGAAAAAGTGGTGATGAATGTTCAAGGCAATAGCAAACCAAGCCTTTCCCTTACAGTCTCATGAGAAATTCCCAGGTTAAGCAGCAACAAATTACTTCAAACAGAAACAGCGCTAATTCATCACTTTGCCGAACGATAAAGTGGCCAGGCAGCCAGTTAGCTATGGGTGCGCCAGTGTGAATTTCGTGAAAGGGGCACAAAGTGTGTGGTAAAAGTTTGCGGGCAAGAGCTATAGTGGTATTTTTTTATTGGGCCAAAACACAAGTAATATAGCGTGCATTGTTGACATTCTGCTGTTTAAATTAGTTTCAAGCTCAAAAGAACAATTTTTCAATGTGAAACTACACCTTGTTTTTGGAAAAAGTCATTCTCATTTCAACTCCATCAGTCGCCATGAGCGCTGGAGGCTGGTTCTCCAAGCAGCTTGCCTGAAGAGGGTAGTATTTATTTGATGTTGCCTTGTGTTGGCGGGGAAGCAGTGCAGGTGGAAACATGACACAGTCAGGGCCTTTGAGATGAATGCGCAAATTTAAAATATCTGTGAATGTTCATGCACAAGGACTGTCTGATAATCATTCAACTGTGCGATTTACATCTAAGGTTACTACAAGAAGGGAGATGCTAGAGCCAGAGGTCCTACAGTAGACCAATTTGTGCTAGAAACACGAACATAGATAACCGGCAGGAACTTCTGTCCATACATGTGTCACTGGGTTCTGCCTAACACTTGTACTGCAGCTGTAGGCTAGTGCGGTAACCTGCCCTTTTTCATTTGCAGATTCTGCAAAAAGAAAAACATGTTGGTTTTCATATGCGGAAAAGCACTGGCACTGGCAATTTACTCTGGGAACCCATACATTGCGAGGTCAGGTGTGGCAGAGGAAAGGGGCCGTGGAGTCATGAGTTGCTGACCTTGAAAAAGCAGAGTTGAGAGTTAACTTATACATTCATTTGCTGCAAAGAAATTGGTGAAGAGGACATACTATAGTAAATCTGTTCCAGATTACTTAACGATTTGTTGGAGTACTATCTACTACTGTCTTACCTGTAACTTGCAGTTTCCGTGGCACTGACTCCATTAGATCGCTGGCAAATAATGTGGGGACATATTAGCAAGAACCTCATTAAAATTATCGCAGTTAGGGGGGCCTGGCCAACTGCCGGGCATGGAGGACGTGAGCTGAAAGAGCTCCGCTCATGCCCTAACAATTAACTGAAATATCCTGGGAATCCCTGGACCTGCAGAGCTGAGCCGTCCCTGCTGCGCTGCGGGGCCCCTTTGGAACCCTGTGGCTGTGTTTTAGACCCCAATTACCTGGCAAAAGACACTGGGCCCTGCGTTGCTGGTGGGCGGCTGGCGGCCTGGAACGGTGAGAGGCAGTGCTGTGTATAATGCATGGCGGCCCGCTGTGACCGACAGGCTGAGCAGCATTTCCGACGCCTTGGGATGCAAGCGTGTGGACGGGGTCGAGTCTCCTGTTTGGCAGAGCTTGGAGCGACGATTGAGGCAAGTGGCGGTATTTCTATCCTGCTGAGCCGCGGCGATCGCAGACAAGATCGCGGACGTGTCTGCCCTTGCCTGAAATCAACGTGTGTGGGAACAGAGGTCAGAGTCGCAGGCGTGCAAGAGATCGAAGATTGGGGGTACCCTGGTAGGGCACCATGCAAGGCCAGCAGGTATTAGTGCTGTGGTGTGTGGAGACTGCGGGCACTTCAAACACCCCCCGCCCCCTATTGTGATGCTGCTGATACCAGGATGAAGACGCGCTGCATGGCGTGTGACTGACATTTGGGTGGTGCCCCTGATGCCATACTGGACGTTGCTGTTTCCCCGTGCAGGAGATACTCGTCCCTTGACCATGATTGTATTGAGGCAGTGTTTGCATAGTGCCACTACTTCTGGGATGTATGCCTATCCTTCCTGTACTGCCTGCAGCACTGCTGAAAGACTATAATAGGAACAATCACACCCCTGCACTTCAGATTTAGCCCCGCACAAATTGAGCGTGGTGAAGCTCTTCAACTACGATCTACCCTGGTTGTGGGGTGGGGCGCTCCTGACTACGTTGGATGGAGGGTGTACTCCTCATTGCTGGACTATCCTGTTGCAGGCTGCTACAGCGGTGCCTGACTACCCTGGTGATGTTTGCGGGAAACGTATAGCCACTAACTGGAGGAGTCTGACGACCTGTGGCTTACGGAACCTAGGCCACTGGTAGTAATATAAGCGTGCAAGTAGCTTGGGCCTAGCTGGGAGCATACCGGTGTGGAGTAGTACCCTGGTGGGCCCCCATAGGACCATCCTGGAGCAGAGGAGGACGGGAGGACGCCGTTGCGCAATGGGACGTAGGAATGAGCAGACGGACGCTACAGCGAATGGTGAAGTGCAACTCACATTCGGCAGTGACCCCTCTAATGTCTCGGAGACTGATGTGATACCGCCTACTGGTACGGATCCCCACGATGCTAAACTAGATTTAATTCTGAAAGAAATAAGGGACTCTCACACGGCGCTGGAGACGCGTATGGGCACGATGTTTACTAATCTTGGCTTACTACAGGCGGACCATAAAAAGCTGGCAGGCAAGGTCAAGTCGAACAAACTGGCACTGGACGATCTCATACCTCAGCAGACTATGCACTCCACTCAACTGGAACAATTTCAACGACAATTCAAGGGCTTTCAGGACAGGGTGGATGATGTGGAAGGGAGGTCCCGTCGCAATAACGTTCGTATACTTGGTATACTGGAGCGCAGCGAGGGATCCAACCCTACACAGTTTGTAGAGGACTAGCGGAGGGACCATGTGGTGACAATGGGCCTGATATCGCTGTATAGTGTGGAAATGGCACACCATGTGCCTTCCAGACCTCCTTGGCCGGGTGCGCAGCCCTGCCCGCTGATAGCACGCATCTTGTACTACAAAGACCGAGACACTATCCTGAGGGCTGCGAGAGAGAACACTCCTGTGCGTTTCGAAAACAGAACAATTTCTCTTTACCCAGATTTCACCCCGGCGGTCCAGAAGGCTAGAGCTTCATTTTTGGGCGTTAAGAAAATCCTGTGTGCCCGCAACCTGAAATATGCGCTGCTCTTCCCAGCTAGGCTGAAAGTTGTCTACGGACAGAAATCGTACTTTTTTGACAACCGGCGGACTGGCTTGAAATAACCTTTACATCGGAGACTTCTCAGACTTCACTGCCGTCGGGACAGCTGCTTCGTGCCTCCCGGATATGAACGACTGGACTACCCCGATCGGGACACGGCATAGCCGCAGACACTATAGGCTCAGGCCCGACTTCAGAGCAGATCACATCCAGCAAGAATGAAGCACTCCTTACAGCGGCAGCTCTGGCAGCTCATGATGCCCGGGCTGTGGCATCTCCGGAACACTCTTCAGATGCAGACACAGTGCGCTCTGAATCTGAAACTAGCATGACGCTGTTCCCCTCGATTACAACTCAAGTTGCCAGTGACTTCTAATGTGGCGATTCGAGAGGCCTAGGAGTGGTAATGTATACTGAGGTTGTGCAATGTATGTATTGCTATTGATGGCTGCTTTGTGGGTCCAGGGTACATATGCTTTAGAGGATAATATGCTAATGTAACTGAGATAAACTCGCACATGCATTACGTTTCTTTACGAACTGTAGCGGTTCGGCCTACGCCCCCCAGGCGACTGCGATGGAGCATATATTGCTTGTAATCCATGTTGAAATGTTGTTCAATGTTTGGTCCTCTGATGTTTCATGGGGGAACCTTGAGTTGGGGTGTTTCCATGTTATAACATGCTCGGCTCTTCAACAATTTCTATAGATAGGGTTTTGGTCTCCGCAGATCATACTACAGTTGCGCTTTATACACCAAGATGACATTATGTAGTACATACACCTGCTGCACATGGAATGTGAGGGGGTTGGGTTCTATTCATAAAAGACACCGGGTCATGGTGCAACTTACTAGAAGGAAGGTTGCTATAGCCTGTTTACAGGAAACTTATCTTACTATTGACCTCTCTGACTCCGTGAGAAGAGGTCGCTCCCCACGCTCCCTGGCCGGACATCGCAGCGCTTGGCTCTGACTGCTTGCTTTACCAAGATTGCTGCTTGGGTATCGTAGCTGTGACTGCTTGGCAGTAATAACATTGCAGCTTGGTTATTTTTGCACTCGCATTGCTGGACTTCAAAAACAATTATTATTGCCTGATTGTATCGTATTGTATCGTAGCTCTGACTGCTTGGCTGTAATAACATTGATGCTTGGTTATTTTTGCGCTCGCATTGCTGGACTTGAAAAATAATTAGTATTGCCTGATTGTGCTGGTACCACCGCCCATAGCGCCATTCATCTGTGTGCCCCAATCTCGTCCTGTATCAGGTTTGTTTTTCGCTTCCATTTTGTTTGTTGTGCCTCGTAGCCAGCCTCCCCAGCCCGCACCTGCCTCCCAGCTGCTCCTCCCGCCCACGGACTGATTAGGCTCGTTCCGTTGTATGCAGTGTTGTGACCTCTCTGACTCAGTGAGAAGAGGTCGCTCCCCACGCTCCCTGGCCGGACATCGCAGCGCTTGGCTCTGACTGCTTGCTTTACCAAGATTGCTGCTTGGGTATCGTAGCTGTGACTGCTTGGCAGTAATAACATTGCAGCTTGGTTATTTTTGCGCTCGCATTGCTGGACTTCAAAAACAATTATTATTGCCTGTTTGTATCGTATTGTATCGTAGCTCTGACTGCTTGGCTGTAATAACATTGATGCGTGGTTATTTTTGCACTCGCATTGCTGGACTTGAAAAATAATTAGTATTGTCTGATTGTGCTGGTACCACCGCCCATAGCGCCATTCATCTGTGTGCCCCAATCTCTGTTGCGTGTTTATCTAGGTTCCTGATCGATACTGCGACCTTATGCCCCTATTCGGCTATAAATCCATTTATTCCCTATATTGGCATAACCGTTCAAGTGCGATTTTCAGAAAAGTCATCTCTGGCCTCACACGGACAGAGCCACATTCCAGCATAGTTCTCTGCCACTTCCTTTGCAACCAATTAGTGCAATGACAGAGCAGAAGTCACTATCTGATATTCCTAGATTAACACTCCGAGTTCTTCAACAAGATAAAAACTCAGCAAACCTGGAAATCCCCGCTTGCTGTGTTTTGATTAGTAATGGAACTCTAATGAGCAACTGATAACTATCACTTCCTAGTGACATCTTTAATTGACGTCTTATGTCCAGCAAACTTGCGTCAAACCCGGCACCTGTCAGGTATAAATATTACCAACGTTGCCTTAAGCAATGTGAGCTGAGAGCTGTCGTACTGTTGTAAGCTGCCGTGCACCCTGTTGTGCATCCCATTGCTGCTGCAGGCAGTACGCTGCTGCTGTTGTCCCTTGGTGGTGAAGCTACTGATACCATTATCGCTGCTAAAGCGCGAACGATGGTGCAGTACGCTTAGGAGCTGAACAGCCGTCCCTCTGCGAAAGAAGCCCAGCAGATTCCAGCTGCCGCGGACGCTGTCCCCCCTCCTCCTCCCGACGCGCTGAAGAAGAGCCGCTGCCTTTCTCCTGCAGAGAAATCCAGCTCCAGCGTTTCCGGTCTGCCCTCGCGGGTGACTGGGATATTGAGTGCCCCCTGAAGGAAATACCAGACTTCCATCATTCTATTCAGAGGTATGGTGTTGACTAAACCCTTAGATGAGAATTCTTGAAGCAAACCTTGGCAAAACCAACTTAACTTAAAGCTACTTACTTACTCCCCTTCCACGTGTTAGGCTTAGGTCAGGCACACTGGGGTAGGCGTAGTTAGAAGCACCAGTTGAGTATTTTAGCCTAATGTATATATGACTGTATATATGTTTTATTACTTTTAAACCATTGTATGGCTAAGAAACCATATCAATGCTTTTACAGTTCTATTTCGCAATCCTTATCTTACTGTACGTACTTTTTATAATAACAAGTCTTGCAATTGTGGCAATACATTTCTCTTGTACGAGAAGAAAGACTGTTCAATAAATGTTAACCCTTTATTGACAAACGCCCGTCTCTCTATTCTCTATATCTCGTGAAAGTAAACTGCACTAAACTGACTGAGTGAAATACATGTCTATTGTTTCACACGACCCTAGAGATTGACTCTTGATCTGAGGAGCAAAGTTGTCATGTTGCACGGTTGTTGGAAAACTGAATCCCTTCTTGTCTGTGCCAGGGAAGCTGATCACTTCCCATGCAGAGAAGAAAGTTTCCAGTGACCTCTGAGCTAGTTGGTAACACACCCAATTAAGTTTAGCATAGTCAGTGGAGGCCTGGAATATCCGCAGTTCCACGTCGATACTACTGTTTATGTTATTCCAATGCGCAGGGCCTAGTGGGAAACTAGGAACTACACTACATGGCGCCCAAACGTTTGGTAAGGCGATAAACTAATGCAAGACGGTAGAGTAACTCAGTCGTGCATATTTCACACAGACCCCTTTCTCCCGTAAATACTCCAATAGACGTCTGGAGTGGGTGAAAGGTTAAAATCCGCCCGACCTTAGTAGGAAGAGATTCCTATGTAAAGTTCTGGTTTATTCAACGTTGAAGGATACAGTGTTCCAAAATATTGTGCACCTAATCTTTGTCTCCTTGGAGACCAACTCTGCAAAACCTGCATTTATACAATGCCAGGAGAAAACGGAACCACTGGGGCCGCAGCAGATGCGACTCAGCAGGGTCCCGAGTACACAGACCCGGGTGCTATTATCATCCCGGTCCACTTAAGAAAGTCTATAACGTTAAAACTTATAGAAAACGGACTGACACCTCAAGGTGGTACAGTAATTTTCGTGATAGAGGCTCACGAGTATCGGCAGACAGAGGTATTCTATTCATGGATAAACTTTCCAGCGGCAAACGCTACAACAAAAGAGTTTCACTATTACAAAATAGAGGAACCTCCGGAAGAGTACGCTCCTTTCGAGGAGATTGAAATTCCACTTAAATTTCAAGAGCACCTGCTCTGGTTTAATGGCGCCCTAAAACACAATGATCACATAACTAGGCTCGGTCCACTAGGTAGACCAGGAGCAACGTGGCCGGTTCTAGCCAGCTACACACCACATCCGGACATTACAAAAATGTCAAAAGAAGAACTCTTAGTTAACATAGGAGAGTTAACAAAAGCATATAGAGAGTTAGTAAAATTATTTATTAAAAATAATTTAAATACTCCTAAAAAGAGCTGGGATGGAAATAAACAATCCACTCCCAAGGAAAAAGTTTTCCAGTCCAGAGGAAGGTCTCCTCGACGGAGGGAAAGAACTCTGACTCGAGAACACCAGTCTCCCCAGAGGGAGCCCTCTGAGAAAAGATATATCCTTAGAAATAGGGATAATCTGAAAAAACCTGATAGATATCAAAGTATTGATACACGTCCCTCTCGATCTTTTCCACAGAATTCGGAAAGAAGAGGACGGTCAGACCCAGGAGAGCACACCAAGTCCAAAGACAAGGAACCTGCTCAAAATAAGAAATCTCAATTTCAGAAAAAGAAGGTAGCCAGTATTAGAGTAATAAACCATGCCGAGAATACTGAGGACACAGTTGAAAAACGAGGAGTGGGCATTGACAATGTTGGACAGTGCAGCAGAAATCAGTATAGCGCGCAAGATCTTGATGAGTCATCTGGAGACAGTGGACACGAATGAATACATTCAGGTTGAAACTGCCGACACCAGACTTAGCGAGCCCCATAAAATATACAAAATAACATTGCGTATAGAGGGTGATAAGACTAGGAAAATAAGAGGTCTATTTTGGGATAAGCTCTCAAAAGGCTATGATATTCTGTTAGCTGAAAAAGATTGGCCCCCGGAGTTTGTCAGGGAGTGCCCTCGTGGTGAAGAAGTGATTATGCCTGCCTTCTCGAATCACATTCCGATTCACAAAAAATATACATATGCAAGGAAATGGGCAGTAGCCCAGGCACCTGCATTATATAAAAATCATGTAGGATGGGATGAGGACTCTCCTCCTCACAAAATCCAATTAAAAAGTGAACCAACTGCCCAACGGCAGTATCCCATAAAGCAAGAAGCTAAAAAACAAGTCAGGGAGATCTTAGATCAACTTGAATACCAGGGGGTGATTGAAACATGCACCTCTCAAATGAACAATCCTTTGTTTCCTGTCTCCAAGCCAGACAATTCATATCGTCTAGTTTTGGACTACAGACATCTTAATACATGTTGCAAAACTTTTGCAGTACAAAACTCGCATAGTGCAGCCCTAATGAATAACATAGTTAGGAAAAAATATAAAACAACATTAGACATATCTAATGGTTTCTTTTGTCAAAACATTGCACCAGAAAGCAGATATTTGACCTCTGTCTCTGCATTTGGGTCGCAGAAAAAATTCTGTCGACTCCCACAGGGGTTCAAGAACAGCCCAGGACTATTCTCAGCTAGGGTAACAGAGTTACTACAAATATATGATGATGAGGCATTATCTTACGTAGATGATATCTATCTCACAGACGACGACTTGGATACTCACTTGAAAAGAGTGAACACCATTATACTTGGGTTCGCAGCAGAGGGTTGCAAATTCAACTTTAAAAAGTCCCGAATTGCCCATCTGACAGTACTATTTTTAGGGTACGAATTATCAAGTGAAGGGAAAAGCCTAGCGGACAACTTCTTAGAGAAGTGCGCTGTACTCCAAGCTCCAAAAACGCTGAAGAATTTACAATCAATACTAGGTTTTCTGAATTTCGGAAGAACATACATTCTAAATTACGCAGAAAGGGTTAAACCTCTCTACGAACTAATTAAACCTGATTTTAAACAAATCAATTGGACTCAAAAACACACAGAAATTTTGAGATCACTGCAAACAGACATGTTAGCAAAAACAAAATTAGACACACGTGACAACACACGTGATCTTGTAATCCGAGTCATCCCAGGAAGATGCGGGTTCACATACCTAACCTCTAATGAGGGAGAAAAGGTACCAATTTCAATTAAATCTCACTTGTACACACAAGCAGAAAAAACATTCAGTCACACAGAAAGAACTGTGAAAGCAGTGCAAATCGCATTAGCAAATGAAAGAGAACTAGCACACGGCAAACGGATTAATATCCTTACAGCGGAATCCGCCTTCTAAGCGCTATTCAGCCCAGTAAACCTGCCTACAGTGTCACTGGATCCGAAATGGATACAGTGTGTAGATTCTCTAGGAGCGGAAGATGTGAAATACTATTTCGCCCCGCAATTCGAAGAACTGAATGATTTAGAATATGAAGAAGAATATCCTCTGCCAATCGAACTTCTGCCTCTCCCACAATACGCCTGTATAATCTAAACAGATAGTTTTGTACAGCATTTCAATGTAGAGAGCAAATCCTACAATGCAGCATGTGCGATTATTAAAGGTCGTTGGCTGTGCGGTAAATTTAGACCGAAAGTAACAAAAACTGAATCTGTAAGAAACTGTTCGGTTCAGAGAACTGAAATCAGATCTTTAAAGATGGCGCTCGAAAATGCAGAACGTGAATTCCCGACACTTATAGTGTGCGATTCTCATTTTTGCGTCAACTCTTACAACAATAAACTGCAGAGTTGGATTGAAAACGACTACAAAGATGACACAGGTTCCACAATAAAGCATAAATTGCTCTGGGAACAGGTAGCTCTTTTAGACAAAGAACTACAAAAGACTCACGTGATTCACGCACAGAGTCTTCGACGTGATGGCGTTCACGTTGCAGGGAATTCATTGGCTAATACAGCCACAGCAGAAGCAACTAAACCGGCTTCCGTAGCCACAAAAAAGCGTACAGAAAAATACATAGACGGGGAAACCATGCTGGCAGTAAAAACGACCATAAAAGGCGACTGTGCAGCGCTACCCGTAAACTATCCACTCAATTATGCATACATAATCGATGCAAACTCCGTTCCTTTTGCTCGAATCCCTGGAGTGGGGGACAGAGTAATTCCAAACAGGAGCAGGAGGGGCTTCCTCTTACTGGAAGCACATATGGGGTTGGGTCTGAGACACCAAACAATTAAGGTTTCTCTGAAAGAATTACAATCAGAGTACTGGTGGCCAGGAATGAGTATAGACATTCAATGTTTTGCTCAAAATTGTGAAGACTGCAACAGAGATCGCAGTAATGAACAGGCCAGTGTAGTTTCAGGATCCCTTCTAGACAGCATAAGGCGGTCTATCTGCGCAATCAAAGAAGAGAAGCGCGTCCCATTGTACACAGTTAAGGCTAAACACACTTAAAAAATGAGGCCTCCAGCGCTCGGCTGACGCTAGAACGGTTATAAAAGATTTGCGAGTCTTTATCGGCACATACGCAATTACCACGTTCCATTCTGACCAGGGTCCTGCTTTTAGCTCTCGAGCTTATGGGGAGGCCATGGCCAGCATGGGAATTGGGTTGCGGTATTCTTGTCCGTCGCACCCCGAAGGGAACAGTGTGGTAGAAAGAAAAAAACGTGACATAAAGCAATCTATAACAGCGAAGGTATTAGGTTCAGGCGCTGGGTGGGTCAAACATTTAATAAGTGTCCAAACTAGTCTTAACAACATGCCAAGAAATTCTCTAAAAGGTTTCAGCCCATACGAACTATTGTTCGGAATTAGAATGCGTATTCAGGACCTCGATAGTCAGATGTCAGTGGTACAAGAAGAAACAACGCACTTTGATTTAAAGGATCGTTTGGCTGTTTTACAGGAACTGAATGAAACAAGAAAATCCTTAAGCAACATAAAGTTAAAGCAACAGCCAAGTACCACTGACGAGGCACCACCAGCAACAGCCCCAGCAAGGCCTGTCTGGATTCCAAATATTGGGGATCTAGTCAGAGAAAAGATCACGGTAAAGAAGGAATTTGGGCCTTCTTACAGAAATGCAGTACCTGTCTTGGCAGTCACCGGAACAAGATCAGTTGTGCTGCCGCCCCTTGCTGGTAAAAAGGAGAACAGAGTCGTGTCCATCGACCTGGTAAAACCACAAGCATGTGGCCTATAATCAACAGTAGGCCCAGTGGACTCCCAAGAAACAACAGAATACCCAAACTTGCAACAATCCAAGAGGTTCAAACTGAAAGACTAATCACATTCGATCAGCCTACAGTGCACAATGAAGGACTATGCAATAATGCCATGGAACTCGTGCCTCTTGAAACACAGATTGAAACAGTTCGTCAAGAAACAACACCGGTCTACAATGATGTGGCATCAGAAAGTGCTACCGAGAGACAGATTGAAAGAACAATCCCATCAATTGACAGAACTGCCTCTGGTTATTTCATCAACTTCGACAACTTCTCTGAAGATCAAAACGACCCCGAAGTGATGCCAGAAACAAAAAAGTATTCTAAAGAAAATACAACAGGACTCCTTCAACAAATCAAAGAATTATATCTGGATTCACCGTTGATTGAGCATTGGATTATTTCAGGGGTATTCATACTCCTACTATGCCTAATTTTAGTTTTAATTTTAGGGAAGTTTATTACAATTGAATGGACACAGCAAGTCAGAACATCAACCTAGTCCTGAAAGCACACAGATCATCCCACGTGAAGAAAAGAGAACTGTCAACAGTAAATGTCACAGCAATTCCAATACCTGGTGGGGTAGTATGGGAGAAAACAGACTATGAGATCTATGGTCCGGTCGAAATCCTGAAGTATCCTCATCAACTGAAGGTTTCCTTAAGTGACTTTGTAACGCCTAGTACATTCTCTGATGATTGGGACTTTAACAGTATTAATGACATGATGTCTGATTTAGTAATGTCAGCTAGATTCACAGATCATGATTATTTACAAGGTTCATCTAGTTATGAGCAGACATTCCGTTACACACACTATGGTGATCATTACTTGCATAAATCTGCACAGCCTAGAAATGTTTTTATGTATAATCAATGGGAACATTGTGCTACACCACCTAAGAGCAGTTCTAAAGCATTTTTTGAGAAATTCAAATACTTCTCAGGGTTTAACACTAGTGATGCAGAAACGTTTTATTACAAACTGTTAGATAAAACAGGAATGAAAACAATGCTGACAAATTCTAAATTGATATATTCAGAAGCATTTTATGATAAAATGATGACATTTGGTTTTGATTATTGAAAAGATAACATTGAAATGAAAACCATTTGCGGTACAAAAGATTGGCAGGTACAAGGCATTGAAGCACTCTTTAGAACCTGCATGATACCAGAACAAATGTTGTTTTTAAATGACACAATACACCAAACATCCTGTCTTGGCCTAGCTAAGATCAAAGACCTTAAAACACCGTCTATACCAAAGCCAATACCTGAGAATACAACCACAGATATTGAGTTAGACGTGTCACAAATTTTACATTTTAACAGAACACATCCTGATTGGAAAAAGTGGTTAATCTGGCCTATTGACACAAACAACTGTCAAGATAGATTCCTGAATAAAACACAGGGTTTAAAAATGACCAGACTAGACCCGAGATATTCCCAGAGACAACATCCAGGGATAATAACAACATACAGTGTAGGGAAACTCTGCCTTGAATGGCTAACAACATCCACACTGGCTGAAATTAAGCAACACTTGTCTTTACTAAAAGATGGTGCTGATTTGCGCAATTTCATTCTTGGACCACGCAAACAGCGTCAAAAGCGTTTCATAGCGACCAGTATCTATGCTGCTTACAACGAGGCTTGGAAAGTCAAACAAATTGAAACCGCTGAAAAAATACGAGAAATTGATCGTATTAACTTGGAGAAATCACTTTTTGTGGTAGACAATGGGTTAATGACTCTGTCTTCCAGAATATATTCGTTAGACAATATTGTATCCTCTGCCTTTGATGTGATAGACAGAGACTTGCTAATGCTACAACATGGCCAGTCGCAATTACGTTCTATTATAGAATTAGGCTGGACGCTGCAAAATCTTCGTTCAGTCTATGTGCCTTGGCGTTTAATCAACACAACGTCATTATTTTCCATTTTTAACCTTACTGATAAACAGATCAGTTTGGCACAGAAAGGAGCAGACTATACAATCCTGAGCATCGAAAAACTTGAGAGATTACCATTGACAATGTCAGAGAGTCCTGTCATTGAATGGATAATACACGGAATTATCACCATTCCGATAACAACTTTCCGATTTAAAAAGTGCCTTGAGTACATACCTGCTGGCCAGTATGAACAATTGGGTAAAGGATATGTAAAATCTGAATGGAAATTACCATACACACATTCTTGCTATAGTCACAGCGACAAAAATGTATTTCTTAGTGGTGAAAATTGTAAACATTCACTAAGCGGTATACTTTTGTGTCAGGGTATTAATTTACACGGAGCATGTGATGGAAATTCAAACAACCTTTCATGCCACCAGCTAGTCACACCTGCAACTCATATAGAGCCCTTCTTTATGCAACTCGCAAACGGGAGTTACATTCTTAGAACGGATCACAGATGTTGTGGCCTCGTGCCAGGGAAAAGTTATCTAGTAAAAGTAACATCCATGGTCAAATGCTGTATGCAAGCATTGTTCCCGAGTGGGCCTGCAGACACAGTGACTCCCATCTGGCCTCGTCTGAATCTCTATTCTATACGAATTGATACATTAAGCAAAATGAAATCTGTACTTTTACAGACAACAGTGCCTATAACGTCATCAAAAGAGACGTATGATCTTCTAGTTGCAAGGACAGCTACTGAAGTTCATGACCTTTTATCAACAAATTGCCCCGTGCATTTCGTAGAAATGTTGAGCCAACTCCTTAACATGTCTAGTGCAACAAGCATCCCAGGCATATTTAAGACAGTCTTTACGGGACTGCTAACACCTTTTCAGGCAATTTTGGGAATCATTCCTAATTTTGTACACTCTGTTTTTGGCGGCATACCATTATTTTTGGGACTTGTAGCAGGGATTTTATTTTTGACCCTCCTGCTTCGTTATAGCAAGCCTCGGCTCAGACATAGCTCCCATGGGAATGGAAGAGACAATCCTAGCAATGCGCTACCGGGACAGGATAACTAACGTCCTTGGATTGGCCAGGCTGAGAGATCTAAACATGACCTGGTTCCTTTCATTCAGACCTATATGGCAGAACTGTATCTTACCGGTACTTCGATGTATGCTTTGCGGAGATGAATGCGTGTTGGACATCTGTCTTTCACTTCCATCAACAGTACCAATGGACGTCGATACTTTGCTCAGTCCAATAACGGCTCACGCATTGTGTTATCCCCAGCGGCTACCAATCCTGATGACGGCATTCGTTGAGACTCCTGTACTACGACTAGGTGGTAACAGTGGAGCGAGTGACAAAAGCAACATCACACAGGTACGACCATCTGTGAGCATTGCTGGTCCCGACTATGATGACAGCAATCATTCTCACACCTGCCAAGTTACAGCACTATCGAATTTGGTTGAACTGTCACCTGAATTTGTAGACCAATTCTTTGAGAGCCTGTCTGATACGATGTTCTCACCCATACAGAAACAATAACTTTGGAGAAGCTTTCCGACACACAGCGTTCCCATGAACTCTGAATTCGGCCTTCAGTTTTGATCAACAAAAACTGCTAAAAGCGTTGGAACTCTATTTCCCCGGTCAAGCAATAATTCTTTTGAATTGGACATTTTTAATATTCACCTTTTTTTTGGCACGAACAATTCTTTGCTTAACGTAAAAACTATTCTTAGAGAACAGAAGCTTCACACTTCTATTTCTAATCACATCTAGAGACATAACAACATTACATCAGCCTCTAGCACATGTTATTACAATGCATTTTTATGTGATGATTTATCTCGCCCTTCTTCTGTCAGAGATACTTCATGTGTAATTCTTTTTGCATAATCGTTCATTGATTTCATATGCAATAATTTTTGAATGATTTCTATGCTTCAAAAACGTACAGTACCTAAATTTCACGTATTACAATATACGCCTATTTCGAATGCATTTATGTATTTTGGGGGAGGCAATGTTACACATGCATCTAATTGCTCTAGTTTTAGTAATTTGATGGACATGAAAACGTGGAGTGGGTGTTGCGTGTTTATCTAGGTTCCTGATCGATACTGCGACCTTATGCCCCTATTCGGCTATAAATCCATTTATTCCCTATATTGGCATAACCGTTCAAGTGCGATTTTCAGAAAAGTCATCTCTGGCCTCACACGGACAGAGCCACATTCCAGCATAGTTCTCTGCCACTTCCTTTGCAACCAATTAGTGCAATGACAGAGCAGAAGTCACTATCTGATATTCCTAGATTAACACTCCGAGTTCTTCAACAAGATAAAAACTCAGCAAACGTGGAAATCCCCGCTTGCTGTGTTTTGATTAGTAATGGAACTCTAATGAGCAACTGATAACTATCACTTCCTAGTGACATCTTTAATTGACGTCTTATGTCCAGCAAACTTGCGTCAAACCCGGCACCTGTCAGGTATAAATATTACCAACGTTGCCTTAAGCAATGTGAGCTGAGAGCTGTTGTGCTGTTGTAAGCTGCCGTGCACCCTGTTGTGCATCCCATTGCTGCTGCAGGCAGTACGCTGCTGCTGTTGTCCCTTGGTGGTGAAGCTACTGATACCATTATCGCTGCTAAAGCGCGAACGATGGTGCAGTACGCTTAGGAGCTGAACAGCCGTCCCTCTGCAAAAGAAGCCCAGCAGATTCCAGCTGCCGCGGACGCTGTCCCCCCTCCTCCTCCCGACGCGCTGAAGAAGAGCCGCTGCCTTTCTCCTGCAGAGAAATCCAGCTCCAGCGTTTCCGGTCTGCCCTCGCGGGTGACTGGGATATTGAGTGCCCCCTGAAGGAAATACCAGACTTCCATCATTCTATTCAGAGGTATGGTGTTGACTAAACCCTTAGATGAGAATTCTTGAAGCAAACCTTGGCAAAACCAACTTAACTTAAAGCTACTTACTTACTCCCCTTCCACGTGTTAGGCTTAGGTCAGGCACACTGGGGTAGGCGTAGTTAGAAGCACCAGTTGAGTATTTTAGCCTAATGTATATATGACTGTATATATGTTTTATTACTTTTAAACCATTGTATGGCTAAGAAACCATATCAATGCTTTTACAGTTCTATTTCGCAATCCTTATCTTACTGTACGTACTTTTTATAATAACAAGTCTTGCAATTGTGGCAATACATTTCTCTTGTACGAGAAGAAAGACTGTTCAATAAATGTTAACCCTTTATTGACAAACGCCCGTCTCTCTATTCTCTACATCTCGTGAAAGTAAACTGCACTAAACTGACTGAGTGAAATACATGTCTATTGTTTCATACGACCCTAGAGATTGACTCTTGATCTGAGGAGCAAAGTTGTCATGTTGCACGGTTGTTGGAAAACTGAATCCCTTCTTGTCTGTGCCAGGGAAGCTGATCACTTCCCATGCAGAGAAGAAAGTTTCCAGTGACCTCTGAGCTAGTTGGTAACACACCCAATTAAGTTCAGCATAGTCAGTGGAGGCCTGGAATATCCGCAGTTCCACGTCGATACTACTGTTTATGTTATTCCAATGCGCAGGGCCTAGTGGGAAACTAGGAACTACACTACATCTCGTCCTGTATCAGGTTTGTTTTTCGCTGCCATTTTGTTTGTTGTGCCTCGTAGCCAGCCTCCCCAGCCCGCACCCGCCTCCCAGCTGCTCCTCCCTCGCCCCCGCCCCCTCCATTATCCATATATGACAGATGCTTTTGCGCGCAGCGTTCACACGCAGCGGATGCGCCCCATGCGCGCCGAAGGTAAGCCGTCTACGCCCGTCCGGCCCTGGACCGCGCCCAGCGCCAGAACCCCTG
Source organism: Lissotriton vulgaris (assembly GCF_964263255.1). Classification (NCBI taxonomy): domain Eukaryota; kingdom Metazoa; phylum Chordata; class Amphibia; order Caudata; family Salamandridae; genus Lissotriton; species Lissotriton vulgaris. Next base: position 277,505 of record NW_028252333.1, on the reverse strand, counting down.
GCCCCCGCATTTTCCAATCCACCCGCATTACTTATGACGCCGCAACCCTCTCAGCCCTTAACCCCGGCCGACTCCCAGACGGCTACCAAGCCGCCCCGGGTCACACCCAGGGACCCTTCGCCTGCCACTCCTGCAAGTTCGACTGCATCAGAACCCACACCAAATCCACAAACTCCAAACTATGCTCCAACACTAACCACCTAAAGTGCATCCTGATCAACACCCGCTCAGTCCACAGACACTCCATTGAACTCTGGAACCTACTCGACACTACATCGCCTGACGTCGCCTTCCTCACAGAAACATGGATGAACGCCTCATCAGAGCCCGACATCGCCATAGCCATCCCAGAAGCCTACAAGATCATCCGAAAGGATCGCACCAACCAAACAGGAGGAGGCATCGCCATCGTCCATAAGAACACCATCCGCATCACGACCAGTTCCGACGACAACCTCGCTTCCGCCGAACACCTTCACTTCCAGATTCACACCGACCACAAAACCACACTCAGAGGCATCCTCATCTACAGACCTACAGGACACCGCACACAATTCAGCGAAGACATCGCTGACTTCATCAGCCCACATGCCCTCCCCTCCGAAAACTACATTCTACTGGGAGACCTCAACTTCCACCTGGAAAAGAAAAACGACAACAACACCACCACCCTTCTGGATAACCTGGCCAATCTAAGACTCAAACAACTGGTAGACACCCCCACCCACTACGCCGGACACACGCTCGACCCTATCTTCACCTCCAGCAAACACATCTCCTTCGATCACACCACAGCTCTACATTGGACGGACCACAGCTGCGTTCACTTCAACTACAAAAATTCCACGACCCACAACCCCCCACTACCTATTCCTCGAAGAAATTGGAACAAAATCACCACCGAACAACTCTTCACATCGCTTCACCAAAATCCCCCCACCAAATCATCGGACCCAAACCAAGCAGCCATTAACCTCACCCAATGGATCACCCATAGCGCCGACGAACTTGCACCCTTGAAAAATCATCTAATCAAGCAAGGTAGCAAAAAAGCCCCCTGGTTTAACGATGACCTTAAGAAATCCAAGAAGCTCTCTCGTACTCTCGAGAAAACCTGGAGAAAAAACCCAACCACTGATAACCTAGCCACCTTCAAGAACGCCACCCGCAAACACCACTAACTAATCCGATCCACCAAGAAATCAGCATTCAAGGATCGACTTGACAACAATGCCCAAAACAGCAAGGAACTATTCAACATCGTCAAAGAATTTACTAACCCCACCGCCGGCACTAACGACATTTCTCCCTCCCAAGACCTCTGCGACTCTCTATCCTCATTCTTCCACAACAAAATCGCCGAAATACATAACAGCTTTGACAACCGGTCCGAAGACATGTCCACTCCCCCCATTTCCGAACCAACACCGCCCTCTAACATCCTTTACGCCTGGAACCCAATCACCACCGAAGACACCATCCGCCTGATGAACTCCATCCACTCAGGATCGCCAACCGACCCATGCCCCCACCACATTTTCAACAAAGCAGACTCCATCATCGCACCCCCACCTCCGCGATGTCATCAACTGTTCCTTCAACTCCGCTACCTTCCCGGAAATCTGGAAACATGCCGAACTCAGCACCCTTCTCAAGAAACCCACAGCAGACCCCACCGAACTTAAGAACTACCGCCCCATCTCGCTCCTCCCTTTCCCCGCCAAAGTCATTGAGTAAGCCGTCAATAGTCAGCTCGCCGCCTTCCTCGAATCCAACAAATCCCTCGACCCTTCACAATCCGGCTTCCGAGCCAAACACAGCACCGAAACTGCCCTCATCGCAGCAACAGACGACATCCGAACACTACTGGACAATGGAGAAACAATTGCCCTCATCTTACTTGACCTCTCCGCAGCCTTCGACACAGTCTGTCATAACACCCTAATACAACGCCTCAGCAACATCGGAATACAAGGAAAAGCTTTGGACTGGATCATCTCATTCCTCGCCGGAAGAACCCAGAGAGTTCGCCTCCCCCCTTCAAATTAGAAGCCAACAAAGTCATCTGTGGCGTACCACAAGGATCATCACTCAGTCCCACCCTCTTCAACGTCTACATAAGTCCCCTCGCATCCATTACACGCCAACACAACCTCAACATCATCTCCAACGCAGACGACACCCAGCTGATCCTCTCCCTCACCAAAGACCCGAACACAGCCAAAACCAACCTACACGAAGGGATGAAAGAAGTAGCCGAGTGGCTGAAGAACAGCCGTTTAAAACTAAAATCGGAAAAAACGGAAGTCCTCATCTTAGGGTCATCCCCCTCGGCCTGGGATGACTCTTGGTGGCCACCAGCCCTGGGAACCGCACCCATACCAACGGATCACGCACGTAACCTGGGCTTCATCCTGGACTCCTCCCTCTCGATGACCAGATAAGCCAATCAAGGAAGACGGTCACCCACGTACTGGTCACCAGCCGACTGGATTACGGAAACACCCTTTACGCCGGAACCACAGCCAAACTACAGAAAAAACTTCAACGCATCCAAAACGCATCAGCCAGACTCGTATTGGACATCCCTCGTCAAGCTCACATTTCCGGTCACCTGAAAGATCTCCACTGGCTCCCCATCAACAAGAGAATAACGTTCCATCTCCTCACTCACGCACACAAAGCCCTCTATGACCTAGGACCCGAATGCCTCAACACGAGACTGTCCTTCTACACCCCCACCCGCCAACTACGTTCATCCAACCAAGCCCTCGCCGCCATTCCACGCATCCACAGATCCACCTAGCGGCCAAGACCTGGAATTCTCTCCCCACCCACCTCCGCCTGACTCAGAACCACCTCTCCTTCAGAAAGCAATTAAAAACTTGGATATTCGATAAGTAAATACTCCCGCCTCCTCAAGCGCCTTGAGACCCTCTGGGTGAGTAGTGCGCTATATACATTTTTGAACTTGAACTTGAACTATTGATGAGGCAGCCAAATTGCAATGGAAAAGGAGAGGGCAACTATTCGCTACGACATACTCAGCTTTATCCAGGGGGGCAGCGGGGTACTGTGCCTTTTAAGCTTCTAGAGCAGAAAATAGACGTTAACGGCCGATATGTGTTTCTTCATGGCTTACTGGACGGAGCCCACGTGGTTCTGGGCTGTATATATGCACCAAACATTGATCAGGATAACTTTCTTACCACGCTGGGAGATGCTTTGACAGACTGGGCTGCATATCCATGGGTGTTATGGGGCGACTTAAATGCTGAATTAGATATTGACTTGGATAGGTCTCACCCCCCACTGCATGCCAGTGAAAGTAGGAAAGAAGCAGAGGCACTTAAGGGGTGGACGGAAGGATGGGAATGACATGACGCATGGCGGGCTAAATATCCTGGGCACAGGGAATACTCCTTTTATTCGCCACCCCACAGACTAATACTCGGATAGATCGATTTCTGTGTTCCACTACCCTATAGGGGTCTGTTACTTTGGTGCTTCACATGGGGAAAAACCTGTCAGATCATAACCCAGTAGAATTGACTGTGCAGTGGTGCAAGGTCCCACCTATGATACCGACTTGGAAGCTGCAAACTGAGATGCTGGAGGATCAGGTTTTCTGCAGAGCCCTCTCGGATGCGATCGTCCATTATTTTTTGGAGAATACAGGGTCTGATAGCTCCCGACAATTGGAGTGGGATGCCTTCAAAATGGTCATCAGGGGAGTGGCGATTAGCACTATAATAGGAGTGCGACTCGCCCTTGTAGAGCGACTGGCAGCAATAGAGGGTAGCCTGGCTGCACTGGAAGGGGAGGCTGCGGGGACAAATGAACAATTGATGCAATTACAAGAGGCTAACATTCAATACGCGGAGCTACTCGAGGAGCTTCATGTTGTTGATTAGCTATTGTATACACAAAAGCAGCACACACTAGCAGACAGATCAGGGCCACTGCTGGCACGGATGGTCCATAATGCCCCCCACGCCCATATTAGAAATTAGGAACAATAAGGATGCAGTGGTGAATATGCAATTGCATATCAATAACCCTTTTAAGGATTACTATGAACGCCTGTATGGCCCACTGCCCGAACTCACTAACACTGACCTTGAATTATTCTTTGACGCTTTATGCATCCTCCAACTCACACAACAGCAGCGTGATGACTTACTGCGACCAATAACAGGGGCAGAGATAATACAGGCAATCAAAGCTTTACCGCTGGGTAAGACACCTGGAGCGATGGCTTCCTGGTCTAATTCTACGTGATGTATGCCAACTTGCCGACTCCTCATTTGCAATGTCTTTATCGCGAATCATTGGAGGCATGTGGGCTCCCCACTACTACATTGCAGGCTTTGGTAGTTTCACTATTAAAGCCTGGGAGGGATTCTTTGCTTATATCAAGCTACAGACCCCTATTGCTCCTAAACACTGACTATACCATTCTGAGTAAGTTGTTGGCCACTCGCCTTAATCAGTTTATTCCCGCACTGATACATACCGATCAGTGTGGGTTTGTACCTGGTAGGAGTATGGCACTTAACATCAGACTACCACATCAGAATATGTTGGGCACGCATGCCACGGGTACCGTGGAAGGCTGCATATCACTTGATTTGAGACAGGCGTTTGACTCTTTGCGATGGGATTATATGTTCTATGCTCTAGCCCGTTTTGGTATACCTGAAGAATACATAGCATGGGTGCGATTATTATACACGAACCCTACGGCGAGGGCGCGAACGGGCAACACATCTCAGAACAGTATGTAGTGACTAGAGGGACAAGGCAGGGTTGCCCTTTGTCTCCGTTACTGTTTATCCTGGCGCTGGAACCACTATTGCACAGGCTCCGTACTTTCGCAGTCTGTAGGGGAATAACGCAGGGTCGTACGTCCCATACTGTCTCGGCATATGCGGATGATCTCATTCTTTATATCAAAGACATGAATGCAGATCCTCACCCACTGCCCTTCATTTTTGAATCATTTCAAGGCCTTTCTGGATTGGCTATTAATGCTGCCAAGTGGTACGTGTATTTCTTTGATGGCACTGGGAGGAGCAGGCACTTTCACTTTGGTCCATGGGCTTTCCACATAGCGCCTGATACCTTCAAATATCTCGGAATACAAATTTATCGAACTGCCACGGACCTTCTGGATAGCAATCTGGGGCGTGCAATCCCTGTTCTCAAATCTCAGGTACAGGTCTGGGTCTCACTGCCCCTGTCGGTGGCGGGCAGGGTAGCCATTAAGAAAAGGAGTCTATTGCCCCCTCTCCTTTACTTTGTCACCAACCTACCATTACTTGTCCCCACGAGGATCTTTAAAGTGTTGAACTCTCTAGTGACAGATCTACTTTGGGGTACAGGACGTAGGCATATTAGCCTGGCGAAATTGCAGCTCACCACGAAACAGGGGGGGTTGGACGTCCCGGACTTACGTGCGTATTGCTATGCTAGCCAGTTGCAGTGGCTGGCGTATTGGCTTGCAGGACGCAACCTGCAGGAGTTAGATAAGACATTGCAGTTCAAGGACAAGGGGATTATTCATAGGCTCCTATTACCACAGGCCCTGCTGCTGACATCAACGCCCCATTTATTAAAATTAACTATTACTTATTGGCGTAGTGCAGTGAGGTACACTGGGCAGATGACACCATACGCCCCCACCATGCCATTGCTGGGTTTCCCCAAACGCTCAGGACTGACATCTAGCCGTGCATTACAGGCTTGGGCTGGGGTGGCCATCACCAAAATAGGTGAGTTCTTCACAGGGGGTGAACTTATGACCCATGACACATTTGTGCACGTTCATGGGACATCCGAGGCATTGTTCTTACTGCACGCACAAATTTCCAGATATATCCGTATCACATGGTCACCTGAAGATACTGAACGAAAACACTGCTTACAATGCAATACCTAATGGGGAATGGGGCTCGATTGACTAAATGGCTGACTCACGGGATTCGGAATGAGAGAGCAATTTCATTACTACCTCTATGTAACAAGTGGGAGGGAGACATAGGCCGTGAATTCACCTTCAAGGAATGGGATGATATATTGGCATTCCCCAAAAAGGTCTCTCGTAATCCTAAATTTAAATGTATTCAATTGATGTTGTTACACAGTGCTTACTTAACCCCACACAGGCTAAGCGTCATGTTCCCGGGGGCGACTGATGACTGCCCGCGCTGCCACACACCCTTATGGGGGTTTGATACACATGATATGGGCTTGCGCTAGATTGGGACATTACTGGGCGACGATATGTAAAATATTGATAGAGGTGGCCCGGTGCGCCAGAATGATACCTTGGAATACTGTATACTGGGTCTGGGACCCAGGGGAAAAAAGGGTACCCCTGTTAGAAGATTTGCTAATCTTGCACTCCTTCTAGCCAAAAGAGCCATAACCACAAGATGGAAGGCCACTCATGCCCCACCCTACAGGAATGGCACACAGAGATGATGCGGTGGGGTAAGGCAGAGGGGACTGAACTAACGAGAGAAGAATATAGAGGCTAAGCTGGTATACGATGCTAGAAGAATACGCTGCAATAGATATTTTATCCTACTAGAATGCATTGGGCTAGACACATGGGGACTTGATTCGCAGGTGTTGGATGCATGGACCCCCCCGCATTATCTATGAGCTTTGCTAGATAGGATCGCATGAAGGTGTAGATCATGTGCGACAGACTATGAAACCAAGTTTTACATAACCACGGATACGGAAAATATGCAAGTCCTACTGTTAGATAGTTATAGTCGAGCATATGGGGAGAGAGGGGAGGTTGGACCATAGTTTTTGTTAGGATGTTATAATTGTGTAGGATCCTGATAGATTTGACAAATAATGATCTGATTGACTAGGCTACTGATATGGACAAGAATGTTGAGAATGCTCTATATTGGGCTACAGCACAAGATTTAGCGTAATGTTACTAGACCACTGTGTATTGACATGAAGAGACTATTATGGATGTCCGACACTGTCGGTGCATATTACATTGCAGTGGTCGTAAATGTATGTAATTGCGCCATGTGCTAATATGCTGCTATGTAACTTTATGATGTCTGGTTCACTGATTTGTAAAATCAATAAAAACAGATTAGAAAAGTAAATAAATAAATTATCGCAGTTTTAGCAGCAGGAAACTGCAGCTAAAACGGCGATAATGGGCTTGCTAATATACATTATAGAATTCCACTAGAAGCCCAGGTTAGATGTCCTGTACATGGTTCCACAAAAGTTGTTTTATGCAAGTAATGTTTGTAAGAGAAAACAACGCCAGCTGACATGTGTTTCGTCAACAAGTCGCTACCCGTGACTCTTCAGGGCTGGGAACAATGTAATACAAAAAAATCAAAATTGTGGAAAATCATAATGTTAATAAGTGCGAAATCTACATCAGTGAAAATAGTGGGGTGACTTCACATGACACCCTACTAACAGTTAAAACCCTATAGAAACCTGTTCCAGAAACAAATGGGAGAAAGTATCTAGCAGAAGGATGCAGCATGCATCATAAAGTGTACATCAAAAAATGAAGAACTCTTCAAAACAAATGCCCATTTCGACATTGATTTGAAACATGTAATGATTTGCATTAAAAAAAAGTCATAGTGACAACCGGAGAACATGTCTGTTTAACTCGAGCGAGTTGGAATAACCCGACATCTGCATACGTGTATATATGAGTGACATGTGGTGAAACATGAGTACAAGAAGGATTAAGACGTAAATCAAAAGTTACAATGGTCCAATTCATGTGAAAATTTGTTGTGACAACAGATTGCATGTTACTGAAAAGCTATTGACTCATAGCACAAATTAGTATTATTCGGACACATAGTTGCGCCATTTTGTATAATCAGAAATTAAACATTGAAATAAACCTGGTGCTGAAATCGCTGAAGTTTAGGGTGCATAAAAGGCAATATTCAAGCGAAAACATATCAGGGATCTGGAGCAGGAAACAGCGGCCGAACCGAGTAGTGAGAATGCCATGCACATTGTGGAGGTCGGAGGAAAAATGAATAAAGAGGGAATCGTTTACCTGCTAAGCGCGCTTGTGTGCATCTACGGTCAAGAGGGAGAGATGAAAAGGCCCGCAGTCAGTTGCAAAGACGCACTATTGGAGGCCACGTGGAAGTAAAAGAGTGAAGTGAAAGAGCGGTAATAGCTGGGGAAACTCACCAATGAACCAGTGATAATTCCAACCCGGTTTACAGGTAAAATCAAGAGCCGCGGGTGGGTCAGTCAAACTCTATGATTATCTCACGGGCGGGTGCGTCCGTGTCTTGGCGGGCCTGTAAGAAAGTATGGGCAGCGGTCATTATTTATGAAGAGGGAAAAGGAGCAGAAGGCTCCGAACCCACGTGGGTCGGTGTTCATCAGTTACCTGGAAAGTGCAGGGTCCAGCCTGTGCTCGTCTCGCTGTGGAGAATTGGAGACCGAGTAAAAACGGAAGTGGTCTATAAAGGAAAAGGTGTAGAAAGACTGGAACGCTAACCTCTGTGCATGCCGATGTGCACAGGAAGTGATGTTCGAAAAGTGTTACGAGCGAGTGACAGTAATGAAAGTGGAAAGGTAATGAGGGAGAGCATTAAAAAACACAATACAGCAAAATATTGGTCACGATGAGTACTGCAATAAGACAAACCGACTTCACTAGTCTAGTAGTCGGTAGTGATGAAGCACGTTCGCGCATGAGTAACATAAATTGCTAATCTACAGTGCATCACATGGTTACAAATACTTGGGAATGTTCCCGGTAGCAAGCATGCATCAATCACTAGCATTCGTATGCATCGTGTGTATCATAACATATTGCTATAATACCGTTAAGGAGAAAGAAGGGATAATTCTGAGTGAACAGAATCATAACAACATTTTAAAATGCAACATAATAGGGTTGACACATATCTAAGGGGAAACAAGCAAGTCTAATACAAGGATTGCCTGGAGAGAAGGGCAAGAATGTACTGAGAGGTTATGTCAGGAATGGCAGGGCCCATGATCAATAGTGTTTGTCGTTGAATGAAAGAGCGACAATAGCAAAAACATAGAGGAGTCTTAAGTGCCCAAGAAGTATTGTAATTCATGGTCGGTGTTCTGGCCATATCTCACAGTGTGTAGGCTCATGATCCAGGTCGCCTCGAGGCGTTTAAGTCTGAGTTCGCGATTTCACCCCCTTATGTTGGGTTGGGCAATGTCAATACCAAAAATGGAGAATCTCTTGTGAGTCCCCTATGATGGGCATGATGCCACATGTAGAGCCATAGGATACCGGGCATCTTCTCGTGACCTGGCTGCACCGTGAAGCACTTGTTCTTCGTTCCCCTATAACATTGCACTGTTACTCACCCCTCCCAGAGACTACTATTTGGACTGCAGAACCCTACTCACCATATATATAAGCCTCAAGTGTTGCTTTGTTGGCTTGTCCTGCAGTTGCTGCTACTGTCTTTGGGCAGTGGAAAGGTGGACCTTTGCCTTGCTCTGGTATCCTGTTGAAGAAGATTCTCCATCCAAGGGCTTGAAGTAGAGCTTGCCTCCTGTTCTGAAGTTTCAGGGACACAAAGATCTTACCTGCAACTTGCTAAACAGCACATGACTTCCTCTGCTGGACTCCTGATTGCCAAAGGGTGCCAATTCCTGTTCCTGGGTCAGCGATACTGCCAGTGATGCAGCGACATGCACCGAGGCCGTGGGCACTGTTCGTGAAGTGTACGATGCACTGCCCTGACTGCACTGCAGCTCTGACACCCACCAACACCTGCAAGTTATCGTTCTTCCTGAAGCCAGCGCTCGCACTGACGCCTATTGTCGCCAGCGCCTGCATCTCGTCATCACAGAGCCAATAACTGATGTGGGTGAATTCCCGAACTCATCAACACATACTGCTCAATAGAATCGACACCTCACCATCGCCTCACCTCCCCTGCCAGCCCGAACTTGATGCCTTGTGAACTCAATGCCTAGCCTCCCCTGTGGCAATAAGGAGTCGGCCATCGCCTTGGCTCATCAACGCTTCACCTTTGTGATGCTGTGCGCCATCCGTTGACTTCGATCTCCAAGGTACTTTACTTAGGGATCACTATAACTCCATGGCTGGCCTGTACACCTTGCAGTCAGCGGCGTACTTAGGATTTCTGCCTGTTACAATGTCATAATAGCCCCAGTTGGAGCCATATGTTGTTGCAAGTGTTAATTTTGCAATAATCATTCTAAAAGTAATATCTTGACATATGTGTGCTGTTTTTTTTACATTGTTTGGTTCAGATAAAGGTATTTTATTTTTCTAAACTGGCGTGGTGTCCAATTGTAGTGTTTTCACTGTGTTACTATGTGTGTTATTTACAAATGCTTTACACATTGCCTCTGAGATAAGCCTGTCTGCTCATGCCAAGCTACCAAGGATGTGAGCAGAGGTTATTTTAGAAGTGTAAGCCCCCTTACCCTGACTAGAAGGAAAGGTCCTGCTTGAACAGGGTACACACCTGTCAACGTTATCCTTTGGTCTCCCCTTCTTTAAGTATGACAAAAAATAGCATAATTAACTTTTTATATCTGCATATTTAGATTATGGCATCATAATTTTTCATGTAACTGTAAATTGCATTTATATAACACTTACTACCCTTGATGAGGCATTGATGCATTTTGAGGCAAGTAGCACACTACCCAGGGGTCCATGTTTAGAGTTAAATAGATAGCAGATTATTACTTGGGAGGCAGTAAAACAGTTTTGTTCACGTCTCTTTTGCTATACTCACTGTCACTGTAATTATATGATTGTGCAGTTGTTGCATAATTTGAACAATTATAGACTAGCTGTATTTTCCATATTATCCTTCCTCTGCTCCATAACCTATGTATTTCAACTAAAAACATATTCTACCTCAAATGGTACAAAAGTTGCTAGAAATGCAGCAACACTTGTTGCCTCGCAGTAAAAGGCCCTGTGCAAAATCTGACAGATTATCTTTCTTTTGCATCTTCGCTAAATATAGGTGTTAAACTGTTCTTATTGAAGTGCAACCAATGCCCAGACCTATCTTAACAAGTGTAAAAATGAAAAAATAATGAAGTAATACTATCACAAAATATTATGCATTAGCCACATAACTTGCCTTTTCTTGCGCCATAATAACTCAACCTGTCTGCATAATTTGGCTCTGACTATACTAATAAACTTAGATTTACCTTTGCACTGTTCCATATTTATTTTCACTACCATGGCATGGCATTACACACAATATAACATTGAATTGTGAGAATTACTCAAGAAAGTTGCAGGAGTAATAAAAAAGTTAGGAAAATGAATTTAAAAAAATAGCAGCAAACTACATTTGTTGAAATGCCTCTGTGCTCTTATGGAAATTAAAGCAAAAATGATAATGTCAGAGGACACACCATGCCTTAACAATGAAAAATAAAAGGAAGCCCCACACCTCTACGGAGACAGTACGACAGATTTACTATTCAATTTGATCAGCAGACTGTAGGCTCACACGGGGTATATCTCAAAAGAGCACCTGTTCTGTATGTAAAATGCCGACGTTGCAAGACAAAACAAAATGACATAAATGATTTATTTATTTATTTATGACAGTTGTAAAGTGCCTGAATCACCCCAGATGGGGTATCTCCGCCCTGCGGGCAAAAGAGGTAGCAAAGACAGTATTTTTAGAACAGCAGAGTTTTTCCTGAAACCTAAGTAGTTGTTGGAAAGGCGGATATCCAGGAGTAGTTGATTCCATAGTTTGGGAGCAAGATAAGAGAATGATTTGCCTCCCAATCTGGTTTGTCTGATGCGGGGGATGACAAGAAGGCCTTTCCCTTCTGAGCGAAGGGTGTGCAAAGGAGTGTATTTAATCAGTTTGCCGGCCAGATAGGTCGGACCTAACTGGTTTAGGCCTTTAAAAACTATGCAGCTGACTTTGAAGTGAATTGTTTTACGGATAGGTAGCCAGTGGAGTTTATGCAGTAGGGGAAGAGAGGGGGTGAACTAAGGGGCACTGGTTACTAAACGGGCCGCTGTATTCTGCACCACCTGTAGACTCTGTAAGGCAGAATCCTTGGCGGAGATCAACAAAGCATTGCTGAAATCCAAGAGGCTGAGTACTAGTGCGTGCATTAGGGTCTTACGAGTTGAAGAGGGGCGAAAGTGGAAGACTTTACCCAGCAGGCTGAGGGTATGAAAGCAAGCTCGTTTGGTTGCTGGTATGTGGTCATCCAGATTCAGCTTGATGCGTAACCTGCCTTTATCCGTATGCTGGTTGTTTTTTTGTTTTTTTTTTAATTAAAAAATATTGCATGAAAGAGTGAGAAGTGCCCACCAGGACCTAGAGCTGCTCTCACCTTCAGCACCTCCCCCACAGAGCTGTTGATGTGATGCATTCAGTGCTACAGCTTTGACCGCCACGCCTTTAACACAGCCTCAGGGGGAGCTTTTTAGCCCCCACAAGGCTTCCACATAGAGTGTTTAGGAAGGGTCTGGGATGGATGCAACTCAGAGCCATTAGCTGTCTGTTCTTATACCGGGGCGATTACTCTTCTTTTCTATTCCTGTCCGCTTTCAAACAGGTGCATATTTTTTTGTTAAATGGTGAAAGAATGTGCGTTTGTTCTTTACTGGGAATAAACATATGAGAGAGGAAATAAAATACCACTCTTTCTTACTGGGGAAAAAGCGGCATTTGATTATAAAAGCTTTTTTGTACATAGTGCTTTTATTCAAGCACTTTAACTAAAAAAGTATCAGTCGATGTTATAATTAAATCTAACATGCAATGTACAGATAAAATTTGCTGCACCTTCAAAATCCTACATCGCTTAAGGGTTGCAGTTGTTTAACTGGTGGTATATTGTGGCTGTGCAAAGACAACCTGGGTTTGCACACCTCATTTTTAGGTGTCGGCCTAGCGTACACTGCGCAGCAGTGTTGCGCAGTCGAGATTTTATGTTTACAAGTATGGGGATTTGAACCCGGCCCTCTTCTACATTGGCTGGCTTCCTAAACTGAGGCCAGCCATTGGAGGAGAGGGGCATCACTCGGTTCAAGCCCCGTCTTTTTCGGATTTGGGGGCGTGTTTTTTGCAGTTTTCTCGGCGTGATGCCATCCGTCACTCAATAGCAAAAACCAGGCCCACGAATGCAAAAATGGCGGCACTTTTCTGATGCCATTTCTGCCCGACCGCCGCTGGAAGAAGTAGAGAAGCTGCCGAGTCCTCCGGTGAGTACTCGCTTGTCTTGCCTCTTCTTGCCTCTGTTCCCTCTTTGTCAATGTTTTTCTGGCGTCTGCTCCCTCTTTGTGCGTCTGCCCCCTCGTTGTGCGTCTGCTACCCTCGTTCTTGTCTGTGCCTCTGTTCCCTGTTTGTCATCCCGGTTTTTCTGTGCCTCTGTTCCCTGCTTGTCCTCCAGGTTTTTCTGTGCCTCTGTTCCCTGCTTGTCATCCCAGTTTTTCTGTGCCTCTGTTCCCTGCTTGTCATCCCGTTTTTTCTGTGCCTCTGTTCCCTGCTTGTCATCCCCGTTTTTCTGTGCCTCTGTTCCCCTGCTTTTTCTGTGCCTCTGTTCCCCCGGTTTTTCTGTGCCTCTGGTTCCCCGGTTTTCTGTACCTCTGTTCCCCCGGTTTTTCTGTGCCTCTGTTCCCTGCTTGTCATCCCGGTTTTTCTGTGCCTCTGTTCCCTACTTGTCATACCGGTTTTTCTGTGCCTCTGTTCCCTGCTTGTCATCCGGTTTTTCTGTGCCTCTGTTCTCCCGGTTTTTCCGTTTTTTCTGTGCCTCTGTTCCCCCGGTTTTTCTGTGCCTCTGTTCCCTCGTTTTTTCTGTGCCTCTGTTCCCCCAGTTTTTCTGTGCCTCTGTTCCCTGCTTGTCATCCCGGTTTTTCTGTGCCTCTGTTCCCCCGGTTTTTCTGTGCCTCTGTTCCCTGCTTGTCATCCCGTTTTTTCTGTGCCTCTGTTTCCTGCTTGTCATCCCGGTTTTTCTGTGCCTCTGTTCCCCCGGTTTTTCTGTGCCTCTGTTCCCCCGGTTTTTCTGTGCCTCTGTTCCCCCGGTTTTTCTGTACCTCTGTTCCCTGCTTGTCATCCCGGTTTTTCTGTGCCTCTGTTCCCTGCTGTTCCGCTGGGCCAGGGACAGACTAATTTGCATGTAGCCAGGTTCTGAGCTGGGATGGTGCAGTGAGCTAAAAAACGGTGATGGATCAAGCCCTGATCTGTTGACTGGGTAGGAGTGTTCTGCTTAATTCAGATACTCTGTCCATCACCACCTCCTTTTCTGAATCGTTTTGTCCACCATAAGCGTGGAAGGGTATGCTCAGACATGAGTCCCTTGCTCACTGCACCATCAGGATTCAAGCAAGCCGGGCCGAAGATGGCTGTAATGCCAGAAACCGGTCCCCGGAAGCTTGTCTCCTTTCCAGTAAAAGAATTGGCTTGGTAGTTTGGTCTGCCCTGTTCCCATGATGCACTGGGCCAGGGACAGACTAATTTGCATGTAGCCAGGTTCTGAGCTGGGATGGTGCAGTGAGCTAAAAAACGGTGATGGATCAAGCCCTGATCTGTTGACTGGGTAGGAGTGTTCTGCTTAATTCAGATACTCTGTCCATCACCACCCCCTTTTCTGAATCTGTTCCCTGCTTGTCATCCCAGTATTTCTGTGCCTCTGTTCTCTGATTGTCATCCCGGTTTTTCTGTGCCTCTGTGTGTGGCTCTGTCTGTGTGCGTGGCTCTGTCTGTATGCATGGCTCTGTCTGTGTGCGTGGCTCTGTCTGTGTGTGCGTGGCTCTGTCTGTGTGTGCGTGGCTCTGTCTGTGTGTGCGTGGCTCTATCTGTGTGTGCATGGCTCTATCTGTTTGTGTGCGTGGCTCTGTCTGTGTGTGTGCATGGCTCTGTCTGTGTGTGTGAGCGGCTCTGTCTGTGTGTGTGCGCGGCTCTGTCTCTGTGTGTGCGCGGCTCTGTCTGTGTGTGTGTGGCTCTGTCTGTGTGTGCGTGGCTCTGTCTGTGTGTGTGTGGCTCTGTGTGTGTTTGTGCGCCTCTGTCTGTGTGTGTGTGCGCGGACTGTCTGTGTGTGTGTGTGTGTTTGTTGCTCTGTGTGTGTGTGCGTGGCTCTGTATGTGTGTGTGGGTGGCTTTGTGTGTGTGGCTCTGTGTGTGGGTGCAAATGCAATAGGTCTCGCATTTGCGAGCGATTAAGCTATTGGCATTGTAAATGACAATACCATTTATTTATATGTTTTTAAAAACAAAAACATAAATAAAAACAATATCATGAGCAATGCTGTTACATTTTCATTACTGCATTTCATCACTGTACCTTTAAATGCCTTCTGTTATGATTTGCTTGCCCTTAGTTCCATTGGAACTCCTGTGTTTACTAGCCTTGAGATTCAGTTATCCTACTGGACCTCTCTCTGCTGGCTAGCTGTCTTCTCCTGTTGCTGTGCTGCTTATGAATAAACCTACAATTACAACTCTCCTGCTTTTTGAGATTATTACAAATTATGGCGACGAGGTGAACCTAACAAGCAGCACAGGTGTCAGCTAAGTTTGGTTAGCCCATGAAGGTGGTTAAACTTTTCCCTAATAGTGTGATCACACAGGATGGCAAATTATGGAACATCAGACGTGTTGCTAAATGTCCTGATTTTCACAATAATTCTGTTCATAATAACCCTGTTTCTGTTCCAGCACACAACTGTTCTGATTCTATTGCTTATAGAGTTAAGTCTTCTTCTCGTCCCATTTCTTTGCCTGCTAGATTTTCTAACTTTGTTTCTTAGCTCTCTTCTTCTTTCTTTTGGTTCCCTGTCTCTTCCTCTCTTCTCTCTTTTGTTTTGTTTCCTTCCTTCTTCTCCTTCTTTTTCCTATTGAGGGAGATGTGTTACATTTTCATTACTGCATTTCATCACTGTACCTTTAAATGCCTTTTGTTATGATTTGCTTGCCCTTAGTTCCATTGGAACTCCTGTGTTTACTAGCCTTGAGATTCAGTTATCCTACTGGACCTCTCTCTGCTGGCTAGCTGTCTTCTCCTGTTGCTGTGCTGCTTATGAATAAACCTACAATTACAACTCTCCTGCTTTTTGAGATTATTACAAATGCCAATAGCTCTAACTTTAAAAATGCCGAGACCATTGCATTGTACATGCTTGTTTTCTTTCCTGTTGCTTCTCTGTAGAAAGATGAGTCGTTAGAAGCAGGACCCGCCCCCCAGTCTGGGTTAAGAGCGGGCGGGTCTTTTGCGATGCTAATGTCACCCTTTGTTGTGTGTAGAGGTGCATTTGCATCTCCGGTCTGGCATCCTGAAGCCCTGCCTCGAGTTTTACTCCCAAGGCAGGAAGGATTCACAGAAACAGCAGAAAATGCGATACTTTTTTTCAAAAGGCCTCCCAGAATTTAGAATGAAGCTAGCCATGCACATCTCTCTTTTAAAGTCTGATGAGTTTAAGCATTTAGGGGCAGATTTACAAGCCCCTTGCGCCGCTTTTACGCCACCGTTGCGTCACTTTTGCTTATGTAAATCGCACCAAAACCATTTGGACAGGGTTTGCCTATATAAAATTTCTAAAAAAAAAGCCATAATGCTGCCTAATCAGAAACATCAATAATAAATATTGCACTATATGGTTTGTCAGGCCTGTTTCCTAATGGAAAGAGCTACTCCAATGTGGACATAATTGGGATGTGCAGAATAAACAGGTGTACGTTTTGTTAGATCAAGTGTGGATTTATATTATTTTTTATTTTCTGTTGAGTTTAACATAGGGCTTACGCAAGCTTTTCTGGTGAACTGAGCCAAGCACCTGTTTCTGTGGTCCTGTACTGAGTAAAGAAAACTCATTTACGCCAGATTTTTCTCAGTTACTGCTTTATTATATATAGTACAGCTCAGAAACAGTTGTCAAAGGTTGCCTATATTTGTTTCTGAGCTGTGCTGTCTGAAACTAACGCACTTATCCAGAAAAAATATCATTAAAAGGCCCAGCACCTAAGTCAGGGACATATTTATCATCATATCATGCAAATGACTTTGCTGCGCTGTGTGATAGGGAAAAGGCAGCAATGCGCTGTATTTAACATTGTACGGCACACTTCTGCTTTTCCCTCTGCTGGTGCACAAGTGCTGCCTAGCGCCAATGCAGGCACTCTTGCACCATGGTGCAAGGGTTCCTGCATTGCTAGCATGATTGTTTTTGTGCAGAAAGGGGCCTGGGCAAAAACAATCCCCTGAGGCATTTTCCTCTTAAAATGTGTGCTTCAGAATGCAGGAAAAAATTTGAGGAAATAAACATATTTCTCCTTGTTATTTCTCACATGGGGAGGTGTCGCCGTTTTGGCACATTCCCAGGTCTACCACATATGGTAAATCTGGGAATGCATCAAAATCCATGGGCTTTGCACGGGAACAACAATGCGCCACCCATGAATGCCTCCCTTGGGCAGAGTTACTCTTGATTTATCAAGCCACTTAGGGTCACGGAAGGTGGCCTTGCATGGTGTGATAAATAGCATCTCAAGCGTTGCATCGATTTAGCACCCCATTGCGTTAAGTGCAAAACAGAGTGCTGGAAATTTGTTTTGAGTACCTATTGCTTTGTTGCTATAGCAGGAGGAGTGGTGCCATGAGATGCACAATTGTTGCACAACTGCTGCCGGTCATACGTTTTGAGCTTACAAAATATATATGTGTAACACAGTTATCAGGTGCACTGCAATTTGGTCTTAACAAAAATCGGCGCCCAGACCAATGCTCTTTAAACTCCTAAAGAATAACAAATTGTCATTCTCCTCATTCTGTTTTCATATTTTATAAATTAATAAAAAGAGCTGTGGATGAGAGCAACCAACAAAGAACAATAAATTACTTTGAGGGCTATTCGCCATTTCCTGCTCTCTGTGTTCAACACTGAATGGACAACAGAGAAACATGTTTGTCAACTTGTTTTCCCTGGGAATGCACATGGATGGTTGAGTGATTAAGTGCATAGCCTGAAAAATGAATAAGCCAGAGACTAGAGATAGAAAACCATCCTGAAGAAGGTGTCACATCACAAAAGCACCGAAACGCTGCGTCGACTTTATAGTTTTTTATTGTATATGAAATGTATTTGGTGTATATGTCAAAATTATGATTGTTTCGTTTTTTATGTATAGGAAATGCACATTGTGTTTTTTTAACAAAATTGTGGAGGCAATCTCCTCTACTTTAGAATAAAATGTTGTCTTGTTGATATATAGTACAGTGCTCCTCTGATTTCTTTTGATATGGTGTTGTGTTTCTTATATACTATGCTGTGATTTAACAACCACACAGGTGGATCGAGTAAAATTGCATATTTGGATTAGGGACTATTACTGCTTTGTAACGAAGCACCATCTGTAATAGTGGGACTGTCCCTACTGCCATTTTGGGCATGTCATTTTGAGTATGTCAACTTCGCAATGCATCCTTCACCACATAGCACCTTTACCAGGTAATGTTTGCAGTGCAGGAAAGTACCACAGGGCTATCTATCAGTTCCTTTCAATGCAGGACTTTACCATGCAGGTACCTTATGTTTTTTAATGACATAAGCACATATATAGTTCAGTGTAATTATGTGAAAGTATGCCACAATTACACAAAATTACGTGCAATTAGATTAAAAGGAATCCGTCGTTTCGTACTACATTTTAGCACAAAATGCATCCTTGCATCAATTTTTGGCTTTCCGCGATAGCTAGCTCAATTTCAGGTAAAGTGAAATTGATGCTCAAGGGGAACAGACTTTGTACCATGACCATTTCCCTCTCCTGATGTTCATTATAAATAATTTCCACTCTCTCATCTTTCTTATATAGATCTGTAAAATGATCTACCGATGTAGCTTCATCATTGGCCACTTCCATGGTGTCTGTATTTCTGTCAATAAAGAAGGGGGCATTCACCGCCTTCCAAAAACCCACCGTGTCCCTCAGGATACATGCTTGGTGTAATGACCTCCAAGCCTCCTGTTTTAATTCATTCTTCCTGATTTTAATTGCGGAATAATACCTTGTTCTTGCCTGTCTAATTTCGGCAGTATTTTTTGGGTCTTTCTTAAGGGTAGATTTTAAGGTTGCGTGGGCTTTATTACAGGCTATATCAAACCATCCCTCCCCCTCTTTTTTAGCGCCCTTTTTAAGTGGTTTCGTTAGTATCTTATGAATTGCTCCAATCGAATAAAGCTATCTTTGACTTTGCCACATGACCAAACCACCAGAGCATCATTTTATTAGTGCTCCATACTTTGTTTTCCGTCAAAGCCTTGAAACATCTTACTTGCAAAATGCTGTTCAAGCTAAGTCCTGGAGTACCAAGCCGTTAAAATTCCAGATGAAACACTGTAGCTTTTGGGTCACTAAAAGACCACCCGTGGCCAGAGACACAGAGTGACCTGTGCAGACCCCCAGGCTGTGAGGTAAGTTAGTGAAATGTTGTGTCTTGTTACTTCACAGATTTCACATAAACAAATAGCTTAGAATGCGTTTGGGTTGGCCTTAATGCATTTAAATTGTGCTTACTTTCACACTTGAATAATCCAATTTGAAATTCCCAGGCTTTTGTTACAAGGTACAGTGGTTTGCACCATTGGTAAAAGTGCAGTATGTCTGAGATGAGGTTGCACAGCCTCAGAGATGTCACGTTAGGGTCTCTAACCTAAACGAGTCAGTTGATTTCATGATCGTGCTCCTAGAGGCTCATGGGATGAGATTTGGCACATGAACAGGGTTCTGGGCCTCACTTCACACTGGCATGGCATGTGTGTGCTTTGTGAAAAGGTAAATGGTGCAGGTACATGACTTACTCATGCATTTTTGTAACAGGCGCTCCCAGTGACGGCAGTACCCACCAATACAATCTCCCAAATTCTTTTAATTTGCAGGCTGCACAACATTGGGGTTCATGGCAATGTTCTCCAATGGTTCATTGATTGCTTGGAAGACAGCGCACAAACCATCTCTCTGAAGCCCTATAAATCATGTGCCATGCTGGTTGGAAAAGGGGTATCACAGGGATCCATACTAAGCCCCACATTATTTAACATCTGCATTGCCCCTCTAGCACAAATCTTTAAGGAATGTATTTTTGAGACAATATCTTATGCCCATGACACACAGTTGGCCATCTCTTTTGGTCCCGATTTGGAAGAAGAAGTTAAAAACCTTGTCAAGCTGGACACTTCTCTATCCATGAAAGAACATGTTTCAACCTTATGTAGAAGCTGTTTTGCCATCATGCGGCCATTGAAAAAAGCTTTTCCTTGGCTCCCCTCCACCTCTAGGAAAACCCAAGTTCAATCCTTATTCACTAGTCATCTCGCCTATCGAAATGCCCTGCTTGTTGGCACCAATGAGACCTTACTGTCTAAACTCCAGATGGTGCAGAATACTGCAGCAAGACGTATGTGCAATCTTTCGTATGGTTCTCCTTCTGCTCCAATAGTACACTATCTGCATTGGCTACCTATTATGAAAAGGCTTATCTTTAAGACGTGCTGCCTTACTCATAAATCCGTGAACCCCAATGCTCCAACCTACCTACAAAATAAGCTCAGATACTATCTCCCAACCAGATTTCTGCAATCCACCGACAAAGCCCTGCTTCAAATTCCATGGATCCATACCTCTAGATTTGGTGAGAGGTCTTTCTCCTACCACGTCCCCTTTTACTAGAATAAGCGTCCCCTACCAATCCGTTCGTGCACAGAGCTAGGAAAGTTTAAAAAAACTTCTATAAAAATGGCTGTTTTAGTTAGTCTTTGTTAGCCTTATACTTCAGCTGAAGCGCCAAGATTTTCCTCCAATGACAATTAGATTCTAACATAACATAACATAAGCAGTTTGGGATCTATGGCGCCAACGGGCCTTAGTGTCTGCCCCTAGAATGATTAGACAGACAGGTCAAGAATCATACTGAGAGACTGTCAGACAGAAAGACACACCTAGATACTTACATATAGGAAGATACAAGTATATCTGCAGAACACCAACTAAACTGTGATTTTGTCAGCGTACTACATTTAGAAAACCAAACATTACTGTGAGAAGTGAACACCTCTGGTGGGTGTGCTCAGAAGGTGTGGGAGACTCTAGGATTGAAAGTCTGACAGAGAAGTCCTGAGATGCACCCTCTTCTGAACCGCTGTGTAAGATTTACCATCACTGAATTCACAGCCATTGATTCGAGAACGTCCTCATGTACAAGAGAAAGTGTTGCTTTGTTGAGCAGATACTGCTTTGGAAACATTTTGTTTATAATGAGCTGTCCACCCCTTATCCTCAATCACCTCTTGCCCAATAGAACAAAAGTTCACAAGAAATGTTATACTCTGTCGATATTAAACTATATTCTGTCAAGATCAAAGTGCTGAACCTACGAATCTGATTTGAGTTGATTATATTTTTAAAACTGCAAAACACAAATTGGTTAGATTCTGAATTTGAAGTTTGACCAATGTGCATGGCGACAGATGTTTGCCCAAGTCACAATGCAGCGTCCATTGCTTTCTCAGTCCAAATAAATTATCTTTCATGCTCAGATATTTATAGGTGTCAGTAGTGAGTGCAGAAAAAAAACACAATAGCGCCCAACTATCCCAGTATTTAAAATATAATCAATTACACGTAGGCCTTTATAAAGTTTAAAGGTGACCCTCAGTGCAGAAGATTTCTCAGCAACGGACACACCTTCTCAATGAGCAGTCTTGATGTGGTCACTGCTGTGGATGAAAGTCGGGGCACCTTACAGGATGGGAAGGTATAGTTGTGCTGGCATCAGAGAGCATACTAAAGAGTTCTCATTGAGGATTCTTGCAATGCAGCCAATGCTGTGGATGAAAGGTAGATCACCTCATTGGATGGGGCGGGATAGTTGTAGTACACCATAGTGGTGGCATCCTACAGCATGATAGAGTTCTCATTGAGGATCTTGCTGTGCAGACAATGCATGGAAGAAAGGTGGCTACACTCAATTACTGGCTAGTTGTACCCACAGGTGCTGGTGTCTGACCCTACTGTCTGTGGCGGCGGCTGGGAGGGAGACAGTAAGGATCTTGCCTATTAGACCATATACCTATCCCCTCTTTGACTCATCCTTAAGCTCATTTTACTACTATGATCGCCCTAATCCATTTCTAGAGATTCTTCCCTCCTCCATCTCTCCATATACTCATCCCAAACCTCTTCTTACTAATATGATCTCCCAATAACCACTTTCAAGACTGTTACCTCTTCTATCTCTCCATTATCCTTTTCAATCCAACTAACATAATCACACACATAATCAATAAATGGTACATACAACTCAATAAGGAGATCCACACCAATTTAGAACAAGCATTTGCAATGCAATAGGTCTCGCATTGGGAAAGTTTGAGCTATTGGTATTGTAAATGACACATTTTTTATTTATGTGTTGGTTTTGAAAATAGCGAAATTTTGTTTCATTTTGTCCTCTCTACCAATTTATTGTAAAGCGCTCTGATATCCTTCGGGATCTTGTTCGTGCTATATAAAACTTTATAAATGAATAAATAAATAAATATATATGTCTACCGCTCAAATTAACTCAAATTTCACTATACAAATTCACCACTAATACTTTTTGGGTTGTGGAGTAGCTCACTACTCACCGAAAAGTGTGTTGACGCCTCATTAGGGGCAGTAAGCGCTATATAAATACAATTACAATTACAATACAAAGCAGTATTCTAGGAGACTATTGTTGGTGATTGTTAGCAGTACAGTATAAGCTAACAAATACTGTCGTGTTTTCACTACACAGGATGGCTCCTAGTAACACCTTTAAGTAAAATTAACATCCTTACTTGTAACAAAAGTAAGTGCTACATAAATCAAAATACAATTATAGAGCTATTGAGACCTGCATCAGTGATCCAGACATATGATTTGATTGTGTTGTTTATTTTACTCAAAAACACTCTTGCTGCTGTATTAATGTTAAAATGTGCTGTTGGTAATTTCATTTTATGTTATTATTGTATTGTAAAAAGGATTTAGCATCTGGTCTGCTTTAAAAAAGTAATGCAAATCCAACCCAAACTTTTTGTAAACCTGGGCCTGAGTTTTGCATTCTGTTGTATCAGACTTTCTTCAAAGTGATGATGGGAAATCTATTGTTTTTAGAGATCTCTGCCACAATGGCAGAATTTACTCCATTGGATTTATCCAGCACAGTATGGGAGGTTTTTAAGGGGAAATCTTTGGATAAAATCTGCCAGAATCTGGACCAGATGATGGAATTTCCATCACCAAATGTGAGCACTGAAAATATACCCCCAGTGTGGGTGCCCATTGCCAGTGTCCACATATCATATGATTGGGGTGTTCCTGAGCATGTTATTGACACTATACTTATCTTTTTTGAAAGACTGCCACTCTTCCTGGGGAACTTTCACAAAGGTAACTCTGCCAAACACTATAGTAAGTAAGCACCTCTAGACCTCTGATAGTTCAGGCTGGACTATTCCAATTGGATTGATTTACATAAGGCTGAGTCCAAACTAAAGCCGCAAGGTGGGTTAGGAACATTGGATTGGGATGGGGCCCAAGCAATTGTCAGTGGCTGAGATTAATGCATGCATCCCATCCATCACCTTGTTGTTGTTGTTGTTGTTGCCGTTGACTCCCTAAGTGCCTTGGGTATGCCCAGACATGAATCTCTTGCTCACTGGAACCAAGCTATACCTGGCTGATGAGCCCTATTTAGGACAAAACTGGAGTTGGGTTGCTTATGTTCTGGTTCAGAGAGGACCTGGCCAGGGCAGTTTGGACTAGGCAGCTGTTCCCATTGAAGCAGGGTCAAAACTAATTTACATTTGGCTGAGTCCAAACTCATGTGGCGGAAAAATGCTGGACTGTGTCCAGAGCCATTGCCAGTGGGTCCCCCAGGGCTCCTGCCTTAGCCCCACCCTGTTTAATATCTATGTGTCCCCCCTTGCAAATTTCATCAGAGAATATAGGTTTACTCCCTATTCCTATGCAGACGACACCCAACTGCTCCTCTCCTTCAACAATGAGATAGATTCAACCAAATCTCTCTTCACTGAGGGCATGTTAGCCATATCCGGTTGGATGACGGAGAATTTCCACCAGTTGAATGCAGCCAGAACTGAGATTCTGCTATTTGGCACCGCTCAAACGAATTGGTCGTCCGACTGGTGGCCACCTGCGCTGGGTCCTGATCCTATTCCAAAGCGGATGGCTAAAAACCTGAGTGTTCAACTGGAAGACTCGCTTTCTATGAAAAATCAAGTCATGGCCACCTCAGGCACTTGCTACTATATGCTGAGTCTTCTCCGTAAAGTATTCCAGATGCTTCCTTTATCAGTCCGTAGAACCCTGATTCAGGCCTTGGTTGTTAGTCATCTTGATTATTGCAATGCTCTCCTTGCCTCGGCCAACGAATCCCTTCTGAATAGAAGGCAGGTGATTCAGAATACAGCAGCTCGCCTCGCTCTCAATATGCCTCCTAGATCTTCCTCTCGGCCATTGCTGAGGAAGATGCATTGGCTCCCCATCCGCTAGAGAACTAAGTTTAAGGTTTGCTGTTTAGCCCACAAAGCACTTCAGGGAGGAAGCCCTAGCTATCTGGCGGATAAACTTCAGCTCTACGAACCAGGCAGATCTCTCCATTCTGAGGGAAAAGGTTTGTGTGTTGTCCCCCACTATAGAAAACATTCACACAGGGAGCAAGTCACTTGCCTACCTGGCTCCAAAATATAGGAACTCATTGCCTGCTGAGCTGCGTCAGTGCACCAACCTCCTTCTCTTTAGGAAACTCCTAAAGACAGAATTCTTTTGTCACTGATCGCTCTGCCTTGGCAATACCCTTCTCTGGCAGCACGGAGATACCACTATGCATAGCATAACACAACAAAGCATAGCATAACAAAACATAGCATAGCATAACAAAACACAACAAAACATAGCATAACAAAACATGGAACAGCAAAACAAAACATAGCATACCATAGCATAACAAAGCACAGCATAACAAAACAAAACATAGCATAACATAATACATAGCATAGCATAACATAACACAACAAAACATAGCATAGCATAACAAAACAAAACATAGCATAACAAAATATAGCATAGCATCACAAAACATAGCATAGCATAGCAAAACACAACAAAACATAGCATAGCATAACAAAAAAGCAAAAAACACAGCATAGCATAGCATAACAAAACTTAGCACAGCATAACAAAACACAGCAAAGCATAGCATAACAAAACACAACAAAACAGAATAGCATAACAAAGCATAGCACAGCATAGCAAAACATAGCATGGGTTAACAAAACACCTTGCTTAGCATAGCATAACAAAACATAGCATAGCATAACAAAACATAGCATAGTATAACAAAACACAACAAAACATAGCATAACATAACAAAACACAGCATAGCATAACAAAACACAATAAAACATAGCATAGCAAAACATAGCAAACCACAGCAAAACATAGCACAGCATAGCAAAATACAACAAAACATAGCATAGCATAACAAAACATAGCATAGCAAAGTATAACAAACAAAACATATCATAGCATAGCAAAACATAGCATAGCATAGTATAACAAAACACAACAAAACAGCATAGCATAACTAAACATTGCATACCAAAGCATAGCATAGCATAACAAAACATAGCATAGCAAAACAAAGCATAGCATAATAAAACACAACAAAACAGCGTAGCATAACAAAACATAGCATAGCATAGCAAAAAACAACAAAACATAGCAAAGCATAACAAAACATAGCATATCATAGCAAAACACAACAAAACATAGCACAGCATAACAGAACATAGCATATCATAACAAAGCATAGCATACCAAAGCATAGCATTACAAAACAGCATAACAAAACATAGCATAGCAAAACAAAGCATAGCATAGGAAAGCATAGCATTACAAAACATAGCATAACAAAACAAAGCATAGCAAAACAAAGCATAGCATAATGAAACACAACAAAACATAGCGTAGCATAACAAAGCATAGCATAGCAAAACACAGCAAAACATAGCATAGCATAACAAAACATAGCATAGCATAACAAACCACAGCATAGCATAGCATAACAAAACAAAGCATAGGATAGCAAAACAGAGCATATCATAACAAAACAAAGCATAGGATAACAAAATAAAACATAGCATAGCATAACAAAACAAAAAATAGCATAGCAAAACACAACAAAGCATAGCATATTATAACAAAACACAACACAACATAGCATAGCATAAAACATAGCATAACAAAACAAAGCATAGCATAACATAACAACGCATAGCAAAACAAAACATAGCATAGTATATCAAAACATAGCATAGCATAACAAAACATAACAAAACATAGCAGGACAAAACATAGCATAACATAACAAAACATAGCATAACATAACAAAATAAAGCATAGCATATCAAAACATAGCATAACAAAACATAGCATAGCATAACAAAACACAGCAAAACATAGCATAGCATAACAAAATATAGCATAACAAAGCATAGTATAACAAAACAAAACATTTCATTGCATAGCAAAACATAGCATAGCATAACAAAACACAACAAAACATAGCATAGTCTAACAAAACAAAGCATAGCATGGCATAGTATAACAAAACATAGCATAACAAAGAGTAGCATAACAAAACATAGCATAAAAAAACATAGCATAGCAAAACAAAGCATAGCATAATAAAGCACAACAAAACATAGCATAGCATAACAAAACTTAGCATAGCATAACAAAGCGTAACATAGCAAAAAATAACAAAACATAGCATAGCATAAAACATAGCATAGCATAACAAAACACAACAAAATATAGCATAGCATAAGAAAACAACACATGGCATAACAAAACATGGCAAAACACAACAAAACATAGCATAGCTCAACAAAACACAACACAATATAGCATAGCAAAACAAAACAAAAGATATAGCATAGCAAAACATAGCATAGCATACCAAACACAACAAAACAAAGCATAGCATAGCATAACAAAACATACCATAACAAAACATAGCATAGCAAAACAAAGCATAACACACACAATCAAACACACACAACCACACACACAACCACAACCACACACACAACCACAAGCACACACACAGCCACACACAATCACACACACAACCACACACAACCACACACACAACCATCTCTCTCTATCTATCTATCTATCTATCTATCTATCTATCTATCTATCTATCTATCTATCTATCTATCTATCTATCTATCTATCTATCTATCTATCACCCTCACTCTATCTATCTATCGCCCTCACTCTATCTATCTATCGCACTCACTCTATCTATCGCCCTCACTCTATCTATCTGTCTATCTATCTATCGCCCTCGCTCTATCTATCTATCTAGCCATCGCCCTCACTCTATCCCTCTATCTATTGCCCTCACTCTATCTATCTATATATCACCCTCACTCTATCTATCTATCTATCTGTCTATCTATCGCCCTCACCCTATCTATCGCCCTCACTCTATCTATCTATCGCCCTCTATCTATCTATCTATCTATCTAGCTAGCTATCTATCTATCTATCTATCTATCTATCTATCTATCTATCTATCTATCTATCTATCTATCTATCTATCTATCTATCTATCTATCTATCTATCGCCCTCACTCTATCGCCCTCACTCTATCTATCGCCCTCACTCTATCCATCTATTGCCCTCACTCTATCTATTTATCTATCACCCTCACTCTATCTATCTATCGCCCTCACTTGCATCACCACAGAATCACTCAGCACCACCACAACATCACTCAGGGGAACCACAACATCACTATGCGCTACCACAGCATCACTAAATGCCACAGCATCACTCATCGCCACCACAACATCACTCAGCGCCACCACAGAATCAATATGTGCAACCATTCAACAACAACTGGTTCAAATATGTTCTCTCAATGTTTCAAGCTTCATTACAAATGTCACAAAAAGATGTTAATATTTCACTTCTGTTCTTGGATTTTTGCCACAATAAAATACACTGAACATAATCTTCACAAAAGTTATTTACAAAAGTTTAAGCTATTACCATTATACATTACAATAACTTTTATTTAAGTATTAATTATGTAAAAAAATTACAAGCCAATGTTATTTGTAATATCAATACATCTAAGTCACGTAAATACAACACATATTGCATTACAAATGCTATAGGTGTCACATTTGCGAAAGTTATAACTATTGGCATTGTAAATGACAAAGCTATTAATTTCACTATTTTCAAAACCAACACATAAATAAAAAAATTGTCATTTACAATACCAATAGGTCAAACTTTCCTAATGCGAGACCTATTGCATCGCAAATGCTTGTTTTAACCCATCGCTTGCCAGGCCGATTCTAACCGGCCTGGCCTTTGCTCCCTGGTGACCCGAAAGTGATTCAATCACTTCCGGGTTACTGGGAGACCAATCAGTGGTAAGGCGCACCCGCCGCATCATTGTGACGCAACGGGGCTTGCCCCAACACCAAGAGAGGGTGGGGGCCGGTGTGCCCGCCATACTTGCGGCGGGCCGATGCTGGCCCGCCTTTCTCTGCTCTGTGGTTCCCAAATGCAATGAAACCACCGATGTTAGTGAAAAGGAAGCAGGAAGTGGGAGGGTCTCACTACAGGCCGCCTCTTAGAGCTGTTCAGGGGTTGTCATCATGGGGCCCTGTTTATTTATCACAGTAACTCGGCAACTGGACACAAAGTTGATTGATGGAATCCATGGGATGTGTTTTGAAATATAATATTGTTCAGCAAGTTTGTCATGCTACTGTTTTAATAGCATCGAGAGGATAAATCCGCACATAAAGCGCTACATCAGCGTGCAGTACACACCAGTCTAGCCGGCTGGAGGTTTAGCGATTTGTTGCTAGCGTTGCTGGTCCCTGTTGACTTATGAATTACACCGTTCCTGTACCTCACCAGGCTGTAATTATAGGTTTGTGTTATTAACTGTTCAAGTTGTACACTGTATTGAGCCCCGGTAACATTCTGGCACTTCCTGTGCCTTGTTACTGCACAGAAGCGTGCAAAAACACTAAATTGCAGAAAGCTCATTTGTACAATTGACGTGACCATAATTTCGTTTTCATGTAACCTCGGTGCCCGTTAATGGCCCATAAATAAAGCTTTGCCTACCCAGGTGACACATGCCTCGATTCCCGGTGGCTCTGTTTCCGCCATGTGCCTTCATGTGGAATTTTCAAAGACAGGTCATCTTTTCGCCTGACGGGTGTAAGGTGACCTGCTCCCCTCTGTTGTGTGATTGTGTGATTGCTGGGAAATTCAGTGCAGGAGGGAACTTCGAAAATCACCCTGCTTGACTCCAGTCGAGCAGCTCTGTCCTTCAGCAGATATGTGGCTTTATAGAATGACTGCTTTCAGTGGAAATTGGTATTCTGTGGCACTTTTGTACAGCTGTTAGTTCTTATCGTCATGACAAGGGGAGGGAACAATGTCTCATCTTTTTAATAATGATTCAAAAAAGGGGGTGGTGATGAACAGAGTGTCTGAATTAAGCAGACCACTCTTACCCAGTCCAAAGATCAGGGCTTGATCCATCACCGTTATTTAGCTCACTGCACCATCCCAGCTCAGAACTTGGTTATATGCAAATTAGTCTGTCCCTGGCCCAGTGCATCATGGGAACAGGGCAGACCAAACTACCAAGCCAATTCTTCACCGGAAAGGAGACAAGCTTCCGGGGACCGGTTTCTGGCATTTCAGCCATCATCGGCCCGGCTTGCTTGAATCCTGATGGTGCAGTGAGCAAGGGACTCATGTCTGAGTATACCCTGCCACACCTATAGTGGCCAAAAACGATTCAAAAAAGGGGGTGGTGATGAACAGAGTGTCTGAATTAAGCAGACCACTCTTACCCAGTCCAAAGATCAGGGCTTGATCCATCACCGTTATTTAGCTCACTGCACCATCCCAGCTCAGAACCTGTCTATATGCAAGTTAGTCTGTCCCTGGCCCGGTGCATCATGGGAACAGGGCAGACCAAACTACCAAGCCAATTCTTCACCGGAAAGGAGACAAGCTTCCGGGGACCGGTTTCTGGCATTTCATCCGTCATCGGCCCGGCTTGCTTGAATCCTGATGGTGCAGTGAGCAAGGGACTCATGTCTGAGTATACCCTGCCACACCTATAGTGGCCAAAAACGATTCAAAAAAGGGGGTGGTGATGAACAGAGTGACTGAATTAAGCAGACCACTCTTACCCAGTCCAAAGATCAGGGCTTGATCCATCACCGTTATTTAGCTCACTGCACCATCCCAGCTCAGAACCTGACTATATGCAAATTAGTCTGTCCCTGGCCCAGTGCATCATGGGAACAGGGCAGACCAAACTACCAAGCCAATTCTTCACCGGAAAGGAGACAAGCTTCCGGGGACCGGTTTCTGGCATTTCAGCCGTCGTCGGCCCGGCTTCCTTGAATCCTGATGGTGCAGTGAGCAAGAGACTCATGTCTGAGTATACCCTGCCACACCTATAGTGGCCAAAAACGATTCAAAAAAGGGGGTGGTGATGAACAGAGTGCCTGAAATAAGCAGACCACTCTTACCCAGTCCAAAGATCAGGGCTTGATCCATCACCGTTATTTAGCTCACTGCACCATCCCAGCTCAGAACCTGGCTATATGAAAATTAGTCTGTCCCTGGCCCAGTGCATCATGGGAACAGGGCAGACCAAACTACCAAGCCAATTCTTCACCGGAAAGGAGACAAGCTTCCAGGGACTGATTTCTGGCATTTCAGCCGTCGTCGGCCCGGCTTGCTTGAATCCTGATGGTGCAGTGAGCAAGGGACTCATGTCTGAGTCTACACTGCCACACCTATAGTGGCCAAAAACGATTCAAAAAAGAGGGTGGTGATGAACAGAGTGTCTGAATTAAGCAGACCACTCTTACCCAGTCCAAAGATCAGGGCTTTATCCATCACCGTTATTTAGCTCACTGCACCATCCCAGCTCAGAACCTGGCTATATGCAAATTAGTCTGTCCCTGGCCCAGTGCATCATGGGAACAGGACAGACCAAACTACCAAGCCAATTCTTCACCGGAAAGGAGACAAGCTTCCGGGGACCGGTTTCTGGCATTTCAGCCGGCGTAGGCCCGGCTTGCTTGAATCCTGATGGTGCAGTGAGCAAGGTACTCATGTCTGAGTATGCCCTGCCACACCTATAGTGGCCAAAAACGATTCAAAAAAGGGAGTGGTGATGAACAGAGTGTCTGAATTAAGCAGACCACTCTTACCCAGTCCAAAGATCAGGGCTTGATCCATCACCGTTATTTAGCTCACTGCACCATCCCAGCTCAGAACCTGGCTATATGCAAATTAGTCTGTCCCTGGCCCAGTGCATCATGGGAACAGGGCAGACCAAACTACCAAGCCAATTCTTCACCGGAAAGGAGACAAGCTTCCGGGGACCGGTTTCTGGCATTTCAGCCGTCGTCGGCCCGGCTTGCTTGAATCCTGATGGTGCAGTGAGCAAGGGACTCATGTCTGAGTATACCCTGCCACACCTATAGTGGCCAAAAACGATTCAAAAAAGGGTGTGGTGATGAACAGAGTGTCTGAATTATAGCAGACCACTCTTACCCAGTCCAAAGATCAGGGCTTGATCCATCACCGTTATTTAGCTCACTGCACCATCCCAGCTCAGAACCTGGCTATATGCAAATTAGTCTGTCCCTGGCCCAGTGCATCATGGGAACAGGGCAGACCAAACTACCAAGCCAATTCTTCACCGGAAAGGAGACAAGCTTCCGGGGACCGGTTTCTGGCATTTCAGCCGTCGTCGGCCCGGCTTGCTTGAATCCTGATGGTGCAGTGAGCAAGGGACTCATGTCTGAGTATACCCTGCCACACCTATAGTGGCCAAAAACGATTCAAAAAAGGGGGTGGTGATGAACAGAGTGTCTGAATTAAGCAGACCACTCTTACCCAGTCCAAAGACCAGGGCTTTATCCATCACTGTTATTTAGCTCACTGCACCATCCCTGCTCAGAACCTGGCTATATGCAAATTAGTCTGTCCCTGGCCCAGTGCATCATGGGAACAGGGCAGACCAAACTACCAAGCCAATTCATCACCGGAAAGGAGACAAGCTTCCGGGGACCGGTTTCGGGCAGTTCAGCCGTCGTCGGCCCGGCTTGCTTGAATCCTGATGGTGCAGTGAGCAAGGGACTCATGTCTGAGTATACCCTACCACACCTATAGTGGCCAAAAACGATTCAAAAAAGGGGGTGGTGATGAATAGAGTGTCTGAATTAAGCAGACAACTCTTACCCAGTCCAAAGATCAGGGCTTGATCCATCACCGTTATTTAGCTCACTGCACCATCCCAGCTCAGAACCTGGCTATATGCAAATTAGTCTGTCCCTGGCCCAGTGCATCATGGGAACAGGGCAGACCAAACTACCAAGCCAATTCTTCACCGGAAAGGAGACAAGCTTCCAGGGACCGGTTTCTGGCATTTCAGCCGTCGTTGGCCCGGCTTGCTTGAATCCTGATGGTGCAGTGAGCAAGGGACTCATGTCTGAGTATACCCTGCCACACCTATAGTGGCCAAAAACGATTCAAAAAAGGGGGTGGTGATGAACAGAGTGTCTGAATGAAGCAGACCACTCTTACCCAGTCCAAAGATCAGGGCTTTATCCATCACCGTTATTTAGCTCACTGCACCATCCCAGCTCAGAACCTGGCTATATGCAAATTAGTCTGTCCCTGGCCCAGTGCATCATGTGAACAGGGCAGACCAAACTACCAAGCCAATTCTTCACCGGAAAGGAGACAAGCTTCCGGGGACCGGTTTCTGGCATTTCATCCATCGTCGGCCCGGCTTGCTTGAATCCTGATGGTGCAGTGAGCAAGGGACTCATGTCTGAGTATACCTGCCACACCTATAGTGGCCAAAAATGATTAAAAAAAGGGGGTGGTGATGAACAGAGTGTCTGAATTAAGGAGATCACTCTTACCCAGTCCAAAGATCAGGGCTTGATCCATCACCGTTATTTAGCTCACTGCACCATCCGAGCTCAGAACCTGGCTATATGCAAATTAGTCTGTCCCTGGCCCAGTGCATCATGGGAACAGGGCAGACCAAACTACCAAGCCAATTCTTCACCGGAAAGGAGACAAGCTTCCGGGGACCGGTTTCTGGCATTTCAGCCGTCGTCGGCCCGGCTTGCTTGAATCCTGATGGTGCAGTGAGCAAGGGACTCATGTCTGAGTATACCCTGCCACAACTATAGTGGCCAAAAACGATTCAAAAAAGGGGGTGGTGATGAACAGAGTGTCTGAATTATAGCAGACCACTCTTACCCAGTCCAAAGATCAGGGCTTGATCCATCACCGTTATTTAGCTCACTGCACCATCCCAGCTCAGAACCTGGCTATATGCAAATTAGTCTGTCCCTGGCCCAGTGCATCATGGGAACAGGGCAGACCAAACTACCAAGCCAATTCTTCACCGGAAAGGAGACAAGCTTCCGGGGACCGGTTTCTGGCATTTCAGCCGTCGTCGGCCCGGCTTGCTTGAATCCTGATGGTGCAGTGAGCAAGGGACTCATGTCTGAGTATACCCTGCCACACCTATAGTGGCCAAAAACGATTCAAAAAAGGGGGTGGTGATGAACAGAGTGTCTGAATTAAGCAGACCACTCTTACCCAGTCCAAAGACCAGGGCTTTATCCATCACTGTTATTTAGCTCACTGCACCATCCCTGCTCAGAACCTGGCTATATGCAAATTAGTCTGTCCCTGGCCCAGTGCATCATGGGAACAGGGCAGACCAAACTACCAAGCCAATTCATCACCGGAAAGGAGACAAGCTTCCGGGGACCGGTTTCGGGCAGTTCAGCCGTCGTCGGCCCGGCTTGCTTGAATCCTGATGGTGCAGTGAGCAAGGGACTCATGTCTGAGTATACCCTACCACACCTATAGTGGCCAAAAACGATTCAAAAAAGGGGGTGGTGATGAATAGAGTGTCTGAATTAAGCAGACCACTCTTACCCAGTCCAAAGATCAGGGCTTGATCCATCACCGTTATTTAGCTCACTGCACCATCCCAGCTCAGAACCTGGCTATATGCAAATTAGTCTGTCCCTGGCCCAGTGCATCATGGGAACAGGGCAGACCAAACTACCAAGCCAATTTTTCACCGGAAAGGAGACAAGCTTCCAGGGACCGGTTTCTGGCATTTCCGCCGTCGTTGGCCCGGCTTGCTTGAATCCTGATGGTGCAGTGAGCAAGGGACTCATGTCTGAGTATACTCTGCCACACCTATAGTGGCCAAAAACGATTCAAAAAAGGGGGTGGTGATGAACAGAGTGTCTGAATGAAGCAGACCACTCTTACCCAGTCCAAAGATCAGGGCTTTATCCATCACCGTTATTTAGCTCACTGCACCATCCCAGCTCAGAACCTGGCTATATGCAAATTAGTCTGTCCCTGGCCCAGTGCATCATGTGAACAGGGCAGACCAAACTACCAAGCCAATTCTTCACCGGAAAGGAGACAAGCTTCCGGGGACCGGTTTCTGGCATTTCATCCATCGTCGGCCCGGCTTGCTTGAATCCTGATGGTGCAGTGAGCAAGGGACTCATGTCTGAGTACACCTGCCACACCTATAGTGGCCAAAAATGATTAAAAAAAGGGGGTGGTGATGAACAGAGTGTCTGAATTAAGGAGATCACTCTTACCCAGTCCAAAGATCAGGGCTTGATCCATCACTGTTATTTAGCTCACTGCACCATCCCAGCTCAGAACCTGGCTATATGCAAGTTAGTCTGTCCCTGGCCCGGTGCATCATGGGAACAGGGCAGACGAAACTACCAAGCCAATTCTTCACCGGAAAGGAGACAAGCTTCCGGGGACCGGGTTCTGGCATTTCAGCCGTCGTTGGCCCGGCTTGCTTGAATCCTGATGGTGCAGTGAGCAAGGGACTCATGTCTGAGTATACCCTGCCAAACCTATAGTGGCCAAAAACGATTCAAAAAAGGGGGTGGTGATGAACAGAGTGTCTGAATTAAGCAGACCACTCTTACCCAGTCCAAAGAATAGGGCTTTATCCATCACCGTTATTTAGCTCACTGCACCATCCCAGCTCAGAACGTGGCTATATGCAAATTAGTCTGTCACTGGCCCAGTGCATCATGGGAACAGGGCAGACCAAACTACCAAGCCAATTCTTCACCGGAAAGGGGACAAGCTTCCGGGGACCGGTTTCTGGCATTTCAGCCGTCGTTGGCCCGGCTTGCTTGAATCCTGATGGTGCAGTGAGCAAGGGACTCATGTCTGAGTATACCCTGCCACACCTATAGTGGCCAAAAACGATTCAAAAAAGGGGGTGGTGATGAACAGAGTGTCTGAATTAAGCAGACCACTCTTACCCAGTCCAAAGATCAGGGCTTTATCCATCACCGTTATTTAGCTCACTGCACCATCCCAGCTCAGAACCTGGCTATATGCAAATTAGTCTGTCCCTGGCCCAGTGCATCATGTGAATAGGGCAGACCAAACTACCAAGCCAATTCTTCACCGGAAAGGAGACAAGCTTCCGGGGACCGGTTTCTGGCATTTCATCCATCGTCGGCCCGGCTTGCTTGAATCCTGATGGTGCAGTGAGCAAGGGACTCATGTCTGACTATACCTGCCACACCTATAGTGGCCAAAAATGATTCAAAAAAGGGGGTGGTGATGAACAGAGTGTCTGAATTAGGAGATCACTCTTACCCAGTCCAAAGATCAGGGCTTGATCCATCACCGTTATTTAGCTCACTGCACCATCCCAGCTCAGAACCTGGCTATATGCAAGTTAGTCTGTCCCTGGCCCGGTGCATCATTGGAACAGGGCAGACCAAACTACCAAGCCAATTCTTCACCGGAAAGGAGACAAGCTTCCGGGGACCGGTTTCTGGCATTTCAGCCGTCGTCGGCCCGGCTTCCTTGAATCCTGATGGTGCAGTGAGCAAGGGACTCATGTCTGACTATACCCTGCCACACCTATAGTGGCCAAAAACGATTCAAAAAAGGGGGTGGTGATGAACAGAGTGTCTGAAATAAGCAGACCACTCTTACCCAGTCCAAAGATCAGGGCTTGATCCATCACCGTTATTTAGCTCACTGCACCATCCCAGCTCAGAACCTGGCTATATGCAAATTAGTCTGTCCCTGGCCCAGTGCATCATGGGAACAGGGCAGACCAAACTACCAAGCCAATTCTTCACCGGAAAGGAGACAAGCTTCCGGGGACTGATTTCTGGCATTTCAGCCGTCGTCGGCCCGGCTTGCTTGAATCCTGATGGTGCAGTGAGCAAGGGACTCATGTCTGAGTATACCCTGCCACACCTATAGTGGCCAAAAACGATTCAAAAAAGAGGGTGGTGATGAACAGAGTGTCTGAATTAAGCAGACCACTCTTACCCAGTCCAAAGATCAGGGCTTTATCCATCACCGTTATTTAGTTCACTGCACCATCCCAGCTCAGAACCTGGCTATATGCAAATGAGTCTGTCCCTGGCCCAGTGCATCATGGGAACAGGGCAGACCAAACTACCAAGCCAATTCTTCACCGGAAAGGAGACAAGCTTCCGGGGACCAGTTTCTGGCATTTCAGCCATCGTCGGCCCGGCTTGCTTGAATCCTGATGGTGCAGTGAGCAAGGAAATCATGTCTGAGTATGCCCTGCCACACCTATAGTGGCCAAAAACGATTCAAAAAAGGGAGTGGTGATGAACAGAGTGTCTGAATTAAGCAGACCACTCTTACCCAGTCCAAAGATCAGGGCTTGATCCATCACCGTTATTTAGCTCACTGCACCATCCCAGCTCAGAACCTGGCTATATGCAAATTAGTCTGTCCCTGGCCCAGTGCATCATGGGAACAGGGCAGACCAAACAACCAAGCCAATTCTTCACCGGAAAGGAGACAAGCTTCCGGGGACCGGTTTCTGGCATTTCAGCCGTCGTCGGCCCGGCTTGCTTGAATCCTGATGGTGCAGTGAACAAGGGACTCATGTCTGAGTATACCCTGCCACACCTATAGTGGCTAAAAACGATTCAAAAAAGGGGGTGGTGATGAACAGAGTGTCTGAATTAAGCAGACCACTCTTACCCAGTCCAAAGATCAGGGCTTGATCCATCACCGTTATTTAGCTCACTGCACCATCCCAGCTCAGAACCTGGCTATATGCAAATTAGTCTGTCCCTGGCCCAGTGCATAATGGGAACAGGGCAGACCAAACTACCAAGCCAATTCTTACACTGGGAAGGAAACAAGCTTCAGA
The DNA here is from genome assembly GCF_964263255.1 of Lissotriton vulgaris. Classification (NCBI taxonomy): domain Eukaryota; kingdom Metazoa; phylum Chordata; class Amphibia; order Caudata; family Salamandridae; genus Lissotriton; species Lissotriton vulgaris. The sequence goes on along the minus strand of NW_028252333.1, from coordinate 240,083 downwards.
AACCGGTCCCCGGAAGCTTGTTTCCTTCCCAGTGTAAGAATTGGCTTGGTAGTTTGGTTTGCCCTGTTCCCATCATGCACTGGGACAGGAACTAATTTGCATATAGCCGGGTTCTGAGCTGGGATGGTGCAGTGAGCTAAAAAACGGTGTTGGATCTAGCCCTGATCTCTTGACTGGGTGAGAGTATTCTGCTTAATTCAGAGACTCTGTCCATCACCACTCCTTGTTGTTAAATATTTTGTCCAGCCTAAGCGTGGAAGGGTATACCCAGATGTGAGTCCCTTGCTCATTGCACCATCAGGATTCAAGCAAGCCGGGCCGACGACGGCTGAAATGCCAGAAACCGTCCCCGGAAGCTTGTTTCCTTCCCAGTGTAAGAATTGGCTTGGTAGTTTGGTTTGCCCTGTTCCCATCATGCACTGGGACAGGAACAGACTAATTTGCATATAGCCGGGTTCTGAGCTGGGATGGTGCAGTGAGCTAAAAAACGGTGTTGGATCTAGCCCTGATCTCTTGACTGGGTGAGAGTATTTTGCTTAATTCAGAGACTCTGTCCATCACCACCCCTTGATGTTAAATATTTTGTCCACCCTAAGCGTGGAAGGGTATACTCAGATGTGAGTCCCTTGCTCATTGCACTATCAGGGTTCAAGCAAGCCAGGCCGACGACGGCTGAAATGTCAGAAACCGGTCCCCAGAAGCTTGTTTCCTTCCCAGTGGAAGAATTGGCTTGGTAGTTTGGTTTGCCCTGTTCCCATCATGCACTGGGACAGGAACAGACTAATTTGCATATCGCCGGGTTCTGAGCTGGGATGGTGCAGTGAGCAAAAAAACGGTGTTGGATCTAGCCCTGATCTCTTGACTGGGTGAGAGTATTCTGCTTAATTCAGAGACTCTGTCCATCACCACCCCTTGTTGTTAAATATTTTGTCCACCCTAAGCGTGGAAGGGTATACCCAGATGTGAGTCCCTTGCTCATTGCACCATCAGGATTCAAGCAAGCCGGGCCGACGACGGCTGAAATGCCAGAAACCGTCCCCGGAAGCTTGTTTCCTTCCCAGTGTAAGAATTGGCTTGGTAGTTTGGTTTCCCCTGTTCCCATCATGCACTGGGACAGGAACAGACTAATTTGCACATAGCCGGGTTCTGAGCTGGGATGGTGCAGTGAGCTAAAAAACGGTGTTGGATCTAGCCCAGATCTCTTGACTGGGTGAGAGTATTCTGCTTAATTCAGAGATTCTGTCCATCACCACCCCTTGTTGTTAAATATTTTGTCCACCCTAAGGGTGGAAGGGTATACTCAGATGTGAGTCCCTTGCTCATTGCACCATCAGGATTCAAGCAAGCCGGGCCGACGATGGCTGAAATGCCAGAAACCGGTCCCTGGAAGCTTGTTTCCTTCCCAGTGTAAGATTTGGCTTGGTAGTTTGGTTTGCCCTGTTTCCATCATGCACTGGGACAGGAACAGACTAATTTGCAAATAGCCGGGTTCTGAGCTGGGATGGTGCAGTGAGCTAAAAAACTGTGTTGGATCTAGCCCTGATCTCTTGACTGGGTGAGAGTATTCTGCTTAATTCAGAGACTCTGTCCATCACCACCCCTTGCTGTTAAATATTTTGTCCACTCTAAGCGTGGAAGGGTATACTCAGATGTGAGTCCCTTGCTCATTGCACCATCAGGATTCAAGCAAGCCGGGCCGACGACGGCTGAAATGCCAGAAACCGGTCCCCGGAAGCTTTTTCCCTTCCCAGTGTAAGAATTGGCTTGGTAGTTTGGTTTGCCCTGTTCCCATCATGCACTGGGGCAGGAACAGACTAATTTGCATATAGCCGAGTTGTGAGCTGGGATGGTGCAGTGAGCTAAAAAACGGTGTTGGATCTAGCCCTGATCTCTTGACTGGGTGAGAGTATTCTGCTTAATTCAGAGACTCTGTCCATCACCACCCCTTGTTGTTAAATATTTTGTCCACCCTAAGCGTGGAAGGGTATACTCAGATGTGAGTCCCTTGCTCATTGCACCATCAGGATTCAAGCAAGCCGGGCCGACGACGGCTGAAATGCCAGAAACCGGTCCCCGGAAGCTTGTTTCCTTCCCAGTGTAAGAATTGGCTTGGTAGTTTGGTTTGCCCTGTTCCCATCATGCACTGGGACAGGAACAGACTAATTTGCATATAGCCGGGTTCTGAGCTGGGATGGTGCAGTGAGCTAAAAACGGTGTTGGATCTAGCCCTGATCTCTTGACTGGGTGAGAGTATTCTGCTTAATTCAGAGACTCTGTCCATCACCACCCCTTGTTGTTAAATATTTTGTCCACCCTAAGCGTGGAAGGGTATACCCAGATGTGAGTCCCTTGCTCATTGCACCATCAGGATTCAAGCAAGCCGGACCGACGACGGCTGAAATGCCAGAAACCGTCCCCGGAAGCTTGTTTCCTTCCCAGTGTAAGAATTGGCTTGGTAGTTTGGTTTGCCCTGTTCCCATCATGCACTGGGACAGGAACAGACTAATTTGCATATAGCCGGGTTCTGAGCTGGGATGGTGCAGTGAGCTAAAAAACGGTGTTGGATCTAGCCCTGATCTCTTGACTGGGTGGGAGTATTCTGCTTAATTCAGAGACTCTGTCCATCACCACCCCTTGCTGTTAAATATTTTGTCCACTCTAAGCGTGGAAGGGTATACTCAGATGTGAGTCCCTTGCTCATTGCACCATCAGGATTCAAGCAAGCCGGGCCGACGACGGCTGAAATGCCAGAAACCGGTCCCCGGAAGCTTTTTTCCTTCCCAGTGTAAGAATTGGCAGTTTGGTTTGCCCTGTTCCCATCATGCACTTCGGCAGGAACAGACTAATTTGCATATAGCCGAGTTGTGAGCTGGGATGGTGCAGTGAGCTAAAAAACGGTGTTGGATCTAGCCCTGATCTCTTGACTGGGTGAGAGTATTCTGCTTAATTCAGAGACTCTGTCCATCACCACCCCTTGTTGTTAAATATTTTGTCCACCCTAAGCGTGGAAGGGTATACTCAGATGTGAGTCCCTTGCTCATTGCACCATCAGGATTCAAGCAAGCCGGGCCGACGACGGCTGAAATGCCAGAAACCGGTCCCCGGAACCTTGTTTCCTTCCCAGTGTAAGAATTGGCTTGGTAGTTTGGTTTGCCCTGTTCCCATCATGCACTGGGACAGGAACAGACTAATTTGCATATAGCCGGGTTCTGAGCTGGGATGGTGCAGTGAGCTAAGAACGGTGTTGGATCTAGCCCTGATCTCTTGACTGGGTGAGAGTATTCTGCTTAATTCAGAGACTCTGTCCATCACCACCCCTTGTTGTTAAATATTTTGTCCACCCTAAGCGTGGAAGGGTATACCCAGATGTGAGTCCCTTGCTCATTGCACCATCAGGATTCAAGCAAGCCGGACCGACGACGGCTGAAATGCCAGAAACCGTCCCCGAAGCTTGTTTCCTTCCCAGTTTAAGAATTGGCTTGGTAGTTTGGTTTGCCCTGTTCCCATCATGCACTGGGACAGGAACAGACTAATTTGCATTTAGCCGGGTTCTGAGCTGGGATGGTGCAGTGAGCTAAAAAACGGTGTTGGATCTAGCCCAGATCTCTTGACTGGGTGAGAGTATTCTGCTTAATTCATAGACTCTGTCCATCACCACCCCTTGTTGTTAAATATTTTGTTCCCCCTAAGCGTGGAAGGGTATACTCAAATGTGAGTCCCTTGCTCATTGCACCATCAGGATTCAAGCAAGCCGGGCCGACGACGGCTGAAATGCCAGAAACCGGTCCCTGGAAGCTTGTTTCCTTCCCAGTGTAAGATTTGGCTTGGTAGTTTGGTTTGCCCTGTTTCCATCATGCACTGGGACAGAAACAGACTAATTTGCATATAGCCGGGTTCTGAGCTGGGATGGTGCAGTGAGCTAAAAAACTGTGTTGGATCTAGCCCTGATCTTTTGACTGGGTGAGAGTATTCTGCTTAATTCAGAGACTCTGTCCATCACCACCCCTTGCTGTTAAATATTTTGTCCACCCTAAGCGTCGAAGGGTATACTCAGATGTGAGTCCCTTGCTCATTGCACCATCAGGATTCAAGCAAGCCGGGCCGACGACGGCTGAAATGCCAGAAACCGGTCCCCGGAAGCTTTTTTCCTTCCCAGTGTAAGAATTGGCTTGGTAGTTTGGTTTGCCCTGTTCCCATCATGCACTGGGACAGGAACAGACTAATTTGCATATAGCCGGGTTGTGAGCTGGGATGGTGCAGTGAGCTAAAAAACGGTGTTGGATCTAGCCCTGATCTCTTGACTGGGTGAGAGTATTCTGCTTAATTCAGAGACTCTGTCCATCACCACCCCTTGTTGTTAAATATTTTGTCCACCCTAAGCGTGGAAGGGTATACTCAGATGTGAGCCCCTTGCTCATTGCACCATCAGGATTCAAGCAAGCCGGGCCGACGACGGCTGAAATGCCAGAAACCGGTCACCGGAAATTTGTTTCCTTCCCAGTGTAAGAATTGGCTTGGTAGTTTGGTTTGCCCTGTTCCCATCATGCACTGGGACAGGAACATACTAATTTGCATATAGTCGGGTTCTGAGCTGGGATGGTGCAGTGAGCTAAACAACGGTGTTGGATCTAGCCCTGATCTCTTGACTGGGTGAGAGTATTCTGCTTAATTCAAAGACTCTGTCCATCACCACCCCTTGTTGTTAAATATCATCTTTTTAATAAGCTATCTGGAAATAAATGTCTGTGCTCATACTTTACTACACTTTTAAATATGCTTATGTATCACTGTGTTCATATGCATGATGTAGCTAGACCATTTGGTATATATGTATTTATTGTGATTTTATGTGCAATCACTTGTGTTAGGCTGATGAGATTATCATTTTCAGTTGTAAGGCACCAAGTGGACCCTGGTTGGCGGAAGGAAAATCCTTTATAGCAATGTTTCTCTGAGGTCTCATGCAATTTAAAATGTACTTACTGTTATGGAGTGCATTGCGAAGGCATTTACTATCCTTTGTGAAGGGGCAAATAGCAAGCCAAACATCTTTGGTCACTTGTGCATAGGAAATATTTGAAAATATAAAATGTAATTGTTCTCTTGTTGCATTTTGATAGTAATGTATTGCATTTTTATGTGGATACAAGCGCTTGCCTCTCCTTTAACACGGCATATTATGTAGGCACACAGTTCAGGGCTCTGTGTGAATTAATTACAATTAATCTGCATTGCCAAAAAATGGTGAAATGTACACAGAATCTTTCTACCATCAATGCTGCCTTTAAAAACAGGTGAATACAGTAGATTTTCTGTTCATCCTTCTCAGATCTGCCTGTAAGTGCAGCTGTACGCAAGTCAGTAGGACTAAATCTCTGCAGTGTTAAGATCCCACACCACTAGCAGTAAAACTAAAGCTCTACCCATTTAATTGGCCAAGTTGCATCTTAGGTCACCTATGGAGTTTCCTTAAAAGCAAATATGACTATTTAGACACCATCTGTAGTTTATATCTTGCTTCTTCTAGACCTGTACACAGTATTATCTGTGCTGCTAACCAGTTCTGTGTAATCTTGTTTTATATGAGGCACTCTGCTACTCTGGTCCTGGCTATATAAATACAGCAATAATAATAAATAAAAGTTCAGCAATCATTAATAAGCAGTGCTGAGCTTACATTGTTATTCTCATCGTGATCCCCTCAGCAATGTTGCCAGAATCTCTTTGAGAAATATTGGACCACAACATTAAAAAACATACATTTGAACAGCATCCAGACTATGCATAATGTTTTAAAAACAAAATGGTCCCCACTGGGAATCCTGACATAAGGCTATAACAATGGTTTTACAAACATATAAGCTGTTAAGGTGACATGACTGAAGTAAATGCTCATATGCTACTATCTAGATTGTGTTTAAAGATCTTTGTCCATAGATGAACTAGGGAGCCCTTATGACAGATAATTTTGGCAAAATATAATAAATAAAGAATGCGATGGGCTTAGTGTGATGGGAAGGAAGTGGGGATGAGACAAAAGTGTGGGTGTGAGTGTAGGCGGCAGGGGCTGAAGAACGAAGGCAGCAGTGGCTGGGTGATAGCTCAGCATTAGTAAATGTGAAAATGAATATATTAATTTCCACTGGTGGAACAAAGCAGATTGAGGCACATTTTAATTGGAAAAATGTAATAAGTAGTGGTGAAAATGGTCTGAAAGAGCAGTAAATTACCAATACAAATGGGAGTAGGAGAACTCGATTTGTGCTCACTTCAATGTTTGCCCAGAATGCATAGACATTCATACTGGCAGGAATGGTGCACAGTACAACTTTTCTTTTTACAATTTGCTTGAAAATGCACCATTTGCCCACTCTTTTTTCAAAACGTTCTCAGGGAGAAACCCCCCCGAACGCGCCTTAGGTTGTTAGGGCTCGCTCGCTCGCCGTGGTACACTCCAACTTAAATGTTATGCCTCACCACTTTCAAATGAGACCAGCCACCACTGCATGACATCCTTTCAAAGCAGGTAATCCATGCATTACCTTGCCTACATTTTTGGCTCCTACTCACCAATCAAAAGAGGAGGAGAAGGTCTCCCGGCTCGACCCAAAGAATTCTTCTACATTCACGGCAAAAAAAGATCATTGGGTGCACAATGATCTCTTTGTGAGATTTACTGACGCAAAGAAAGGGATGGCAGTGCGAAGGAGGATCCTGTAAAGCTGGATAGTCCTCTGTATCAGGTTTTGCTATGCACTGGCTAAACAGCAACCCCCTGAAAACATGCAGGCTCTTTCCACCACAGCCAAGGGTGCTGCAGCAGCATTGACAAGTGGGATACCAATTCTGGACATCTGCCAGGTCCAATGAAAGGGGCACTTAACCCCCTCATTCCTGCCAGACCTTTTGGTCTAAGTCCACTCCCCAGACCCTCTGCTGGTGGGAGATACTGCTTTGGTATCCATTCTACAGGTGAGATATCTGCTATTAGAAATATGTTTGAGCAGAACAAGATGCACACATTCAGTATTGCTCTTTTTGGTGCATACTCTATTTAACCACAGATTATTTACTGCTCACCCTCGTCCTCACTACCCTTTCTCCTTCTCATTATGTGGAGGGGACTACTGAACATCGTAATAAGGTTTCACACTAGTATTCAGAACATGTCACCCTCAGTTTGATAGAAGTGCCCTGTGTCTGTCTAGGGGTACAGTCAAATTGATGTCAGCACACAGAGGTGGCAAAGATATGGGGTTCTGATCCATCATTACTAATGGGGTACTGAGTCACTGTGGACCCACATGGCGCCACCCGTTGGCGGATGGAAGTATTGCTGAAGAATTCTCCAGATCCACACTGGTAGTATGCTAAAGGTGAGAAATCTGTGGTTAGATAATGAATGAACGAGAAAGAATGTTACCAAAAGTAAGTAACTTGTTTGTTTGATTGTATCAGTGAGGATTCTGTTGAGGATTACTACTGTAAGTGATTTAAATTGTTGTCTCTTTTATAGTGTGTGGAAGTCATTTGATGCTGAACATCAGTGATGGCGGTGTTCAGCCCGGGGAGTGGCCCTGGCTGGTCAATGTTAGGCAATATCGAGCTCACAGGTGTGGAGGCGTTCTTATTTCTCACAGATGGGTGCTAACAACTGCCAGCTGCATATGGTAAGTCTCCAGAATCATATACAATAATGATTAATGCATCCTTCATGCCCATGAATCTTTCAGACTTTTTCCAGCAATCTTTCGATAACAAAGATCGACTTGTATGTGTCTAGAAGGGTTTCCAAAAGTTGAAAACTTTAATAATTCAGGGCATCCATAGTCACAAAATACATTTGACAAAGTTGACACTCTTTTCAAGCAAATGTTGCTTACTTCAATCAGAGATGGGATTTGAGATTTGAGATTGACATGCCAGAAACCTGTGTGCCCACTGATTTGCATTACCTTTCTCACTGAACTACTAGCCTACCAGCATTCATTCAGTGAAAGATATTAATTCCAGGACAGTGTTGGTCATAACCTTTACTCGCAAATTGACTCACTGGTATTTTCAGTAAAGGCTTTTGGCAACACGCAAATACAGTCTTTGCAATAGTCTCTCGAGTTGCTTTCACAGACTTAAACTCTCAAATTGGTACACAATGGAAACCTCCTACTTGTGGTTTTGACGAGATGCTGGATACTCTCCGCATAGACGACCCTCTGGATTTCGCTCAGCAAACAGAAGCGAGAAGATCTTCTGACTGGGTCAACTGGATACTGGCTCGGCTTCCGCTCCAGAATCAGAAGAGACAGGGAAACGGAAAAAGGCGCAGTAGCACCTCAGGATACGGAATCCGTCACAGAATACAAGGAGACAGAAGGTCTCAAAAGACAGAACAGGAGGGGGTAAGGGTAGGTCAGAACCCCGCACTAATTGGTAGGGTCAAACTCAGAATATTTCGGGAACAAGGACGAACCACAGAAAAGAACATCCGTCCGACAGAAAACGACAGTTGAAGTGCGCAGTGCTGGAAGCGCGAGCGCACGAAATGGCCGACAGTCAGCTGGAAGCTAGAACGCTGACCGCCGGAACATAACGGCTCAACCAGGAACCAACCAACCTAAGTAGCCCTCAGTTGAGCTACTCGCTGACGCCAACTCCACAAGGATAGAGTAGGAAACGGACCAGAAAGCATTGGATATTTTGGTCTCCTAGACTGGTTTTGACTTGCTTCTGTTCGGATCCTGACATGGAGGTAGTCTGCTTCACAGTATTATGAGCTTGTCAAGTTCCATAGAGTCACCTACTTGTTATTGCAAGCTGAGCCTGACTTGGTGGCCTGGGAGAGACCTGTTGGGTGTGATCCAGCGCTGCTCTAAACCAAACCTCCAAACCATCACTATATATCCAAGGAGCAATCACACTTTACTCGTTGGTGGGGCCCATAACACCGCAAGTCACTCATTAACACAAATCACCCTGCACCCAAGATCAGTGAAAAATTAGAGGATGAGCTGCTGGAACAGCGGAGTATCATTCTTCATCTATTTAATCTATCGTCATCAGCATCGAAGGGGTTAAAGATTTAATCTCCTAGCATGACCTTATTTATTTAACCTTTTAAGTTCGAATACCATTAAACATTTCTATAAATTCACCTAAAGAAACAGAAGTTAAAGTCAAACATTTTACATTTATTAGCAGAATAGTTCAGAAAAATAAGTCAAAAACGTATTACCAATTTTCTCGGCAATGAGGTTTAAAGCGGACGAGTTCCCAAAAACGGCCTCTCTATTCTTTCTCGATGTTCACCTCCCATCAAAAGTTAAAGTCAAGAAAATGTCAAAGTCTTTGCACCAAGGAAAAATCAATGTCCGACAGCATGCAGTGGTGCGAAAAAGAATTCAAAAGCACGCTCCCTTCTTCTCCTCCAAACGACCTCTTTTATATCCTTTTTCCTAACTATCTATCTAAAATTTGAAACTTTTAGTGTCCACTTTCAATTCTCATTGGTCCGTTCAAGGGGTGGATGAGGATAACCTCATTTCCTCATTGTCCATATTTCCGCCTAGTCCTGGCTCCATACACAATAAGGTTCCGATTGTTCATCATTACACTCCTTCACCCTTGTCCTTTAACTTGTCACTTTCGTATAATTTCCCAGGCTCAGACATCTTTAACTTGGCACCATTCTGCTCTTCAGGCCACGCTGACCTTGACATCAGCGACACAGGCACAGGCCGCTTGCGCATCTCTCGAGCACAGTCGCGCATGCATGGAAGAACACTCATTTGAAGTCCCACAAACCCTCCATGTTTTACTAGGCTGCATGGGCCATAACAGGAACTATTATAGAAACAAACACAATTAAACATTAGATTTTGAAGTAAACCCTTCTGTTTACCTCCCCCCATTCTATATTCACCCTGTTAGTGGTTACCTAGCTGTAAAGCCACAATTATGCATTGTTTTCTTACCAGTCTTAATCATTTCTGCCACAATTATACATTTAGGAAGCATTCATGCATAGCCTTTCATTAGATTATAGCATTTCCGCACTATATTAGTAAGACGGTTTCACATAATTAATGGATTACAGGTTGCAACACAAGCATATTAGTTTCCCACGTGTATTTGTGTGTGTGCTTTCTATTCTACGTTGGTTAAGTTTAAAACCACACGATGAATACATATTATGGGAAGGCAACTTCACGAGGGGTATACAAACAATTTTGTTTTCACCCTCGCTCCATCAACTTCCCCCTTTGGTGGTTTATCACCAAATAACACCCAAAATTTTCATAAGATTTTTAAAACATGTTTCAAATTATTTTTCAATTAGTATGAGTTATACTCTGGTATCTTCTATTTTCTTTCTGTCTTGATAAAGTTTCTCTTTAAATTCTTCCATTTTAATGTCCCCCTTTTCACGTTCTCTTTCTTGTCTTTCTTCAAATTCTCTTTTTAAAGACTTTTTAAGATTTTCTCTTTTTCTAAGTTTACAACCTAATCTTAAGACTAAAAATATCACTATTATTAGGGTTACTGGAATTAATACTTTCCCTATTATTGATCTACCTATTTCATAAAACCATTTCTTAACAGCTGAAAAACCTCTACCAAGTTACTCAAGAACACCATCAACCTCCAGTGGCATAATTTCTTTATGCAATTCTGTAAGGTTTGTAAGATATCTTTCAATGTTTTGACTTTTATCAGGAATATAGGTACAACAGTGCTGTACCTTCAGAATTCCACAGACTCCTCCCTCTTTTGACAAAATTATATCAAGAGCAAGTAGATTTTGCATCACCATAGCTCTCATAGCCACCATTTCTGTGTTTACCATTAAACATCCCCCTGCAGTATCTGTTGATAAACGATCTACTATCGTTGACAACTTCCGAATTCTGTTTGCATTAAAAGATAGACCCACTGCTGGTATCAATTCTCCAAAAATATCACCTATTATTTCTATCATACTTTCCCGTCTTCTACGACTTAAAGGTTTACCTATTTAGTGAATTCTGTTAGTTCCTCTATCCTCATGGAACATTTCAGGAAAGACCAGGCCTACATAGCAGGACCCATACCAATGATTAGGCAATCTGTAATAAGCTTTGTTCCCACATAAAAAGTATATGCCAGGGAAAATTGGATCATCTTCTCCTTTAAATCCCCAACCCCCTTTTATAATATGTGTATCTTCACATTGACTCGTCCCCACAAAATAATTATCATACACAGTGTTGTCTCTTCGTATACATAGTTTCCCTAATAGTGAATGGGCCATAACTGGAACTATTATAGAAACAAACACAATTAAACGTTAGATTTTGAAGTAAAACCCTTCTGTTTACCCCCCCCCCTTCTATATTCACTCTGTTAGTGATTACCTACCTGTAAAGCCACAAATATGCATTGTTTTCTTACCATTCTCCATCATTTCTGCCACAATTATACATTTAGGAGGCATTCATGCATAGCCTTTCATTATATTATAGCATTTCCGCACTATATTAGTAAGACGATTTCATATAATTAATGGATTATGGGTTGCAACACAAGCATATTAGTTTCCCATGTGTATTTGTGTGTGTGTGTGCTTTCTATTCTACGTTGGTTAAATTTAATACCACACGATTAATACATATTACAGTTATGGGAAGGCAACTTCACAAGGGGTATACAAAATATTTAGTTTTCACCCTCGCTCCATCGACTCCCCCCTTTGGTGGTTTATCACCAAATAACACCCAAAATTTTCATAACATTTTCAAAACATGTTTCAAATTCTTTTTTAATTAATATGGGTTATACTCTGGTATCTTCTATTTTCTTTATGTCTTGATAAAGTTTCTCTTTAAACTCTTCCATTTCAATGTCCCCCTTTTCACGTTCTCTTTATTGTTTTTCTTCAAATTCTTTTTATATAGACTTTTTAAGATTTCTTCTTTTTCTAAGTTTACAACCTAATCTTAAGACTAAAAATATCACTATTATTAGGGTTACTGGAATTAATACTTTCCCTATTATTGATCTACCTATTTCATAAAACCATTTCTTAACAGATGAAAAACTTCTACCAAGTTTCTCAAGAGCACCATCAACCTCCAGTGGTATAATTTCTTTATGCAATTCTGTAAGGTTTGTAAGATTTCTTTCAATGTTTTGACTTTTATCAGGAATATAGGTACAACAGTGCTGTACCTTCAAAATTCCACAGACTCCTCCCTTTTTTGCCAAACTTATATCAAGAGCAAGTCGATTTTGGATCACCATAGCTCTCATAGCCACCATTTCTGTGTTACCATTAAAAATCCCCCTGCAGTATCTGTTGATAAACGATCTACTATCGTTGACAACTTCCGAATTCTGTTTCCATTAAAAGATATACCCACTGCTGGTATCAATGCTCCAAAAACATCACCTATTATTTATATCATACTGTCCCTTCTTCTACGACTTAAAGGTTTACCTATTTCGTGAATTCCATTAGTTCCTTTATCTTCATGGGAAATTTTAGGAAAGACCAGGTCTACAAAGCAGGACCCATACCAATGATCAGACAATCTGTAATAAGCTTTGTTCCCACATAAAAAGTATATGCCAGGGAAAATTGGATCATCACCTCCTTTAAATCCCCAACCCCCTTTCATAATATATGTATCTTTACATTGACTCGCCCCCACAAAATAATTATCATACACTGTGTTGTCTCTTCGTATACATAGGGGTCCATTAGGATGACGGGCGGACTTAGTCCGCCCGCCATCCCATCGGTAATCGGGACCGCCCACCATAAGGGCGGGGGTCCCGCTGGGGGTATTAGGATGTGTCCGCCACTTTGGCGGGTTCATCCTATATTTTTAGCATTGTGGCGGGCGGTGCTCTCAGCAAGTCGACCGGGGCGGAAAAGTGGAGGACGGTCTTTCCGTCCGCCGAGGTCCCCCCGCCATACTAATATGGCGGGGGAATTTGAATGCGGATGTCGGGCGAATTGCGCCCGCCAGGCTGGTGGTAGCCACCACCAGCCTGGCCGGGGCAATCCACCCGACATCTAAAATGGGCCCCCTAGTTTCCCTAATAGCAGTGTATCTATATTTATAGTCACATTCACATTATGTCCCTCTATATTATCATACTCAAATGTCCACATTGTAGATTTAGATTTCTGTGCTTTTTCCTTTCTCTTATATTGATTTCTCCTTTACTCTACCGTGTCCAAAAAGGCTTTCTCCTCATTTCTCATTTTACAAGTAAAATTATGTTTGAACGCATAGTCATGGGTCAGTTCTTGTGTTTCCCAAAAATATTCTCCAAAAACCTTTGCAGATTTGATTTGATTCAATTCAACCACAACTTTCAATTTTGCAAAAACATCATCAGAATTTGAATAATAATACTCTAATTTACCTGTTTTATAAAACAAACTAGCTAACACACTACATGTAACCTAATATGTTAATGGAAGGTGGTGGTATGTCACACCCTCTGATACAGATGCTGGTAATTTCACACAGACATAACAGTCGCTGGCGTCCATAGTTCTCACATATTCAGACAATAACTTCGAAAATGTATCCTTGGAATAGTCGCTTATTGAATTATCTTGATGTACTTCAGGTTTATACATATGTATTATTTCACTCTTTGACTCATCATAGGCCTTTTCTCTCATACTCTCATTTGCCTTGGCTTTTTCAAAATTTGGCCTAAAAGGAATTACAATAGCTAATATCAACCATACCAACATCAATAACCCTGCACATATTAACCACATTACACTATTTTCTAAGAATAGTACATTTCGATCTTGTTACATCATAAGTAGCCATTTTTTGTTTTACACTGCGTTTTCCACAATCTTTTCTGTCTTTATATTGTCTCTTTCAAATATTTTTGCACTTAAAGTCTCCTTATCATCAATAAAATCAATAATATTGTTCCTTCACCTTTCTCTCTCTTTGGTTTCCCAGTTTAGGTACTCCTTTTCCTCTCTCTTGAGTTTCAATTCACTCCCTTTCTTTTTCTCCACTTTGATAATTCAAATTTTCTTGACTGCTATTTACTTCCCTTATTGGAGGCAAAGCGATACATGACCATTCAGGTGACTTGTATTTTTGATTTGGTCTTCTTACTCTTTTTGGCCTTTGCCAATCTCTATCTTTTCTCCCAACAACTCCTTTTGACTGGTTATTTCGTTTACTTGATCTTCTTGGATTTTAGCTTTGTTAACCAGTTTGAATCTCAGTCCATCATTTTCCTTAGGCCAATTATCTCCTTTACGTGGTTTCTTGGTTTCAGGTTCGACAGTGCTACATTCCACTCTCTGAACTCTCTTTCTTGAGCTTCTCTTCAATTGAGTTTCATCCTCACTGTCATCAGACTCACTTTCAGATTTCTCATAAGTATCCTTTATGGTGAACTTTATAATGTCTGTTTTCTTCACTGAATCTGTTTTCTCTTTGGTCAGTTCTTTCACTCTGTTAGGAACCTCTCCATAGCTGGTACTTGGAAGTTCATCTTTATTGTGAGTTATTTCCTTTTCACCAGTTTCAAGATTTCTGATCCTGCTTTCAGAGCTTTTAGACTGTCCTTCAGTACTTATCTGACTACCAGTTTTGTCTTTACTTTGGTCACTGTCCACACTGGTATCAGACCTTATCAAATCTCGACTTTCAGGTCGATCTTCAGAATTTGGTATTTTAATGAATTCACTTTCTCCTTCAGACGCAGAGCTTGCATCTGATATTTCCAGATGTCGACGAACAGGTCGAGCTTCAGTATCTGGATTTTTATCTGGTTAACCTTCGGAATCTGAGTCAGTTGTGCTTTCTGCTTCGTCCTGTGGAATTTCAGGCTTAGGCACACGGATGGTGTGGCTGGCATGCACTCATCTCTTTCCACCAGCGCACTTAACTGCAATCATGCTAACCAGAATGACTTGTCTGGGCCTCTGCCAACAAGGAACTAGGCAGTTTCTTCTTCTGTGTACTTTTACTAGAACTCAATCTCCAGGGACTAGATCATGAGCTGGATTTTTCTCTTTCGAGTTTGCCTCAGTTCCCACCTGATGGAACACAGAAGTTACCACGTCAGACAGGTTTTTGCAGTAATCCAGTATGATATCATCATTAATAGTCAATAGTTTATCAACTGGCACAAATGCTTGTCTCATCACTCTTCCCATCAGAATCTCATGTGGACTCAATCCTGTCTTTTTATCAGGTATGCTCCTTAGGGTCATCAGAACAAGTGGCAAAGCATCAGGCCATGTTAGTCCAGTGGCCAAACGCATTTTTGCAATTCTGTTCTTTATGGTTCCGTTTACTTGCTCAACTACCCCAGAAGCACCTGGTCTGTAAGCACAATGTAATTTCTGATGAATGTCCAGTGCTTCACAACTCATCTGCATTAACTCATTATGAAAATGAGTCCCACTGTCACTCTCAATTGTTACTGGGAAACCAAAGCGGGGAATGATTTCTCTTAATAATAGTTTTGCAACAGTCACTCCATCATTCCTTCTGGTAGGGAAGGCCTCCACCCACCGGGAAAATAGACAAACAATCACGAGTACATATCAAAGCCGATTTACAGGGTGGCAACTCGACAAAGTCTAATTGCATTTGTGTAAATGGACCTCCCTCTCGTCCTATGGTTCCCAAACTCACAACTGTTTTTCTTCTTGGGTTTATCTGTTGGCAAACAAGACATCGCTGACAAAGGCTCTCAGCAATCATCCTGAACTTGGGATTGTACCATGTCTGTCTAAACATCCTGATCATTGCATCCCTCCCAATATGGGTTGGACCAGGGTACATTCGGGCCATATTAGAGATCATGCTATCAGGCATTACTGACCTTTCATCTTTACAAACCCAAATTTCATCCTCTTCTCTTTGTCTACATCCTGATTCCGGATGTATGACATTACAACGCATGCTTTTACCACGCATGCCTTTACAACGCGGTTTTTACATCGCAAACCTTTACAACGCATAGCGCTTTGAGGTGCTGGATAGTGAAAAGTTTAATTTACTATTCCAACACCAGTCCCCGTGGACACTAGGGAAGGTGTTGGATAGTAAATTAAACTTATTCCCTATCCTAGAGCGCCCCCTCGCGCAATGCGTTGTAAATGGTTTGCGTTGTAAATACCGCGTTGTAAAGGCACTGCGTGGTAAAATTTGCGTTCTAAAGGATGTTCCGCCCTGATTCCAACCAAATGTCCTTTTCTTCCTCACTTGCTTCTTCCTGCATCTGTTTTACCTGCTGCCAAGTCTCAACTACTGTGGTTAGCATTAAAGGACTTGAAACATGTTCAGCTTTTCTGTCATGATTTATAGATGCAAGATTTTTAGTACAGTACTTAGCAATAGAGTCAACAAAGCGGTTGCCTCTGGTGACATAATCATCTCCTTTCTTGTGAGCTGCACATTTTACAACAACAATTTTCTCAGGTAACTGAATTGCATCAATCAGCATTTTCACAAACTCAGCATTTCTGATGGGTGATCCTGCAGAAGTTAAATAACCTCTTTGGGACCACAGTTGACAATAATCATGGACAACCCCAAAACCATACTGACTGTCAGTCACTATGGTGACTCTTATTTCTTTTCCCAGTTCACATGCTCGAATCAAAGCAATCAACTCTGCAATTAGAGCAGAACAAATTCCTTTCAGACAAGATGCTTCCAGAACATCCACCACTGTACATACGGCATATGTAACACTCAGAGCACCCTCGTCTTGTCTCAGGCATGAAGCATCTACAAACATTACATAATCAGATTCAGGCAATGGCTCAATCAATCAGGGGTTGGTAAAGCGTGCTACTTACCCGTGAGGGTCTCAAGGTGCTGGGGGAGGGAAAAAAGCTGGGCTGCTACGGTCAGTCGAAAAGCCAGGTCTTGAGAGCCCTTCTGAAGGTCTGCAGGGTTGGTGAGTGTCTTGTTTCTACTGGGAGGGTGTTCCATGCTGTGACTGCGGTGTAGGAGAAAGCTCTCCCTCCAGCTCTGCTTCAGTGGATATGGGGGACCTCTGCTAGGGCGAGGTCGGCTGAGCGGAGGTTTGTCTTGGGTGCGTGGAAGCTCATTCGGTCGTTGAGGTACTTGGGTCTGCTGTTGTTGAGGGATTTGTAGGCGTGGGTGAGTAGTTTGTAGGTGACCCTCTTTTCGACGGGGAGCCAGTGGAGTTCTCGCTGGTGTGGGGTCATGGGTTCGTGGCGTGGGATCCCTAGGATGAGTCTGGCGGCTGCGTTTTGGATGGTTTGGAGTTTGCGCAGTAGGGATTTGTTGATTCCCGCGTAGAGAGTGTTGCCGTAGTCGAGCCTGCTAGTGATGAGTGCGTGGGTGGCAGTCTTTCTGCAGTCTTGGGGGATCCACTTGAAAGTCTTGCGTAGGATCCGGAGGCAGTTGAAACTGGTGGAGGAGATGGTAAACAGTCAAAATATCGAATGGACATAATATCGAGTTTAAAATATAGAATGGACAAAATATCGTTTTTAAGGTAAGTAATGTAATATCGAATGTTAAAAATATAGAAAGTTAAAATATCGAAGTATATAATATAGGTTAAATAAAATTATCGAATTTTTAATAATATCAAATTTTTTATAGTGTTGTTTATGTTATTATAAGTGTGAAAAGTGTGTATTTATGTTATAATTTATTTTAATTAATGAATTTTTTTATTTTTGCGTAATTTAACTCTGTAGCGGTTTGTGGGTTTATAGGGGAATAGGGTGGGAAGTAATTTAATTATAATTAATTAAATATGTAAATTTATTTATTGGTATTCATTTTTAATTATTTGTTAATTAATTTATATTTGGTAATTAATTAAATTTTAATTGGCAATTAATTTTAATTAATTGATTAATTGCTAATTATGTTAATTTTACAATTTTTTTTCTGTAGCGGGTTGTGGGTTTAAAGGGAAATTGAGTGGGAAGTAATTTATTTATAATTAATTAAATATGTAAAATTATTTATTGGTATTTATTTAGAATTAATTGATAATTAATTTTTTTATGGGTAATTAATTAAATTGTAATTGCCAATTAATTTTATTTAATTGATTAATTGATAATTATGTTAATTTTACTAATTTATTTTCTGTAGGGGGTTGTGGGTTTATAGGGGAATAGGGTGGGAAGTAATTTATTTATAATTAATTAAATTTTTCAATGTATTTAATTGTATTTAATTTGAATTAATTGTTAATTAATTTTTATTTTTAATTGTTAATTAATTAATTGTTAATATGTAATTAATTTGTATTGCTAGGTAACTAATTGTAATAATTAATTTTAATTTGTAATTTTAATTGATTAATTATTATATTATATTAAATTGGTAATTACTTTAATTAATTTTTTATAGACATTAATTAATATTATTTTAAATAATATATGAAGTATTTACTTTCCCTACTGTTGCACTCTCTGGAGTGGGAATAGTAATGTTTACCCCTACGCTATCCAACACATTCCCTACTGTTGCACTCTTTGGAGTGGGAATATTATTTTAACCCCTACGCTATCCAATGCTTTCCCTACTGTTGCACTCTCTGGATTGGGAATAGTAAGTTTAACCCCTACGCTATCCAACGCTTTCCCTACTGTTGCACTCTTTGGAGTGGGAATAGTAATTTTTACCCCTACGCTATCCAACGCTTTCCCTACTGTTGCACTCACTGGAGTGGGAATAGTAATTTTTACCCCTACGCTATCCAACACTTTCCCTACTGTTGCACCCACTGGAGTGGGAATAGTAATTTTTACCTCTACACTATCCAACGCTTTCCCTACTGTTGTACTCACCGGAGTGGGAATAGTAATTTTTACCCCTACGCTATCCAACGCTTTCCCTACTGTTGCACCCACTGGAGTGGGAATAGTAATTTTTACCCATACGCTATCCAACGCTTTCCCTACTGTTGCACTCTTTGGATTGGGAATAGTAATTGTTACCCCTATGCTATCCAATGCTTTCCCTACTGTTGAACTCTTTGGAGTCGGAATAGTAATTTTTACCCTCTTGCTATGCTACGGTAATAATATTGTATATTTTTTAATAATATTATGTTAATATATATATATATGTTTTAACAAATAAAATTTTATTATTTTTTTTATAACTTAAATTAATTATTTAATAATTTTAAGGTTATTTAAGTATTTTTAAGTTTATTTTAGTTATTTTTTTTAAATATGTTTTTTAATTTTACATTACTTTTAATAAATTCGATATTTTTACAAAGTACATTTTTTTAAACGATATTTTTGATTCGATATTTTTGTACTTACCTGTTTGTAGATAGGACTTCGATATTTTTGTAGTTGATATTTTGGAGTCGATATTTTAAATGCCTATATTTTTGGATATTTGGATATTTGGATAGGTATTTCTAGAGCGCAGACGTTCGCTCCGGAGGGAGCATCTTGGCGCTGTGAAACCTGGGACCAGATCACAGGGAGGGAAGTGGGGGGCTAAATGGCTGCTTTAGTCCAATCATCAGAGAGATTAAAAATCCACGTTTTGAGGTGCTTCCTAAACGGCTTCTCAAGCGTCTGAAGTCTGAGATGCCTTGGCATGCTGTTCCAGGCTCTAATAGCCAGGGTACTGAGTGTTTTTCCCCCTTTAGACTTCAGGTTGAATTTAGAGGGGGTCATGAGGTTTTCTTGTGAGGATCTGAGAGTGCGGCCCGGGGTGTAGTGGGGGAAGCGTCTCGACAAGTAGGAAGGACCGGATTTGTTGAAGGCTCGGAAGGCTACAATGAGAATTTTAAAGAGTATTCTCTTGTGCAAGGGGAGCCAATGTAAGGATTTAAGAGCAGTGGTGATTGAGGATTTGCGTGGGAGTTTAAGGACAAGACGCGCAGCAGTGTGCAGGACACTTTGGAGTTTCAATCGGGTGGACTTTTTGGTCCCTGCCAGAAGGCCGTTACAGTAGTCCACTCGAGAGAGTATAAGGGCTACCGCAATGGTCTTTCTGGAGTCAAGCGGGAGGAAGTCAAAGAACTTTCTCAAGGACTTTATAATGCCAAAGCATTTACCTGCTACGGTCGCGACGTGGATATCGAAAGAGAGGTCGGAATCAAAAATAACTCCGAGGTTTCTGGCCGATGAAACTGTCTGAGGTGGGGCAGCAGAATTATCAGGCCACCACAGGGCGGGGCAGAAAGATGCATTCTTTCCAATGGGCAAGATCTCGGTTTTATTCGAGTTGCAGCGGAGGTGGTTGGCGTCCATCCATTGAAAGACCGCTGTAAGGCAGCGCTTAAGATTGAGTTTGGCCGTGTTGGAATTATCGTCGAGAGGGATGACAAGCTGCGTATCGTCGGCATAAGACGTGACAGTTATGCCGAACGATTCAATAAGGGTAAGCAGAGGGATGAGATATATATTGAAAAGGAGGGGACTTAGAATGGAGCCCTGGGGGACTCCACAGAAGACCTTTTTCTCTTTCGATTGGAAAGGGCCCAGTGAGACAGTTTGAAACCTGTCGCTGAGAAAGGAACTGATCCAGGCTAGGGCCGAGTTTGTAACGCCAACGTCCTTAAGTCTGTTAAGCAGAATGGAGTGGGAAATAGTATCGAATGCTGCCGTGAGGTCAAGAAGGATCAGAATGGCCTTCTTCCTTTGATCTTGGAGGATTTTGATGGTATCGGTCAGTTCGATCAGGGCGGTTTCGGTAGAGTGTTTAGACCGGAAACCGGATTGTTGGGGGTGAAGTAGATTGTGGGTATCAAGAAAAGACTTGAGCTCCTTGTGGACTAACTGTTCGGTTATTTTGCCCAGCGAAGGTAGCAGGGTGATGGGACGGAGGTTAGTCAAATCAGAGGGGGGTTTGTTTGCCTTTTTCATAAGAGGTTTAACCACACCTTTTTTCCAAGGGAGGGGAACAGAGCCAGTTGTGAGGGAAAGATTGACTATTTCATTAATGATGGGGTTTATTTCATCAATGATGATGTGGAGGATCTTGGGGGGGCAAGGGTCAGAAGGGGAGCCTGATTTGCATGAAAGGATCGCCTCTCTGGTCTGAGTAAGGGTCACCGGGGTAAAGTGTTTGAGACTGTTTGCAGTCGGGCAAGATTGGTCTAAATCCGAGATTGAGTACACAGGAGGGGGAGGGGGAAAGTTTTTATGAATGGATCTGATTTTTTCCTCAAAATAGTCGGAAATCTTGTCACACAGCTCTTGGGAAGGGGGGATTTCTGGTTGAAGAGCTTTTGGTTTGGTGAAAGATTTTACTATGGAAAAGAGGGTTTTTTGTTTTTGACTAGCCTCTTTAATGGCGTTTACATAGTAAGTTCTTTTTGCTCATTTAATGGTTGAAAGATAATTTTTCCTCTGTAAAATGTAGTTGTTACGATCGTCATTGTCGTAGGTTCTACGCCATTTGCGTTCCGCTTTCCTGCAGAGTAGGTGTGCGGCTGTTAGGTCAGGCGTGTACCAGGGGGCTTTAATTTTTGTTTTCTTGAGGGGATTGTCTTTATTATTAGGTGGGCATCGTTTTGAGATTTCTTGGGAGAGCCAGTTGTTGAAACAGACTGCATCTTTATCGATGTTACCGGAGGAAGGGTGGGCATTGGAAGGGAAAAAGGGATGAGAAATAAGACTTTTCTGGACAGTTTTCCAATTGATGGAGTGAATGTGTTGGCGAGTACGTTTTTTGCAGGTAGGAGGGAGAACACTGAAGATGTGAAAAGGGATAAGACAGTGATCAGTCCAAATTTGGGGTATGGGGGACAAGGTGGAAATGGACGGGAAATTGGAACAGACACCATCCAAGGTGTGGCCAAGAGAATGAGTAGGCAGCTTGACGCTTTGTTGTAGATTGAAAATATCCATTGTCTGCAGAAAATTTCTGGTGAGGGGGTCGACAGATGTTTCGAGATGCAGGTTAAAGTCGCCCAGGAGGGTGAAATGTGGGTAGCGGAGTAGAAAGTGCCCGAGTGCGTCATTAAGGGAGTCAAGGAATTTTGCAGCATTGCCGGGTGGGCGGTAGATCAAACCACCTGAGAAGGAAAGGGTTTGGCTAAGTTTGATGGAGAAACCTAATCCCTCTGCATCAGTGAGGGGGTCGAGGCAGAATGTGTGGCAGCTAAAAGAGTTCCTCAGGATGAATGCAACACCTCCTCCTCTACCTTTCTGTCTGTCCTGTCTGTGAAAGGAGTAGCCAGGGGGTAGGGCGATGGCTATGTCAGGGTTACTGTCTTCAGTAAGCCAGGTCTCGGTGATCAAGAGACAATCCAGGTCATGGTCGATAATGAGGTCGTGAATATCCTGACTATGTTTACACATCGACCTGGCATTTATCAGACCCCCTGTAAAGTGAGGTCGGTTGGGGGCGGTTGGCTGTTTGGTGACGAAGTTGAGTATCCAACGACATTTGTTACAGCTGGTGGAACCGAATACTTTAGAGAGATCAAGCTTGCAGGGGCAGTCAGATCTGCCTCGGAGTTTAAGGAGGTCGTTGGGAGCATACCTGATGGTTAGAGGATTTTGGGCAGGGGTTCCTGCGCCTGGCGCGGTCTTGGCGCGGACGGGCGCAGACGGGCTTGCCATAGGCGCACCTTCGGCGCGCAAACGGCGCTCCCGCTGCGCTCGTCCGCTGCGCGTCCTGTGCAGGCACATTTATAGGAGACAGAGGGGGTGTGGCCTAAGAAGGGGGCGGAGTCAGCGTGCACGCCGGTGGGGATGGCGGCGGCAGGCTGATAGCGCAAAGAATGGCGCCAACAGCTATTGACATCAGCTGTGCGCGAAGAGGGAGAGCGAGCGCTACGAGGTATGAAGTATTTGTTTTGTTTAAAAACAGAAGAGCAATATTGTGACACCACACGAAAAAGTAATTTTTAAAATAGCAAAGTACCTCCAGTTCCCGGCTTCCGCCTCAGGAACTGGGACACAGGTTTCTAAAGACCGCAATTGGATCAGCGGTATTTATAGCAAGATCGGGGGGCGTGGCCTAAGAAGGGGGCGGAGTCAGCGTGCATGCCGGTGGGGATGGCGGCGGCAGGCTGATAGCGCAACGAATGGCGCCAACAGCTATTGACATCAGCTGTGCGCGAAGAGGGAGAGCGAGCACTACGAGGTATGAAGTATTTGTTTTGTTTAAAAACAGAAGAGCAATATTGTGACACCACACGAAAAAGTAATTTTTAAAATAGCAAAGTACCTCCAGTTCCCGGCTTCCGCCTCAGGAACTGGGACACAGGTTTCTAAACACCGCAATTGGATCAGCGGTATTTATAGCAAGGTCGGGGGCGTGGCCTAAGAAGGGGGCGGAGTCAGCGTGCACGCCGGTGGGGATGGCGGCGGCAGGCTGATAGCGCAAAGAATGGCGCCAACAGCTATTGACATCAGCTGTGCGCGAAGAGGGAGAGCGAGCGCTACGAGGTATGAAGTATTTGTTTTGTTTAAAAACAGAAGAGCAATATTGTGACACCACACGAAAAAGTAATTTTTAAAATAGCAAAGTACCTCCAGTTCCCGGCTTCCGCCTCAGGAACTGGGACACAGGTTTCTAAACACCGCAATTGGATCAGCGGTATTTATAGCAAGGTCGGGGGGCGTGGCCTAAGAAGGGGGCGGAGTAAGCGTGCACGCCGGTGGGGATGGCGGTGGCAGGCTGATAGCGCAAAGAATGGCGCCAACAGCTATTGACATCAGCTGTGCGCGAAGAGGGAGAGCGAGCGCTACGAGGTATGAAGTATTTGTTTTGTTTAAAAACAGAAGAGCAATATTGTGACACCACACGAAAAAGTAATTTTTAAAATAGCAAAGTACCTCCAGTTCCCGGCTTCCGCCTCAGGAACTGGGACACAGGTTTCTAAACACCGCAATTGGATCAGCGGTATTTATAGCAAGGTCGGGGGGCGTGGCCTAAGAAGGGGGCGGAGTCAGCGTGCACGCCGGTGGGGATGGCGGCGGCAGGCTGATAGCGCAAAGAATGGCGCCAACAGCTATTGACATCAGCTGTGCGCGAAGAGGGAGCGCGAGCGCTACGAGGTATGAAGTATTTGTTTTGTTTAAAAACAGAAGAGCAATATTGTGACACCACACGAAAAAGTAATTTTTAAAATAGCAAAGTACCTCCAGTTCCCGGCTTCCGCCTCAGGAACTGGGACACAGGTTTCTAAACACCGCAATTGGATCAGCGGTATTTATAGCAAGGTCGGGGGCGTGGCCTAAGAAGGGGGCGGAGTCAGCGTGCACGCCGGTGGGGATGGCGGCGGCAGGCTGATAGCGCAAAGAATGGCGCCAACAGCTATTGACATCAGCTGTGCGCGAAGAGGGAGAGCGAGCGCTACGAGGTATGAAGTATTTGTTTTGTTTAAAAACAGAAGAGCAATATTGTGACACCACACGAAAAAGTAATTTTTAAAATAGCAAAGTACCTCCAGTTCCCGGCTTCCGCCTCAGGAACTGGGACACAGGTTTCTAAACACCGCAATTGGATCAGCGGTATTTATAGCAAGGTCGGGGGGCGTGGCCTAAGAAGGGGGCGGAGTCAGCGTGCACGCCGGTGGGGATGGCGGCGGCAGGCTGATAGCGCAAAGAATGGCGCCAACAGCTATTGACATCAGCTGTGCGCGAAGAGGGAGAGCGAGCGCTACGAGGTATGAAGTATTTGTTTTGTTTAAAAACAGAAGAGCAATATTGTGACACCACACGAAAAAGTAATTTTTAAAATAGCAAAGTACCTCCAGTTCCCGGCTTCCGCCTCAGGAACTGGGACACAGGTTTCTAAACACCGCAATTGGATCAGCGGTATTTATAGCAAGGTCGGGGGGCGTGGCCTAAGAAGGGGGCGGAGTCAGCGTGCACGCCGGTGGGGATGGCGGCGGCAGGCTGATAGCACAAAGAATGGCGCCAACAGCTATTGACATCAGCTGTGCGCGAAGAGGGAGAGCGAGCGCTACGAGGTATGAAGTATTTGTTTTGTTTAAAAACAGAAGAGCAATATTGTGACACCACACGAAAAAGTAATTTTTAAAATAGCAAAGTACCTCCAGTTCCCGGCTTCCGCCTCAGGAACTGGGACACAGGTTTCTAAACACCGCAATTGGATCAGCGGTATTTATAGCAAGGTCGGGGGCGTGGCCTAAGAAGGGGGCGGAGTCAGCGTGCACGCCGGTGGGGATGGCGGCGGCAGGCTGATAGCGCAAAGAATGGCGCCAACAGCTATTGACATCAGCTGTGCGCGAAGAGGGAGAGCGAGCGCTACGAGGTATGAAGTATTTGTTTTGTTTAAAAACAGAAGAGCAATATTGTGACACCACACGAAAAAGTAATTTTTAAAATAGCAAAGTACCTTCAGTTCCCGGCTTCCGCCTCAGGAACTGGGACACAGGTTTCTAAACACCGCAATTGGATCAGCGGTATTTATAGCAAGGTCGGGGGGCGTGGCCTAAGAAGGGGGCGGAGTCAGCGTGCACGCCGGTGGGGATGGCGGCGGCAGGCTGATAGCGCAAAGAATGGCGCCAACAGCTATTGACATCAGCTGTGCGCGAAGAGGGAGAGCGAGCGCTACGAGGTATGAAGTATTTGTTTTGTTTAAAAACAGAAGAGCAATATTGTGACACCACACGAAAAAGTAATTTTTAAAATAGCAAAGTACCTCCAGTTCCCGGCTTCCGCCTCAGGAACTGGGACACAGGTTTCTAAACACCGCAATTGGATCAGCGGTATTTATAGCAAGGTCGGGGGGCGTGGCCTAAGAAGGGGGCGGAGTCAGCGTGCACACCGGTGGGGATGGCGGCGGCAGGCTGATAGCGCAAAGAATGGCGCCAACAGCTATTGACATCAGCTGTGCGCGAAGAGGGAGAGCGAGCGCTACGAGGTATGAAGTATTTGTTTTGTTTAAAAACAGAAGAGCAATATTGTGACACCACACGAAAAAGTAATTTTTAAAATAGCAAAGTACCTCCAGTTCCCGGCTTCCGCCTCAGGAACTGGGACACAGGTTTCTAAACACCGCAATTGGATCAGCGGTATTTATAGCAAGGTCGGGGGCGTGGCCTAAGAAGGGGGCGGAGTCAGCGTGCACGCCGGTGGGGATGGCGGCGGCAGGCTGATAGCGCAAAGAATGGCGCCAACAGCTATTGACATCAGCTGTGCGCGAAGAGGGAGAGCGAGCGCTACGAGGTATGAAGTATTTGTTTTGTTTAAAAACAGAAGAGCAATATTGTGACACCACACGAAAAAGTAATTTTTAAAATAGCAAAGTACCTCCAGTTCCCGGCTTCCGCCTCAGGAACTGGGACACAGGTTTCTGTTCTTATTTTTGTAGTCGATATTATGCCAGTGATCCAGAGGAGATGGCGTTGATTTGGCGGTTCATGGAGAGGGAGAAGTCGAGGATTATGCCAAGGTTCCGAGCGTGGTCCGTAGGGGTTGGTGGGCGCTCGAGGGCGGAAGGCCACCAGGAGTCGTTCCATGCAGGGAGGCGTGGTCCGAAGATAAGAACCTCGGTTTTGGCGGAGTTGAGTTTGAGGCAGCTGTCTTTCATCCATGCGGCCACATTTTTCCTTCTTTCCTGGAATCTGAGTCTAGTGTCCTCTCGGTTGCTGGTGAGGGAGAGGATGAGCTGGGTGTCGTAAACGTAGGACACGATGCTGAGGCCGTGCTGCCTGACAATGGTGGCGATGGGTGTCATGTAAATGTTAAAAAGAGTAGGGCTCAGAGAAGATCCTTGTGGGACCCCGCAGATGATGTTGGTGGGTTCCGAGAGGAAGGGGGGAGCATGACCCTCTGTGCTCTCTCGGAGAGTAAGGATCGGATCCAGTTGAGGGCGTCTCCCTGAATTCCTGCATCAGGGAGCCTGCTGGTTAGTGTGCGGTGAGAGATGGTGTTGAAGGATGGGAAGAGGTCCAGGAGGATGAGGGCTGTGGTGTGGCTCTGGTTGAGCAACATCCGGATGTCGTCGGTGGCGGCGATCAGGGCTGTCTCGGTACTATGGTTGCTGTGGAATCCGGATTGGGAGGGGTCCAGGATGCAGTTATCTTCAATGAAGGTTGTCAGCTGGGCGTTCACAAGCCTTTCTGTGACCTTGGCAGCGAAGGGGAGGAGGGAGATGGGTCGGTAGTTCTTGAGGTCGATAGGGTCGGCCGAAGGTTTTTTGAGGAGGGGCTTCACTTCTGCCCGTTTCCAGTCCAGGGGGAGGCCAGGGAGGAGTTGATGGTGCGGGCTAGGTCGAGAACAATGGCCGTAGAGGCTCTGTGGAAGATGTGAGGGGGGCAGGGGTCCGTCTGGGCTCCTGACTGAGTTTTCTTCATGGTGGTGGGGACAAGTTCGATGGATGCGGGGTTCCAGGTGGTGATGGTGGGTTTGGCGGTGGTAGTGGCTGTAGGGGTGAAGGCAGTCATTGGTTCGTTGAAGTTGTCGTAAAGGGTCATGATCTTCTGGTGGAAGAAGGTGCTGAGCTTGTTGCAGAGATCCTGGGAGGGTGTGAGATGCTTGATGACGTTGAAGAGTTCCTTTGTGTTGGCTGCGTTGGCGTTGATTTTTTCCCTGATGAAGATTCTTTTTGTGTCCCTTTTCAGCTGGTGGTAGTTCTTCATGGCTACTTTGTGGTCGGTGTGGGCTTCAGTAGTCTTCTGGTTCCTCCACTTTTTCTCGAGGTGCCTGCAGGTACGCCTGGCCTCTAGGAGTTTGGTGGTGAACCTGGCAGCCTTAGGAGGGCGTTTGGTGCTTGTCTGTCAGAGAAGGGTTAGTGTGTCGGCGCAGCTCCCGATCCACCGATGAAGTTCTTTGGCAGCGGCATTGGTGTCAGCGGTGGCTGACGGGGGGTCGTGGAGGACGGTGGGATTGAGAAGGTCTTCAGTGACCTTACTCCAGTTCTGTTGAGGCGGGCGCAGGGCTTGTTTGGGTGCGGTGCTGGATGTGAAAGTGAAAATGATGCACTGGTGGTCTGTCCAGGAGTGCCGGGTGGTGTTGGTAACCCGGATGTTTTATCCTCCCATGAAGATGGGGTCCAGGGTGTGTCCTGCAATGTGATAGGGAGTGTTTACCAGTTGCTTGAGTCCAAGGTTGGCGAGATTTTCAAGTAGCGTGTGGGAGTCGGGGTCATGGCGGTTCTCGAGGTGGAAATTTAGGTCCCCGAGCAGAATGTAGTTCGTCGAGGTGATGGCGTGGGAAGCGGCGAGTTCTGTGATGGTGGTAGTGCGTTGAGCGCGAGGTCCTGGCTGTCTGTAGATGAGTTTGCCCTGTAGTGTAATTCTGAGGTTGGTTTGGATCTGGAAGTGGAGGTGTTCTATGTAGAGAAGAGTGCTGCTAGGTCTGGTGGTGGAGATTTGAAGGGAGGCTTTGTGTGCGATGGCAAGGCCTCCTTCCGGGCAGTTTGGGCGGTCTAATCTCTTGAGCTTGTAGTCGTCGGGTATAGCTGTGGCGATGTCTGGTCCGGAGCTTGCGTTTGTCCAGGTCTCGGTGAAGAAGGCAACGTCAGGGGTGGGAGTGTCGAGTAAGTCCCATATCTCTATGGCGTGTTGGTGAAGGGACCGTACGTTGAGAAGGATGCAGTTGATGGTGTTGGATGTTTTGGCGGCAGGTGCTGCGTTTCTGGCTACGGCATGGTTTCTATGGAGAGGGTGCTTCGGCAGTGGGCGCAAGAGAAGGCTTCTTCTGTGTTGTCGGGAGAGGCTCATGCGCAGTGCTCGTGGAGGCTGGGTCTGAGTGTGAGGAGGCTGGCGAAGGTGTAGCGGTGGATACCCGGGGAGCCAGGATTCCTGGCACGGGGTGGGTCAGCGCGGACGAGCGCAGATGGGCTTGCCTTTGGCGCGCTCTCCGCGCGCCAGCAGCGCGACCACACATTGGTCGCCGTAATAAAGAAGAGGGGGCAGGATTGAGGAGGAGGCGGGCGGGAGCTTGGTAGGGTCGCAGAGCTATGTGGGGAGGGTGACAGAGCTTGAGGGTGGGAGGTGTGAATCGCTAAGTAAATGAAGAGCAGAGACCTGTGGAATTTAAAACACAAACACAGTAATACAACATTTATACACAGCGCTTGTCAGCGCGATGTCCCAAAATGAGGCAGAACCTGCGGCAGAGCTACCAGGGCCGCTGTGGCGATGCACATCTGGCAGAGCTGCCGGGGAAATGTTGCCTCGACCGAGGTCAGGACAAACAAACTCGCTCCCCCGCAGTGGTCGCTGTAATGAAGGGGAGGGGGATGGGATAGAGGAGGAGGCGGGCGGGAGCCTGGTAGGGGTGTGGGGCTATGTGGGGAGGGCGATTGAGCTTGAGGGCGGGATGCGTGAAGCACTAAGTAAATGAAAGAGCAGAGACCTGTGGGATTTAAAACACAAACACAGTAATACACAATTTATACACAGCACTTGTCAGCGTGATGTCCCAAAATGAGGCAGAACCTGTGGCAGAGTCGGGCGCAAGGCTCGAACTCTGCTGCTGGGGCGATGTGCATCCGGCGGAGCTGCCGGGGAAGTGTTGCCTCGACCGAGGTCAAGACAAACAACTCATCCTTAATGTCAGGTCTTGGTTTGGTACAATACTCAAGAACATCCAGACACTTATGATCAACTTCATTTCTCACCTCCACATCCATGGATCAGGTAACAAAGTAGATTGAATAATATTTACACATTGCGCTATTGTCATATTATCTGCACCCAGAATTACTTTTTCATACTTCGTCACCCTGTTATTGGCAAGGAACTGTGTTTTGGTCGTAGTGAGAAGAATTTCCACTGAATGAGGTACATATACCTTCAAAGGGTATCCCATCACTATTCCTTCACTTTGTTCCAAACTCACACTTGTAGCAGCTACTGCTTTCAAACATCCTGGCAATGCAGGATGTTCCTGGCCACAAAAAGAAGACAGGAATATCATGTTACGTTTCTTTTCATTACATTTCAATGGAATAATGAGAGAAACGTAAAATTAAGTTCTTGGCTCCGGTTTGTGCATAGGGACAACTTGCAGGAGGTACTTTATTTATTTTTTAAGAACCCCTATAAAACGCTGCTTCAATTTAATTAAATAACGGGAGATATTTGAAATGAACTGTTCATTTTAAGGCACTTAACATAAGGCGTAACACGTTAGTTTCAATTGATCTCATTAAAATAAAAAGTACCTCACTCCCACAGTGGCTGTATTTGCCAGTTGTAAATACAGCCAATAAACAGGGCAAGTGGAGACATGAGTCAAACAGTGGAAGCTGAGGCATAACTAAGATTAGGTATATGACCCCTTCCTTGCTCAAACATAAATTTTTAAATATTGCAAAAAACGACACAAAAGTCATACAAACATGCCGTCTTTTGAAAAAAAAATCACAACTTTCTTTTCTCCAACATGTAGAACAACTTAATCAGAGCATCAGATTATATCCAGAGCCATTTGTAGAAGTGATAGTTTTTAAACATGAAACAGTCATGGATGATATGTTAATGAAGTAAGAGGCAAGTTGTGTTCCATACATCTTGCATAGGTTATAAGTATATGGAGCAGCATGAGTTTGTCCAGAGAGATTTTTTGTATAGTGCACAGTGTACACCCTGAATTCAAGCATATCAAGGTGCCATCATGTCTGATAATAAGGAAAAAGAAGGTATGGTGTAACAAAATATTCATATTGCAGAATTTATATATCATGTACTACCCCTCAGTGGGGCACTGAAGCTCTTACCTACATGGTCTGCATGCTAGGTCATTTAAGAAATGTGATATATGAGACATGTTTCCATGTAATGTGTGATGACCACCACAGTGCATTTACTATGTTATGGGACATAGTAGTGTGGTGGATGGCAAGTTATGAGAGACATACGTGCAGTTTGTTTTCAGTATGCTGGTAGCTTTGCACAGCTATGCAGAGCCTTATAATTTCTTACGATTGTAGTCTACTTAGCTGGTGACTGCAGAGCTCAGGATCAAACAATTTTTTGAAGAGGGAAGCCAGGACTAATGCAAACTTTTCTGGTTTCATGTTGTGCATTGCGTACACTAAATGTTATCTCTTTCTCCGTTGAGGCCCTTTAGTCAATTAAGCGGGTGTGGAGGGGACTCTGGGAACAATGTTCGAGTTGCTCAGCCTTTACTAGCTCATGATGATTTTCACTGATCATAAGTAGCTCTCACTACAGAAAAGGTTGGAGACCCCTGCTATAGGGGCACTAAAGTCACCCTCTCACAGAGGTTCCTTACACAGCTCATTTTATAGGAGAGGCTCCAAAAGTACCTCCATGGATGCTAACACATCTTCCTATAAAACACAAAATCAATCCTTCCATTCTAGAGGATTTTACAAAGGCGGTTAAAGAGGGAACAATTTTAGGATGAAATCTTTTTATTTTTGTCAAAGTCCATACTTCTTGTACACAGCATGCCGCCTACAACCCCGTCCGGGCATATATACGATATATGTCAAGGACATTGTTAACACAGCTAGCTGCCTACAACCCACTCGGTCTGGCCATGTTTAATCTACACAATAGAATACTGTTTGCGATTAGGTATGTTACATCAAAAGGACTGTTTTGCTAACAAAGAAGAACAGCATGGAACAACAGATTTAAAGAATTACAAAAATAAAAATGTCCTTTCCCACCTCTCTCCTACTTCCTTTCCAAGCAAGTCCAATTTCAGGAGATGTGTGCACACCCTGTATGTCCCTCCTTCAATGCCCTCCCGGCTAGTCTGCCATTAACACCCCTTAATCCTCAGAGCATGGGGATTCCGGGATCAGTCTTAGGATATGAAGATATGATGGACATGATAGCTCTCTGAATTTGTTGGTGAGAATTGAGATGAATGGGGCCCACAATGCCACGTGGGAGAAGTTGTTGGTTGCAACTGCCAAGGACAGTCATTCCATGCCTAGAAGGAGCCACAGTTGGTGCAGCCACAATCTGTGGTCGGGTGATCTGCCTGTGCCCCAGGATGATAATATAACCCGGTTAGCTGTGTTCAGTGCAAGGGCTCTCTGCCTCCCGTGAATGGGGCGAAGTGGAAATGTCAGTGCATTTGGAAGCCCTAAGACAGTATAGGCTGGGAATTGGGGAATGGTGGTGGTAAAGGCAGTATCAATGTCATCAAGGATCTGTCCCCAGTGTCTAGTTAACCTTGGACAGTGCCATAGCAGATGCAGCAAGGTCCCTGGATTTTCACATCCTCGTCAGCAGTCCCTGAGAACTTCTCATTCCATTTCTGGATGCAGTCTGGTGTATAGTACCAATAAGAGATTATCTTGTATGCCATTTCAGTGTACCCCATAGTTTGTGCCATGTAATGGATTCTATAAAAGTTGTCCTCCCATTCTATATCTGTAATGGATATACCTATTTCTACCTCCCATTGCTTCTGGTCAGGGTTTTTGCGACATATTCCAACCTTAGTCAAGTAAGCATAAATCTCCGAGATAGCCTCTTATCATCCGCCTTGAAGAATAGCCATTTCTCAAACTGGGTCATCGGTCGGCTTGCACCAGTGTGTACATCAGGCCTCAATACCAAGTGACACAATTGTGCATATGAGAACCAGTCTACTTCTATCAAGGAATAGTCAGTCTTGAGTTGGTCAAATGTAATCAGTCCATCTAGATCAAAGAGATGGCCCATACGTTTATAGCCTCCTTCTTTCCAATGTTGGGAGCTGCTTTCTGTCAGGCCAGGCGGGAAGTCCGGGTTAGCATTTAGGGGAGTCATGGGTGATGAAAACGCAGTCAAGTCTTCTGTAACCCTAACTGTATCACACACTTTAAGAGTCGGACATGTCACTGGCGAGGAGTATAGGCCCCCAGCCCTGTAACAACGAGGCAGCCATGCCGCCCTCCGTATGTGGGAGTCCGCTACAGCTTGATCCATGAATACCCAATGTTTCTCCGTGAGTGGGCGATTCCATTCTAAGATATAACGGAGTTGAGCTGCTTAGTAGTATCTTAACAGTGTAGGCACTGCCAACCCACCCTCCTGCTTTGTTCGGTGCAGGAGTTGTCTCTGGAGTCTAGGTTTTTTACCTCCCCAGATGAAGTTTTCAATATCTTGCTGAAGTGTGCGGATCGCTCCAGGTGATGGGGTCAATGTGAGTGTCTGAAATATATAGAGAGCCCGGGGAAGAAAGGTTATTTTCACAGCTACGATTCGGCCAAGCCACAAAAGCGGCAACCATTGCCAGTTTGCCACATCTTTGTGGGTTTGGGCGATCAAAGATTCATAGTTTGCCGCTGCGGTTTTGGAGAGACTTCGCATCAAGGCTAGGCCGAGATATGGAAGGCCTTCAGTAACCCATTGAAAATCAAACTGCATCTTCAGTGCGCTTTCAGTTTCACGGGTTACTGTGAGGTTGAAGATTTTGGATTTTTGTATGTTCACACGAAAGCTCGAGATCGCCCCAAAGGTCTGTAATTCTGTAATAATAGCTGAAAGAGAGGTCAAGGGTTGCGTTACTGTGAAGATGACATTGTCAGCATATAAACTGATCAAATGGTTATTAGCACTGAATGGGATGCCAAATGCGGTCAAGTTGTCCCACAATCTCTGTGCTAGAGCTTCCACGTAAAGCGCAAAAAGGAGCGGTGACAACGAACAACCCTAATGGGTGCCTCGATGAATGGAAAAACTGCTAGACCAGAGTCTGTTGACTCCAACTTCTGCTCCGGGAGCACTGTAGATACTCTGAACCCATCATCCAAAACGCTCACCAATGGCAAATCACTGTAAGGTCTCAGTGAACTTGGCCAAATGCCTTCTCTGCGTCAATGGAGAGCATCAAAGCCTCTGCACATGACTGATGCGCTTTGTCTATGAGATCACAGATGTGTTTTGTGTTATCACCGCGTTGGGGCGAGGGAATAAAACCTGCTTAGTCTGGATCGATAAGCCCCGGTATAAGGGGGATAAGGCAATTTGCCAGGATGCTCGCAAAGAGTTTTGCGTCTATGTTTAATAGTGAAATGGGTGGTAGGATCCACATTGCTTTGGGTCTTTCCTATGCTTAGGAATTACCGAGAAGGATGCCTCTAACATAGACTCTGATAGGGAGCCCGAATCGGAAAAAGAATAAAAAAGTCGGGTGAGTAAGTGGGCCAGTTCTGGGCAGAATGTCTTATAAAACACTGTGCTGAACCTATCTGGACTTGGGGATTTCAGGGGTTTCAGTCGGGCAATCGCTGAGATCACTTCTTCCACGTAAATAGGCTTATGCAAAGCCTCAGTTTCTCCCGGTGGGAGAGGGGTGACGGCTGCACCACTAAGGTAGGCCTGAACATCAATGGAGGGACTGTCCTCTGTAGAATAAAGCTTTGCATAGTACTCCTTGAAAGCGACAGCAATACTTTCAGTATCATTCTCTTCTGCCCCAGATTCCATCATGATAAACTTTACTGATCCCGTGTGTTGGTTGCTACACTATCGATGCCCCAGCATACAGCTCCCCAATTACAACTCAAATAGAATTTAAGTTTGAGGTATTTCATAGCGTATTAATGTCCAAATCTAGGCATCTAAGTTGCAGACGCTCCTTTTCCAACTCTCTCCATGGATGGGGTGCACCCCGCGTTTATGGATGGCCTCTAAGTTCAAAACCCTCTTTTCAAGTGTCGTTCTCTTATCCCAGAAAAAGAAGGGGTTGGGAAGACCCAATAAACCCTTGCGGGCTTGGGCTAATGTAAACAGTAGAGAGTTAATAAGGCCAGCAAGCGACTTTGTTTCAAATAATTGCTTTCCAGTATAAGATTCTATGGTCAAATAATCATCACATCTTATCTGACTAATCAGAAACTGCAACAATTTACCTTCAAATTAAATACAAAGAACAGAGCATTAAACCAACCTAAATGTGTAAACACTCAAAATTAGAGATGAGATAGACACAGAGTAGTAAATCTTTTGATAAAAAATGCTTTAGTTTATATATTGCTTTTTCAGTCAAAAGGGTACAGATCAACAATTTATGGTAGAAACACA
The DNA here is from genome assembly GCF_964263255.1 of Lissotriton vulgaris. Taxonomy (NCBI): domain Eukaryota; kingdom Metazoa; phylum Chordata; class Amphibia; order Caudata; family Salamandridae; genus Lissotriton; species Lissotriton vulgaris. The sequence continues at coordinate 205,148 of NW_028252333.1, read as the reverse complement.
GAGCTATACAAATGAAATAAGGATTTGTAATATCAAACTATAATTCATTTGAAAAAGTCCAATCGTATATGAATCCAAATGATGACATATATTACTTCACAATAAGATAGTCATCAATGCAAATTAATCATAAACAAGGAGAAGGACTGTATGGTCGACGTTTCGGTCTTCATTTGAATTAATCCTTTAGACCTTCTTCAGGACAGTAAAGTAAATAAACAGTTGTGACCCTTCACAATAAAGTCCAAGTGCGACTTTGCAGGTCTTCACTTGTGCTTTTCAACTGCTGATCGCACAATAAGTACCCCACATGCTACCAGTTTCAGAGCCTCCCAGACTGATGATAATGCGGTCAACACAGTGTCATTAAGGGTTAGATATTCTTGGAGGGATTTTCGAAGCGCACTCACTGTTGCTGGAGAATGAAGCATAGACTTGTGGAGCCGCCAACTGGGATTCTGCGATGTAGAGGGGGGTGGGGGGTGCCAGGTAAGGGTGATAAGTGCGTGATCGGAAAGTCTTCGAAGTTCAATAGTAGCAGCTGTTACTCATTCCCACACTGAGGGGGAGACCAGGAAATGATTGAGACAAGCATACTTCTTGTGGACTGCAGAATAGAAAGTGCAATCTCTATCCCCAGGGTGATGAGCGCACCAAACGTCACGTAAGCTGCTCTCTGGAAGCAAGGCAAGGCCTTCAGGAGAGAAAGCCCCCATTTGACCAGATCCATGCCCCAAGCAGTCCAGCTCTGCGTCCATCACTAAGTTAAAGTCACCTTCTATGATTACAGCCACGTTCAGGGATTATAGTACTCTGGCCAGAGAATCAGTCAGGAAGAGTTGCTGGCGTTTGGGGCGTAGACTGAAGAAAGTGTAAAGTGAAATGAGCTTATCTGTAAGCGAAGAGTCAAGAGTCGCCCCTGAACCTCCACCAACAACCCCAACATTGTCACCGAAAAATGTCTAGAGAAGAAAATGGCTACCCCACCTTTCTTCACAGTCCCCGAAGAGACCAGTATTGATGTGGTAATTGTTTGGTTTGCATCCTGTATACATCTCTAAGGAGCAGGTGGGTTTCTTGCAAAAGACATATATCTCCATTAGGATTTTCAAGCAAGGAAAGAATGGCTGCCCTCTTAGTTGAATTATTGAGGCCTCTAACATTGAGGCTCATCAAGTTAATCTCCTGCATAAGCGAATGGAGAGTGTTTGCTATGATTGGTCCATCCCATCCACCAGGGGAAGGGTTCTCAAAAGCCTACATAGGGCGTTGCCCACACCCCTAGAAGTTTCTTATGTGAATGAGAAAGTGTGCCAGAAAGAAATTCCACTAAACAAACCTCACACCCCAACACAAATGAATAAACAGAGTGCAGTGAAGTAGAGTCCATTAAGATTGGAAATATGAAAGTAGGGGAGTCGGAACTGGGAGAGTTCATAACCTAATTGTGTTTAGGCCCCCGCCCACCCTACCCTCTACTTACCATCCACCATATTAGTAGGGCCTCTTAATCCCTTAGACGGAAGAACCAGGATTACCCTTCCGTCTCCCAACAGGGAGAGAAGGACAGACAAACTTTCTCATGCAGATGTGTCCGGGTCAGGGCGGTGGCCTTCTGGGGTGGATTTGTAGCATGCCCTGCACCGGTTCCTTCCAGCAGGGCAATCACGGGTTGATGTGGGTTGGGAGTCCTGTTCTGTAAGTTTTGCATGCTTCTGAGAGAGATCGTATCTGATAGGGTTCGCCTTAATTGACGAATATATGAGGCGGACGGGATGGCCTCAAGAATACGATGCGCTCATCTTTCTCAAGTGACTAGTGACAAGACAGAACTCCTTTGGTTTCTGCAAGGGGATTGTTGCTAGGTCTTGGTATAGCTGTCGTCCATGACCTCAGAACTGTAGCCACTGAGCGTCCTGTGACCTATGCAGGAAAGCTTCTTTGGATTTAAAGTCATGTACGCAGATCTTCCACTGTTGAGCCCAGAAGCGTACAGAACAAGGCCTGTACATATTCCTCCAAGTCTGAGCCTTCTGCTGAAGTCGGAACCCCTCTAATGCAGAAATTATTCATTCTGGACCTGTTTTGGTGCTCTTCGTTCTGTGCCTGTAGGTCGATCTGTTATTCTTGAAGACAAATTATTTCTTGTTGCAGGTTCTCAAGCTCTTCCCCGGGAAAAAAACGGTTATATGAGGAAGTTGTTGGGCCTTTGTCCTGGCTCTCAGCAGGGCCCCACTCTGTGCCAGTCTCCTAGGCTCTCCGGTCCCTGGTGTGTTAATTGGAGAGTATCAAAGGACTGTGCGCTTGGCCCAGTGATGTCCCGTCAGGGCCAAAGGGAGGGGAAGGTCCTCACCCCCCTGCCAACCTGAGCATTCTCCCCGTCCTCCCAGCTGCCCCTCAGATATGCGCCACTAACCGTTCATCTCCTGGTGCTCAGCCTCCTAGCCAAAGATTCCCGCTTTTCCTGGTGCAGCTCACCGCCAGGTTCCGTCTGCGTTGTTGTGGCTCACCAGGCCGTAGTAAGGCTTTGCTGGGCAATCGACCTCTGGGCCTTCCGCTCCAGGCCCCGCCCATCAACTGCGACCCCCAGGGCACAAAAGGTGGAGGGCGCCAGTTCCTTGGTCCAGGACCATCTCGCTCAGACTATGCCAGCAGGGGGCATGTACCCCATCGGCGTGAGCAGTCTCCGAGTGGGCTGCACCATCCACAAGTCCCGAGTCAAGAAACCAGCCATCAGACTTTCTCAGCAGGCTCCGCCATCTATGAATCTGGGCAGGTAGGGTCCATTGAGGTGAGATCCCGGCCCCCGGGAAGGTGCGTGTTCGTTTAGCCGCGGCTCCTCAGCAGAGTCAGTAGTGTGGCACCCTCTTTAACTGAGTCGCCCTGGCGTGGACTCTATGGTCTTCCTGCACCTCGAATCAGGCGGGCACCGTCTCCGCTGCTCCACCGGGCATTGATCTCGGTGGATTGGGCTCTGTATTGATTCTAATGACAGGGATGAGGATGGAGCTGTTGGAAAGTGTGTTCGCTCATGCCACCATCTTGGCCCCGCCAGAGGCAACAATTTTAAAGGCAGAGGTGGAGGCACCCAAACTTGTACCTCTCTATCTCTCAACAAGCAGTGACTTCATAATGTTTACCCCCGATCATCATAAACCTGTCGGGGAAGACTTCATCAATTTTTTCAAATTTGGCAGTCAATAGTATCAGACAAAGTGGTGTTGGACATTATCCAACATGAGTATTGCCTGGTGTTCACCAGCAATCCTCGATGTATTCCACCTCACATGCACAAACTCTCTCTAGAGCACCAACCACTCCTCAAACAAGAGGTACAAGCTCTTCTAATAAAAGGAGCTATAGAACCAGTTTCGATACAACACCAAGGGTTAGGGGTTTACTCACTTCACTTCCTAATCCCAAAAAAGGATGGTTCTCTATGACCAATATAAAATCTTAGACCTCTAAATTTGTACATGCTGTCAGAACACTTCCATATGGTCACGCTTCAACAAGTGCTTCCCTCTTACAATAAAACAACCTTATGTCAGCACTAGAGTTAAAAGACGCGTACTTCCACATTTTTATTCAACCAGCACATCGCAAATACCTTACATTTGTGGCAGCAGGAAAACACTGTCAATTCAAAGTGCCCCCATTTGGGGTAACTATTGCGCCCAGACTATTCACCAAATGTCTACCAGCAGTAGCAGCTCATCTAAGTAGACAACAAATGCATGTCTTCCCATATCTAGACGATTGGCTCATCAAAGACAACACACATCTCAAGTGTTTATAACACACTCAAATTACAATAGATCTTCTTCATCAATTGGGATTCACAATCAATGTTCAAAAATCCTATCTTCAACCTGCACAACTGCAACCCTATCTAGGAGCTATACTAAATACTCTTGAAGGTTTATCCTATCTCAATGCAGCCAGAATTCACAATTTTCAAACACTGCTACTACAATTCCAAAGCAACCAATATGTAACAATAAGAATTTTCATGCAATTTGTTGGGATGATGGCATCATGCATTGCCATAGTACCTCATGCAAGATTAAGCATGCGTCCTCTACAGGAATGCTTACACACCAATGGAATCAATCACAGGGTCAACTAAAAGATCTAGTGTTGGCAGACAGCCTCTCCCATCGCTCTCTGCAGTGGTGGAACACCCAAAACTTGTAAAAAATGGCGTCCCCTTATCAACCCTGTTCCACAAGTCATGCTCACAGCAGACACATCTCCTACAGGGTGGGGTGCCCATCTTCAACATCTAACAGTTCAGGGACTCTGGAACACTAAACACAAAAGTTTCCACATCCACTACCTAGAGCTTCTAGCTGTTTACCTTGCGCTCAAAGTATTTCTACCTCTCCTGATAGTGAAAGTTGGTGTAGTCGGACAATATGACATCCAAGTACAAAAACACGGGGTGTGGGAGGGACCCTCTCAACAGTTATCACGCCTCTCTCAGACCATTTTGCATTTGGCAATACATCACAAAATCCAATTGCTAGCAGAAAACCTTCTAGGGATGGACAATGAATTTGCCAACCTCCTCAGCAGGTTGCGGCAACTAGCCAATGAGTGGGAACTCAACCCCCATGTTCTCCTGCTATACTTCCACAAATGGGTGTTTCCACAGATAGATCTCTTTGCAACAGCAGAGAACTCAAAATGCCAAACCTTCGCCTCCATGTTCCCACACCCTCTATCCAAAGGTAATACACAACGGATGTATTGATCAGGGATATTTTCTTATGCTTTTCCATCTGTTCCTCTTTTTCCAATTCTGGGCAGAAGGCTCATACAACCAACCCTCACCCTTATTCTATTTTCTTCCACATGGGCTCGTCAACCATAGTTCACCACACTTCTAGAAATCTCAGTAGTTCCACATCAGAAGCTTCAACTCACATCAGACCTTCTTTATCAGTACCACGGAAAAATCATACATCCAAACCCCAGGGAGCTCAACCTAGAGATTTGGCTCTTGAAGTCATATAGTTAGGATACCTAAATTTACCACCAGATTACATGACAATTCTTGAAGAAGCAAGAAAACCTACTACTAGAGCGTGCTCTGCAGTAAAATGGCAACAGTTTGTTATATATTGTAATAACCAAACCGTTAATCTATTAGATGCTTTTATACAACAAATCATTTGTTATCAATTGCACTGCAATTCCTTTCTTGGAAAGGTGCTTTCCTGATTGCTATCACTTTACTAAGAGAGTCAATGAGCTTCAGGCACTAACTTTAGAAGAACCATTCTTTGAACTCCATAAAGACAGAGTGGTTCTTCAAATTAATCCAAAGTTCCTTCCAAAAGTAGTCTGCTTTTCATATTAGCCAATCAGTTGAGTTACCTGATTTCTTTCCCCAACCTGATGCAGTAGCAGAAAGAGTGCTATATACATTAGATGTCTGAATCGCATTGTTATATTATATAGATAGAACAAAATAATTTTGCAAAACAACTGTTTGTTGCCTTTTCTCCCCCTCATAAAGGAAAACCTATCTCTTAATCTTGTATTTCTATATGGATTGGGACATGTACCCAAACATGCAATATTATAGCTATAGTACTATCCAGGACCCCGAAATTTAAATCTATCAGTCATACCATCAGAAACTACCACTGGTTAACAATCAGGAACCGTATTAAATTTAAATCCCTCTGTCTGACATTTAAGGCCATTCACAACCAAGGCCCAATGTTCCTGCGAGAACAGCTCACTACCTACTGTCCATCTAGACAACTGAGATCTATTTCACAACACCTTCTGGCAGTACCCCGCACCAGGACAGTCACTTGGGGAGACAAGCGCTTCACAGTGACAGCAGCCAGACTCTGGAACTCGCTTCCGTTAACAATCAGATCTTGTCATTCCCTTCTCCAGTTCCGGAAGCTGCTAAAGACGTGGTTGTTTAACCAGTAACGTGTCCTATCTGCCATTGTGCGGCCACCCCCCGAGATCCTAATAGTAATCTTAGCGCCAAGACGCCCACGGGCAAACGTATGCGCTTTAGAAATTTCAATAATAAATAATAAATAAATAAATAGCCAAAATAACTTTATCTATACCTCCTAGGGCACATTCTATTCTTTAAATAGGAGCATCTATGGCCTTTTTATGTATTAACATGTCGACAAGCCAATGTAGGACAAGCAGTGCTAAAAACACCTTTTCAAACAACTGCAATGTCCACTGGTTAGCCACAGTTTTTGTAGGATACTGCTATACAGTCTATGCAAAGCATGTGTATCTACAGCTCACATGCATCAAATTAATTATGTTACTTACCCTGTAATCATCTGTTTTTGGCATGTAGAGTCGTAGATTCAAATGCGCCCTCCCTCCTCCCCGGACACCTGTGGCCGTTGCAGTTCTTAATATTTGCATTATACATGCATGTACATCTCTGCACTACACTTACTTACTCCATTCTCACCCTATTGCTGGAAAACCATCTAACAGTGGAGTCGATGCCCATGTGCACTGTGACCGAAAGGAGGAGTCACCTTACCTCATGACTGGAAAAGACTTCTTCGAGGGAAAACAACTTGCAAACATCTGGACCAAGCACTAGATGGCTGGAGTATGCAAAGCATGTGCATCTACAGCTCTACATGCCAGGAACAGATGCTTACAAGGTGAGTAACACAATCCTTTTGCTTTGACAAGATGAATACGAGTTGGCCCAGACTCAGACTTACAAACAAACACAGTTTAGCCACGCTGTACTGACCGAAACTTTGGACTGACTTGTGGTGTGATTCAATAAAGAGCTGAGCTCTGAGCTGGGATTTGGTAGCGAAATTTGAGAATGGGACAATTTCTTTCACCTAAAAGACCCTCATTAACAACAAGTCAGACAGGCTGTGGAGATGGGAAGAGGATTTGGGTGCAATGTAGAATATAGGTTGGGAAGTCAAACAGGTGCACCCAAGCGAGGTATTCCCCCCAAACTTTCTGCCTTCATGCCTCCTCTTTTACTATAATAGTTTTTGTTAGCTTTAAGACTCTGATCTCCAGTCGGAACTACAGGGACAAAACAAGCTTCAGAGGCCTCCCTGCAACTACCCAACTGACCTGCTGCAACTGTACCTGCAACTGGATCTCTCTGAGCCCTGCTTCTGGCCTTATCTGGAGTGATTCCTGATGCCCAAAAGGTGCACCCCAAGGTCTTGCACCATTAGCTGAAATCAGAGTGTACCACGAAAGGGCCTGTTTGCTCCAAGTCTTCGCCACCCGTGATGTGCCAGTAAGAATGCTCTTTGTGCCGACAATAACCATCCGCGATAACCGTCATCCAGAGACTCCAGCGGCGGCCAATTTTTCAAGTCAACATTGACCGCCGAAGAGTTCAGTGACTCAAATTACTGCGATGACCTGCACTTCACGATGACAGCGAATATCTGTGATGACTGCTATCGTGAATATTCAGCAATGGCTGGATCTTCACGCTATTACAGTGGTTCCCCGTGACCCTTGACCCTTTCTTCATAACAACGGACTCTTTGTGGTTCCTGCCAACACCTCCTCATTTGGATACATGAGACAGTAACTTTTCATTTGGACTAAGCTAGTCCCTGTATTTGGTTTGCTCTCCATCCTGGCGGGACTGAACTTGTGACTTTCCCTCAGTCCGACGCGACCAGATACCGAGATTGGCGCTTTGTCCTTTTTTGGCGCTGTATTCTTTAAGCGCCTAATGTATGTACATAGCATATTTCAATTCTGAAATAGCAATTTTTACTGAATATTATTTAGCGATTCCTTAATGCTACCTAATAGCAATTCGTAAATAGCGAATCACTATTAGGTAATATGACTCCATTCATTCCAATGGGCCTATAGGAATAAATGGTATTGCATTTGCTAATTTGAGATTACCCGATTGGTAATTGCAAAATAGTGAATGAAAAGCCAGGGGTGCACGGGGGACTAAGGCGTCCTGAAGCACCCCTAAAAAGTAAATAGTGCACAAGTAAAGCGCACACATGCTCTCTGGGCATATGTGTGCAACATGGCACTTTGAAAAATTAATTTTTTTGCATTTTTCAACATTTGCACATGGTTACCATCAACTTGAAGTTGATGGTAATTAGGGTTCCCTTAATGCACAGTTCAGATTTAGAAGGCTTGTTACATGTGCAATAGAGATTCTCAAATTGCGATTCCCTATTTGTATTCGCAATTTAGGTAATCGCAAAAAATTGTGATTACCTAAATTGTAAATGCCAAAGCCTTTCATACATAGTGAGAGGCCATTTTGCATTGGCAAACGGCCGGATTTTCTGATCTCACTGTTTACAAATGCAAAATGGTTTCACACATCTGACCCAAAAAGCATTATAATTGCATATCTCTGCTGATTGTATTTTTGTTGTTCTAGTATCATTTTACTTATTAAAGTATACACTATTTTTTTAATTGGTTTGGCACTTACTCCATTGGTCAGAGGCTTCACCTGACAGACGTTCAAGGATACCGAGGGCAGTTCCAGCCAACTCCTCGCCGCACCCGCTCCGCGGGTGCCGCTTCGCACAGGAGTGCGCTACATATCAATCACCGGCAGCAGATCCCGAAAGGCGGAGGTAAGGGTGAGAGGCTCGGCGGGGCTGCGAGTGTGCGGGGACTCCAGCGACCAGGAGTCCCTGCGAGACCACGGAAACACCATCCGGTCCGCTCTCCCCGCCGGGCCGCCCCCCGCCCGCCTAAGGCTCTAAAAGGCGTCTCCTACCAATACTTGTTGGGGCACTTACTCCATTGGTCAGAGGCTTCACCTGACAGACGTTCAAGGATACCGAGGGCAGTTCCAGCCAACTCCTCGCCGCACCCGCTCCGCGGGTGCTGCTTCGCACGGGAGTGCGCTACATATCAATCACCGGCAGCAGATCCCGAAAGGCGGAGGTAAGGGTGAGAGGCTCGGCGGGGCTGCGAGTGTGCAGGGACTCCAGTGACCAGGAGTCCCTGCGAGACCACGGAAACACCATCCGGTCCGCTCTCCCCGCCCCCGCCTATTACGCCCACTATATTACAGCATTAAACTCCCGCAGCGCGGGACGCAGCTCGGGGCGAAGGCCGGGCTAAGAGCGGGCCGTTTGAGGCCGTTCGAGGACTGAGCAGGACTGGACTGGCCCACCCCCTTTCGCTCATTATTTTAATAATCCTTTCTCAGCCTATAAAGGTAAATAAATATTCATACTACTTCATTCTGCCCGCCTGACCAGCGTTTGTCCTTTTGCACCAAGTGCCATGAGTACTAGGGTAACACGTAGCAAGGCTTCTAAAGGTGGGCCACAAATCAGTGGCCCCATGGATGACTTTATTACCCGCACTAATATAGCTATAGACGAAGAGATATCCAAACTTCAAACCCGGGTTTCCTTAGAATTGGAAGCTGCTAGAAGGCTGTCTCAAGTCATTGCACTTTCAAAAAAATCCTCTCTAGGCCACATAGCTGCTTCGGTTACACCGGAGCGTCCTGTCCGCCCCCACTGCGTAGTTACTCAGGTCGATGTCCATCAGTCCCCGATCCCTGCTATTTTTCCCCTAACCTTAGAGCACCCACCCAACAGAGACGAGGCAACTCCGCCTACAGTTTCTCGTGTTCAGAATTCTACCCTTAGCCCACTCCCTCAGGCAGCTCTGATCACTACCAACACTAGTGGCAAACAACCAAAAAGAAAACGCCACTCTCGCTCTGCCTACTTTCGCAAGAAAGCAAAAATTGCAGTCTCTCAACATCTGGCGGTGACTAATGTCACAGCAATTAATGCTATAGCAGAGCGTACTCCGAGTAAACAGCCACCAAGTGAGGGTTGGGGAGAGGGCCCAGTCATTCCCCCTACTATCACTTTAGAGGATGAGGGTCCACAGGCAGAGGGGCTGGGTAAGAATAACAAGGAATTCATAGAGATGGTTTGGGAAACCCTCAAAAAACTTCTCTCACCCCTTGACCTTAGATTGTCAAGGATAGAAAACAACTTGCTCGAAATGGAAAAGAACATTATTGCTCTGGCCACTCTCGGCTTGAGAAGTCTTGAAAATCAGGGCTCCAGTGTAGCTGACCCAATACCACTAGCTCCTGCATCCCAAGCCCAGCAACCTCCCCTTCCAGTACCATCTACTGTAAGGCCGGTTCCTAAACCGAGGACTGTGACTGTGGACCATGCTTCTGCTACTACTAAACCTCAGGTTCCAAAACGGGGTTCCTCGCGACATCCAGCAAACCCTAAACCTGAAGTGCTTCCTAGACCTACTCCTAGTGAAACCCAGGGCCCCCCGCAAAGGACAACTTCAGAGGGGGTTATATCGACCTTCCCCCAGAGGCCAATGATTATGTGGTTGTGCTGACAGGTGTCCCTACGATCAGCAATGGCCAATACGAGAACCATTGGTCCCTGAAAAACAAGATAATGTATTGGCTTAATGTGAACAGACCTATCCCTAATGGCCGAAGAAGTCGTGTCCTGATGGTTCGCAGAACTCCTTGGGTGGGCCCAACGAAGAAAACTAGTCCCGGGGACTGTATAGTGGTGACCTTCGAGGACCCACACACGGCGCACCATATCTGTTCCTGGCCAGGCAGTGAAGAGTCCTCTGTTATACCCAGGCCGTTGACCTTCTTTTACCCTCCCCGACCAAGACGCAACCAGGTGGATGATTGGACATTGGTACAACATCATCCATGGATGAACCATCCCCGGAGTCACAAGGATATCCTCCCACATTGGAATGGCCTCTCTACTTACAATAGATTCGGCAGTCTAGAGGAGGTAGATTGACTTTCTACGCAATTGGCCCAACAACAACTGAGGGAAACAACGCCACCACAGGCTCAAGGTCAAATTGCATGCTTAGCTCTCGACCACCCAGCAGGCCCAGCAGGGCCACCAAACAGTTTACCTATTGATGGGGGGCCATCCATACCCAATATTTTAGATCATTGTGGAGTGGAAGAACGGATAGACTTACCCTGTTTGATTCCCCTTTCATTCATCTCTACTGAAATAGCAGGGATTAATCTGTCCGGTACAGCTGTGGTCCCGAATTATCAGCAGATTGAGCCACCTCCAAGGTCCTCTAGACCGGTTGTGACCAAACCTCCCTTGCCTACCTATTCTTTCAAGGTTTCTTCTTCTGGCGATGCCTTATTAAAGATTCTAAGCTGAAATGCGGCAGGGCTTGGACGCAACTTTGACATTCCCGAATGGAACGCTTTTCTAGAACCCTATAACATCTGCCTCCTCCAGGAAACCTGGTGCCTAGAACCCAGACACAGAGTGGGCTTCTCAACCTACTTTGTCCCGGCTGTTCAACATCAAGGATCCAAAGGTCGCCCGTCTGGCGGCCTTCTTATATGGGTCAGTATTGCGCTAGGTCTTAGTGTAAAACAAAGGACCACCCAATCACCGGATCTCCAGTGGATATCAATACATTGCAAAGGGGGAAGAAACTTGGAAGTATTTAATCTCTATCTGAGGGGTGCCAAAGGCGGTGCATCACGTTTAACCTCAACAGGCCTAAGCTGCAATCTAGCTGCCTGCAATACTGACTCTTACGTTCTTCTTGCAGGTGACTTTAATTGCTGCTTTGAGCCACTGGCCAGGGAAGACATTTTGGATACCTTCGAAGAGGATACCAGGAGAGGTATCCCCATCCTGACTCTTGACCCGATCCCCAAATGGACACAAAGTGCAATAGATATTAATGCTCTTTGTATGGAGTACAATCTGAGACCAACAAATGGCCGCTCTAAATCTGACTGTATGGGTGCTCATACATATAACAGGCCGGGCCATTCCTCCAGAATTGACTTTATCTTGCTTAATTACAACCTTTGGTCACTCCACCAAGACATGGAGGTTATAGAGTCGGGTGATAGCGACCATAACCCCCTTTCGTTAACCATCACCTTTCCTTGGCAGGCTGGAAACCAAGGCACGTCTGATCATAAGTGGAAAACTTCCCATGAAACCATTCCCACAAACTGTGGCAGGCGCCTAAAGTGGGCCAAAGTTTCAGCAGACGAAGCAAGGATGGCGCAAGCCGGGATTATTTTGTCAGGGGTGGAGCCTCGGCTGGACGCCGTAAGTCCCACCAGCAAAAAGGTTTTACCTTTATTTACAGAGACTATAGTGGCACTGAGTGACTTGTTCATCGTCCCCCAATCCACTCTTAGGGCTGCCTCGAAAGGTGTCCCTAAAGCGAGAGATAAGTGGTACTCTACCAAATGTCGTGCAGCTAAGAGGGAACTTATCTCCGCACTAAAGACCAAAGACCCAGCTAACATCAGGGCCGCGAGGAAACTTTACAAAAAATCTGTGACTGAGGCCAAGGAGGCTCATGATTCCAACTTTTGGGGGGAGCTAGTAGAGGCAAGTAACAGGAAAGATGCTAAGGGGTTTTGGGATCTATTAGGAGCTAGGGAAAAGCCTATTGACCAGCAGTTAACTTGCAATATCCCTGGTGATGTCTGGCTTGCCCATTTCTCGAAACTATACTCTGCTCCTTCGGGGGCATCCCACTTAGTTTGTCCATCTCTGGGTTCACTACCCAGCCCTACAGCTGACCTCCCATGCTATGATGGTTTATTTACTAGCCTGGAAGTAGAGAGGGCAATTAGGTGTATTGTCCCAAATAAGGCGGCAGGTCCTGATGGAATTCCGGGTGATTTGATAAAGAACCACCCCTTATTTTGGAGTAGACTAATTGCCTCCCTTCTAAATGAGGTTTTGTTGGGAGGGTCATTCCCTGATTCATGGAGGGGCGCTGAGGTCGTCCCTATTTTTAAGAAAGGCTGCAGGGACGACCCAGCAAATTATCGACCCATTAGTTTACTGGACTCAACCCAAAAGGTAGCGGGAAAGGTGGTATTGGGCAGGATTATTCAGTGGGCTGATGAAAACCGGATTCTGTCTGATTTTCAAGCAGGCTTTAGAACAGGGACAGGCACAATCGAGCAGACATTTCGCCTTCTAATGATCTATTGGAAAGTGGTGGTGCTGGGAGGGGGCAGTTTATATCTAGTCTTTATTGACTTACGAACAGCCTTCGACCTAGTACCACGATCACTATTGTGGAATGTCCTCGATGGGTTAGGTCTGCCCCCATATCTGCTGGCCTTGCTTGTAAAATTTCATGATAGCAATTTTGCCCAAATTAGATGGGGTGCCCAGGGGGAGAAAACACCTCGTATCCCTGTTGATAGGGGCGTCCGCCAGGGGTGTGTGCTTGCCCCCACTCTGTTTTCTCTTTACGTTAACGGAGTGGTGGAGCACCTTCTCCAACATCCATCAGATGCACCCACCCTGGCCGGAAGGAAAATTCCGACGCTCCTATTCGCGGATGACACCCTTCTAATTTCGAAATCACCAATGAGCATCCAATCATTGCTTTCTAGCTTCAAGGCCTTTTGTGATACAAAGGGTCTGGCTATAAACATAGGCAAGACTAAATTTTTAGTCCTCAACCCGCCCAAGAAATCTGTCGTTCCCCCCGTTCTAGATTCTGTTCCACTCGAACGAGTCAAAGAATTTAACTATTTGGGCATACGCCTTAGCGACACCATGAGTTGGAAGGCACACCATCAAAAGGTGTTTCTGACTCACAAGAGGGTTGCAGGTGCTCTGCTCAAAGAACAGCGTGCCTCATCTCTAAAACCAATTGGGGCACCCCAAGACATTTATAGGGCAAGGGTCGTGAGTGCGGCACTGTACGGTGCCGAACTGTGGGGTGTTAAGAGTTGACACCTTGGCCCACCTTGAGAACAACTTTCACAAAGATCTTATGAGTCTACCCCACAGTACCCCCACAATCCCCCTTCTGCTAGATGCAGTCACTCGACCAATATGTGAGCAAGCCAAATTACGTCCTCTTCTACTATGGTCTAGAATCTGGAATGTCCCTGAGCTCAGCAGTTATGCAGAAGCCTTAAATGACATTTTATCCCTTCCGGGTTGCCATAAGGTCATCTGGCTTAGGGAGGTTAAGAGCCTGCTTTATAAACTGGGCTTAGGAGATGCTTGGGCCAATAAATCTGCACCCTCAAAACAATTATTAAAGAAGGTTTATTGGTCATGGGTGGACAACGAGAGAGTATGTAATACAAACCATTGTAAATCTGTCGCCCTCTTTCTGTTAACTAAGGAGATCCCCTACAGGGAACCCTATCTGGATTTTATCCATAGCTCAGGCGACAGATCATTGTATTTTAAATTTAGGGTGGGGGTGCTTCCTTTATGCCAGTTTACTTCTACATGGAAACCGCCCTCTCAAACTGTACCTTACTGCCCCTTTTGCGATCCTAGGGTAGAGTCTGTTGCCCACTTGCTGTTTGAGTGCAGCGTTTACGCAGCACCTAGACAGAGGTGGTTGAAGCCCCTTTGCAGGAGTTTGGGAACCCGTTCACATCTGGAAGCCCTACGCATACTGCGTACAGATGCAAGACCCTTCTTTGCCTCTTGTATGGCAAAATTTTTAGGCTGGGCTTGGCGCTTAAGAACTGCAAAAAAATTGTTGATCCAGTAACGTGTTCCCCTCCCATCTTGTTATTTTTAAAGAGGTTTCTCTTTTTAAATTCTCAATGATGACCATGTAGGATATTTTGCACCGACTGTTGATAAACTGTTTTTATTGATGTAATATGTTGCTTTTATGATATGTTTTTATCGAATAAAGCTTACTTACTTACTTACTTAATTGGTTTGGGGTTTTTCTTGTGTTGTGTTTTCACTTTATTACGGTTTGAATGCTACATAAATACTTTGCACATATCCTCAGTTAAGCCTGATAGCTTTGTGCCAAGCTCCCAAAAGGTTAAGCATAGGTTTATTTATTGACTGTTGTGGTTCACCCTTACAAGGTTTGTGTTTATTACCTGAGTAGGGCTCTCACGCACCTTAACCAATAACCCAATTCCTTACAGTCCTAGACTGACAGATGCAGATGTTTTACTTTGAGAATCAATGAATGATAAGTGATGCGTAACCATGTGTTACCAATATAAAAACATATGTAAAAGATACTACGGATTTTCTTAACAAATTGCAAGCAGTTGAACTCACACCTGATGAACCTATCTTACTCTGCACCATGGACGTTAAGGCCCTGTATACCTCAATACCCCACAAATATGGCATCGAACCAGTTGAGCATGCCTTACTGCACACAGACTTGGAAATGGACATGAAAATGTTCCTGATGGAATTACTATACTTCACTCTATTCCAAAGTTACTTCAAGTGGAAGGATCAATGCTATTTGCAACAGTTGGGTACTTCCATGGGCAATTCAGCTGCCCCAGCCTACGCTAACCTGTTTATGGAAAGATATGAGGAAGAGCATATTCTCACCCAACAACCATGATTAACTCACACTAAGCTAATTTTGAGGTACATTGATGACGTATTCATCCTATGGATTGGACCGAAGACCACACTGACCGATGCGATTATGAA
This sequence comes from Lissotriton vulgaris, assembly GCF_964263255.1. Taxonomy (NCBI): domain Eukaryota; kingdom Metazoa; phylum Chordata; class Amphibia; order Caudata; family Salamandridae; genus Lissotriton; species Lissotriton vulgaris. The sequence goes on along the minus strand of NW_028252333.1, from coordinate 189,663 downwards.
CCTCAACAAAGCAGACAAAAGAATACAATTCACATCAGAAATTCATGATCACAAAATAACATTTCTAGATCTGGCGATAACAAGAACAACCAGACGATTCACCGCTGATATCTACCGTAAATCCACGGATCGCAATAACCTTCTACATTATCAAAGCTTCCACCAAGACAGCCTGAAACAACATCTCCCACACTCACAAATGCTTAGAGTGAAAAGGATAGTATCATCTTCACAAACAGCCATCAATAAAATCGATGAAATGGAACACAGATTCACCCAACGGGGATACCCTAAGCATGTACTAGATCTAACAAAAACACGATGCGCACAAAAAACCAGATTAGAATTATTGCAAGAAACTCCAAGCAAATAAAATACCAGGATGGTGGTAGTGTCAAAATATTCCACTAAAAGCAAAGTATATCGGAACATCATCAAACGTCACTGGTCGATACTAGCGCAGGAACAGGATTTTAACAACATCTTCAAAGAGATACCTATTTTTGCATATCAAAGAGCCAGGAACTTGGGGGAAAATTTGAAATCTCCAACAAATTGACCCAAAACAACACATACCATAAAAATCAGAGTGACGGCTACGTGTGACACCACAAATGTCATCTATCTATTAAAATGCCCCTGTGGCCAAGGCTATGTTGGGAAAACAGAACGGAAGATAAAAACCAGACTAAACGAACACAAATCCAACATACGTAATAAATTGCTTAAATCCAGGATAGCGAGTCACTTTTTGGAGAGAGCACATAACATCAGTCCACTCAAATTCTCCATATTGGAAATAGTACACAGAGCAGAAGGCAAAGATAATAATAAGCAACTTTTGCAAAGAGAGAACTATTGGATCCACAGACTTGAAACTCTCAAACCGTTTGGCATGAATGACAGAGTGAAGTATAGTTGTTACCTGTAATTTAATTTATTTTTGAATTTTTTATCAGTGAATCTCTGATTTATCTTCTGAATACTAACCGACGTTCATTACACTGTCACTTATGAGATAATGCTCTTTCCGATTTAGGAATATATACACAGTCTCCTTTTCCTTTTTTGGGTATCCGAGATGTGAGCAGTTTTATTTTATTTAATTTTATTTCGGCACTTTGAGCACCTTGATGCTCACTCAGAATGTAAGTTGGCACATGCCAAAATGGCACCCGCTAATCCCACATAGTAGTCTGGCTGCTATGTTCGTCACCACAATCACTTCGGCATTAATTTCCATAAACACAAGCCTTCATTTGCACACTAGCCTCAAACCACAGTGAATGGCGAATGCAGTATTCCTTCTAGTAAGTAATATGTTGCTTTATTAACAATATTGATGGAAAACGGCTCCGGCCGTTGAGTGACTGCTTTTGGCAGTATCTTTTACTCACTCCGCGCTCCCTGCGCACTGCATGATACACCAGTATCGTCGACGTTGTTAGCATCGTGGGTACCGCGAAACGCCGTTCAGGCGTGTTTCAGTCACCAACTAATTGCATTTGCAGCACTTTGTTTCGGACACCTCATTTTCACCCTATGACCCCAGGTTCTAGTTTGCATGACCACTTTAGTAACACCCAGAACGCATATAGAATTCACTGATCATCACTAGTCACGGCGCTCTTCCTTTACTTTTCCGACCGCATTACCTCCTCGTTAGTCTTCCTCGCCACATGACGTAACAAAGTGAGCTTCAGCTCCACACCAGAGCCCTCCAAAGCAAAAAAGTCAGCCTCCCATCCCTTCCCAAGATGGCCGACCCATTACCACCTGAACTCTATAAGAGTCGGGCCGGCCCAACCCATCAGCCTGTTTTTTTCGTTCTGTGCTGCAGTTCTCTCCAGAGCTTCTTTCAGGTAAGTTTGTTCCTGCTATAGCTGGAACTGGGGTCCCTGGTTGGTGGCTCTGCTCTAGTGGGCCCTAGGGCTCTGGGACCTTCCTCCTTCCTTCCCCCGGTGTCTGGTCATGGGCCGGTTAGGCTCTGCTTTTGCGAGCCCAGGGTGAACAGGAGGCCGGACGGGGAGTTCTGGGGCTCTTCCTAGGGGCCTTATTGTTTCTCTCCCCTTGTCCGCGTGGGTGTGGTGTTTTGTGCTCTTGCCCGCCCCTCTCTCTCTCCCCCCCCCTCTCCCCCAGGGTGCGCTCCATCTGTTGGTGGCGCTCTGCAGTATCCGGTCTTCCTCGCCCCAAGGCGGCTTGGGGCTTGTGTGTGTGTTGGGGGTGGGGCGCCCAGTGATCCCTTGGGCTTTCCCTGGGCGCGCCTCTGCCTCTTTCCCCCGCAAGGGGTTGCCGGCTCTGTTTGCTTCTGCTCTGGGGTAGAGGTGGTTTTTAGAGCGCGTAATGTGCTGTGATTGGGCATTTCGGCCTGGCGGTCCGTTATCCGTTCCGTGGCTGCGGCCCTTTGTTTTCTTTGTATGTTTCCCTGCTGGTCCTGGGTTTTGCTGTGCTGCCTCGCCCCCGTGGCTCTTGGGGCTTACCTGCTTGCCTGGGCGGGTGCATTCCCCGACGTTGATTTTCTCCTGCGGATTTTCTTCTCACTGGGCTGTCCGGGCTTCTAGGGGGCGGGGTGCCGCTTGTCCTTGCGTTTTCTCTGTCTCCGCCTCCGTGGGACATGGCCACAGCTGACCTGCAGGTCTGACTGATCCACCATGGTTACGTGTCTGTGGATTTATTAAACAGGCCAGCTACACGGCTCTGAGGGTTCTCTGGACTGTCTACGGGATGGGGACTGTTAACTTTTGAAGTTTTATGTGGCAGCCGGTCACGATGTCAGTGTCCGTCTGGCTCCCCTTCGCTCCTGCGGTTCTTGAGGTCTGTCTCCCTGTGGTCTGTGAGCTGTGTTTTTCCTTTTTTTTCACTTTTATTATTGCCGTCTTCGTGCTTATTGATTGATGGGCTGGTTTTTGGACTGGGATTCCTGGTCCCTGTGTCTGTTCCACGATCCTCTGTTTTTCTGGTATGCTTCACGTTGTGTCTGTGGCATTTGTGTCCTTTTGTTACGGGCTCAGGGTACTTTGCTGCTGCGCTTGCGCTGTGCCTTGCAGGGGTTGTGAGTTCGGACCGCACCGGGTAGGGCAGTGTTTTTTTCAATCACACTTTCTCTATTTGTGGTGTTTGTGGTCCTGGGGTCTTCTTCTCTAGTCTCGGAGCTGGTGCTGGGTTCCTGTTGGGTCCTTGCTGCCTCTCTGCTACTCTGTTGTTGGGGGCACCCTCTTCTTCCCCCCCTTTTTTTGCTGGCGTCTGTCCGACGGTCCATGCTGTACGCTGTTCCTGTTCCTCTGTCCAGGTTGCCCCTGCCAGTGGGTCTCTGTGGTGCTCCCCGTGGATTCCCGGCGCCCTGGGGTTTCCGGGTAGCGGGGTGTTCTGTCTTCCGGCGGGTTGGGGTGCGCGGTGTGCTCCTCTCTTCTGCCGTGCTTCCTTGTGGGATCCAATCCCGGGGTAGACTCTCGTCTCCCACGTGTGCTTTCCTGGTTTTGCATGGTGGTTTGCTTTCCTATTTGGGGGGGCTGTCGGTTGGTGTGGCCTTGGGGGTTTCCGGGGGCTGTGGGCGCCTGCTTGTCTGTTGGGACGGTCTTCTTTTTTTTGCTCCTGTTCTTCCTCCTTGGGCTGCTTCTGTGGTCTCCAGGTTGGATTTTGGCTTTGGCTCCTGTTGTTACAGTCTGGCTTTTCTTCCATGGGCCTTGGCGGTGGTTTCCCCTCCTCCTCCTGCTCCGTTGCTCGACGGGCGTCCCTTGCTCCCTGCTGGTGGCACCCACTTCCCCCTGTGTGGTTCACGTTCTCAGCGGGTGCCCGTGGTGCATGTTCGCTTCTGTTGCCTCCTGAGGGCTCTGGTGTTGCCAGTTTGACAGTGGTGTGCAATGTGGTATTCCCCGCACGCTCCCGTGCACATGTTGTGGCTGGTGTTCACTGGTGGTGTTTTTTTGCTGTTCCTCGCTGGTATGGCTTGGTGGGCATTTGTGTGCGGTGGCTTGGTCCCAGTTCTCTTGTACTGGGGTGATTGTATGACGTTGTTCTGCTTTCTGTCCGTCTTCTTTGCTCTCCTTGACGCTGGTTTCTGGCGTTCCTGGCTGATTGGGTCTGGTTCCTTGCTGCGGAGCTGTTCTCTGCGGGGGCCTCGGGCTGTGTGCCTGGCTCCTCATTGGGTTCTTCCCTCGGTCCTGCGGGCTCTGCGGGGTCCTCCTTTTTGGACCTCTTCGGTGGGTGGATCCGTGGTTCCTCACCTTCAGGGTGGTTTTTCTTGGTCGCCATGGTCTTGGCTGGCCACATGGGCGAGCTGGAGTCCTTCCTTTGGTCTCCTCCCTTCTTGTGGTTGATCTCCTGCCTTGGGTGGCTGTCCCCTTTCGTCTGGTTTTGTGTGGCCCTCTGACTATTCTTGTCTGGATTGTCCACCCTGGTGGTGTGTCCAGCGGGTCCCTGTGCCCTGGGGGGTGGCCCTGCTCCAGCGTCCCCCTGCCTTCTGGCCCTCGCACTGTCCTTTTGGGTTCACAGCTCTGCTCTTGCGGGCTCCTAGTGCGTGCGGGCTCTTGGGGGTTCTCCCCTGCGCCCCCTCCATTTCTGCTTTCTGCCCTGCTCTAGCGGGCTTTCTTGTTGGGGCCCTGCGGTCTCCGGGTGGGACGGCTGGCGGGCTCTGGTGGGGTGTACTTTCGTGTCCCGTGTGGCTGCGGGCTTCCTTTTATGGTCCGCTTCTTCTCTGGGTGGGCGTTTGTTGTCTCTTGGGCCTTGTGGATCTGGCCTCTGACTCTTCTCTACTTTTCAGGTTTTCCGGTCCCTTGGCCCGTCTCTGCATGGGATGGCTTTTTGCCCCCTCCTGTGGCCTGCCTCTCGCTTGCGGCCTGAGCATCTCCTGGATGTGTGCCAGGCGCGTGTACTCCTGCCCTGTTGTGGTGATGGGTCTGCGTCGTGTGGCCGATTCTGCGGCCTCGCCCCCATGTGCACCCCGGCCTTTGTGCGGCCTGCACTGTCGGCCCAGTGGGGCTGGCATCTGTGCCCCGTTTTTTTTAATTTCTCCTTGGGGCATTTGGTTCACGCTGTGCTTGTGATTGCCCGGGGATGCTGGTTTTCCCAGTTCTCTTCCCTGGTCGGGCCCGGCGCTCCTTGTGCGGTTTGGGTCCTGTTCTTCTTTTTCCCTTGGTGGGGGTACTGGGTCCTTCCGGCTCGGGTTTTCTCCCTGGGGGTGTTGGCTTTCTGGGGTTCGTTCCGCCCGGCTGTGCTGTCTTTCTCATTTTTGTTGGGTTTCTGCCTGTGGCCTTGTCCCTGTGTTCCCTCCAGTTCCTGTCGGATCTCCGTTTTTCGGCTTGGTCGGTCCTGGGTGTGGTTTTGTGCCACTGTGATCTGGTGTTTCTGATGGCTGGCTCTTCCGCCTACGGTCATGGGTTCGTGTCCCGTGGTTTGTTGATTTTTTGCCTCCTGGGTGCTCGCCTCGGCGGCTCCTTGGTTGCATGTGGAATGTTTCGGGGCAGTGTTGCTTGTCCCCTGCGCTGGGCTGTCTCGTTCGTTCATTCTGCATTCCCCTTCCTTCCGGGTTTGTTGTGCTTTCTTGTGCATGGGTCCCCTGGTGGATGTTCGCTTTCCTGTTGGGGGCTTGGCCTTGGTCCTGGTCCTCTACAGTGCCCTTGCTGTCGGGTTCGCTTTGTTGTGGTTTCCTGTGGATTCAGTGGTCTGTTTTGCTTGCGCCTGCCTGGGCTCTCTCTTTCGGTCCCCGTCCTGGGATCCTTTGGGCGGCTGTGTTCCGTTTCCCCCCTGCCTCTCCCTGCTGGTGGGGCTTGGGTGCCCTTCTTCTTTTTTTGTTGTTGTTCGGGTGGGGTGCTGGTTTCTGCTCCTCCGTCCGTTCTTGCGGCTCCTGCCGGTCGGGGTTCCCTCTGGTTCCTTTTTCTTCTGCCCCTGTTTGCTGCCGGATCTGGTGGTTTTGTTTCCTCCTCCCCTCCGGTTTTTGGTTTGGGGGTGGTTCGGCTCTCTTCCTGTTGGTGGTCCACCGTCCATGGGGATGTGGGCTTCGGTCACCCTGTGTCTCTTGCTGCTGTGGCCTTTTCATTGGGTGTCTGTGGTGGGGTTGCCCTCTGTTCTTCGGGTGCCCCGGTGGCTCATGGTCTGTTTGGGTTTTTGCTCCCCTCTCGCTTTCGGCTGTCCTCTGGGCGGTCGTGGCGTGTTTGGTCCTGCTGGCTATTTTCTATTCATGGGCCTGTTTGCAGTTGCCTTTTGGCTCTGTGTGGGCTGGCACCGTGCTTTCTTTGTTCTTTGGTTGGGGCACGTTTCTTGTGGGCGCTTCGTGTCTTTTGGGGTCTGGTTTTGCGACCCTTATGATGTTTTTCTGTCCCGAGCTGGTCTTCCTGCTCGTGCTTGCCTCTCTCTGGGGTGGTTCTTCCACTCGCTGGCCAGTTGGTTTTTGCCCTCTTCCGTGGTGGTCCCTTTCTGGTCCGTTGGTTTCTTGTGAGTTTCCATGAAGCCACTTGGCTTTGGTATATGCTCACTTTGTTAAGTCATGTGGCGAGGAAGACTAACGAGGAGTTAATGCCCCGGTCACTTACCAGCAATCTTCATTACTCCGAGTATAGTCTACCTCGCCACATGAGTTCCCATCCCTCCCTCCCTGTCTGGCTATCAGCTTCATGTTTGTGCTTGGTAGTTCCAGGCTGATGGGTTGGCCGGCCGGCCTCTTATAGAGGTCAGGTGGTAATGGGTCGGCCATCTTGGGAAGGGATGGGAGGCATGGGAGGCTGACTTTTTTGCTTTGGAGGGTTCTGGTGTGGAGCTGAAGCTCACTTTGTTAAGTCATGTGGCGAGGAAGACTATACTCGGAGTAATGAAGATTACCGGGAGGTAACCGGGGCATTAACCGATGCACTGAGAACCGAACAAACGACAAATTAGTGTTACGTAATCACTAGCTCAACACGGAGACAAGTTTACCGTTCTCGTCAAGGGCTTGACTAAGACCCATTGGGTATAGCAATTTCATTGGGTCCCTCGTGTACTAAAGCTTTCTAATTTGTTCCCAGATACATGTTCCCTGATGAAGGCTATCACTAGCCGAAATGCATTGGACCACGATATAACATGTCTTTGGAGTGAAAACAACTCTGATTTAACTAACAATAAAGAAATTCATGAACTACTTTAATGAAGTTGTGAATCTATAACTTTACAACCTTAGCTACAGCTGAATCAGATAAACCCCGGCTGGGGGCACCGCTGCACCTAGGGAACGATCCCCAATCAGGGGCACGCTCATTATTACTTTGAGAATCAGGCAACAGGGTGTTCGGCTGACCGCTAATTTACTTTATTCCATTATTTAAGTGTGAATATGAAACGGATAGCACAGCTTGTGAACAATTTGTAATTTTCCCTAGTTTATTTTTTTTAATTTTGTTTAGACAAGTCGATTCTTGTAGCCTTTTTGGTTTGTAACTTAACCAATGTCCTATTTTTCCCTACTGAACACTAATAGGTTTAATAGTCAACAAGTCCCACCAGAGTTTGACAAATGCATCTGGCCAAATACATCTACAAATGTACCATTTGCTACTGATGGACTCAAACATTCGGTGGAGAATCTCAAATTCTGCATTTTTAAGGTCTACAGATGTAACCAATATTACTGCAGTCAGATGATTGCAAATGTACCTTGTGCCAGTAGATTTGCCCTCCTGCTAACACAGGTTCTGGCATCTGAACCACAACGGGTACCAGGAATTATTTGGAAACCTGGAACGTTTACAAACACAACTCAATACTATGATATGTACGTAAATCACTTTTTATCCAGTGATGGAATACTCAAGAGCAGGGCGATACTGTACCAAACTGTGATAGAGCTGCGAGCTCTTGCTAATGGTAGAAATACATCTATACAAATCTCAGTAACATACCATTTACTGCATTTTTATTAGCAGATTTTTTTTCCTACGTTACGGACACTTTCATTTGTTATATCCAGCATGCTTGAATGAAGCTAAATTTATCCACAGGAAAACCACAGTGCTTGTAATTCCAATTTGTCTAATTTCTCTTCCCAGCAAGGGGGTCTTTATAAACATTTCTAAAATGTAATGGAATCATACCACAATTAGGAAAACCAGCCCCATTTGTATAGTTAAGTGCAAATCCCCAGAATACCATTTATGAGACGCCAAAAGACCTGCAGACTAAAATGTTTCTTAAGGGCAAGAACGACATTTTTTGTGGACTTCCACGAATAATCTTCTTCCAACACTGGATTTCCACAGAAATGCAGCTCTTTCTTAAAATGAACCTTCAGAAGACAGCTGTGTTACTTCAGTTCTTTTTCAGAGAGCGCACACCTTCTGGCTAGTGTTTCTATATCTCTTCTAATCTCTGAGAGATGCCCATTTGGTAGCTAGATCCCAGGAGAAACAATTTCAAAAGCCAGCACATTTAGAGGGCACTGAAGCAATTGCTGTATCGCGGCGGGGCCTGGGGTAAAGTTAGGCCACAGCAGCGCAATAATTACACACGAGACAGATGGTTTCACTCTCGTGGCGGGAAATCCCCGAGCGCTCTCCGGCCGTTTATTTATCCCCTCAGGTTGAGCCCGTCCCGAGGGGTGGATGGATGTGTGTAAACTGCAACAATGAAGTAGAGGGCCCGGATGGCTCTCTATATCCCTCCTTTCTTTCAGTTCCGGACCACCAAGTCCTCTCCGTTCACGGAGACGTATATAAAAAGTCCAGTTTCTGACTTGGCGCAAGATTCGGTCGGAGCCATACTTCTGGCTCCGGAAGCTGGAACCGGCCAGAGCGCTCAACAGAATGATCTGACACAACTCAGGCGCTGTGTCTTGAGGGGTTGAGCCGGCAGCAGCTGTACCACTTTGGCTTGCTCGCCAGGGTGTCTCCAGCGGCAGACTCCCTGTGCTGGGTGACGCAGGAGGGGAGGAGCTCGGAAGGGAATCTTGATAGTCTGATACTTCTTGGCCCAGCTCACTCTCAGCTGTCTTCTTGAAACTGGACACATTCGTCATTACAGAGTGCTGTCCCTTTTGAGCGGTGACCATGGTCTCTTGAACGCCCACGTCAACCCATACTTCTGGCTCATAGTGCATCCGGAACTTCCAACCGGGGTGTCGGTCTTTGATCACAACCCGGTATCCCACTCTTATTTGAGGTTCTTGTGCCCTTCGGGCTTCGCTGGCCTTCTGGTTCGTTGTCTCCCTCCTTGCTTGGACCGCCTCATCGTCCCGCCGGCACCCACGTCGGGTTCGATGGGATACTGACTCATGGGGCCAGCTTGAACAGTAAATGAGCTGGAGCAAACTTGGTTGTGCAGTGAGGGGTCTGTCGATACGCACCAAGAAATTGGTCGAGATCTGTTTCGGCATCTTCTCCCCCATCCAAGGCGATGTGCAGCGCTCCATTGAGTGTCCTCACCAGACGTTCCACTTCCCCATTTGCTTGTGGCCATAGCAGGGTGATCTTCCGGTGTCGAATCGGCTTATTCTCCAGGTACTCCTGGAACTCTCGGCCCTGGAACGGGGGCCCGTTGTCGGACTTTACCTCTTCCGGCAGTCCCATCATTGTAAAAACCCTGTTCAGGACCCTCTTCACCTGGGGAAATGCTGTTGAGGACACTACTTCGACGATGGGGAACTCCGAGAATGAGTCAACCATGACCAGCATGTGACGTCCATCTGGGAAGCTCACAAAGTCCAGGCTGATGTGTGTCCAGGGGGTCTTGCTTGGTTCTTCAGTGATCATGGGAGCAGGCGCTGGATCTCCTCCGGTGATTGTACAGGCATGGCCTTGTCTCACCATTTCCTCCACCATGGAGTCCATCGCTGAAAATCAAACCTTGGCTCACAACCGGGCCTTAGTCTTCGCCATTCCTTGATGGCCAACATGTGCTAGCGTGAGGATCCGTTTCTGCAACCTCTAGGGGACCACTATCAGGTGTCCTCTTAAAACAACTCCGTGTTCTCCCATACTGAGTTCAGGGCGGACTAAGGGATGCCTGTAACACCAAAGCATTCATATGTGGAACTCCTGACTTGCAAGATACATGTGTAAATGTTGGCACGCCCATTTGATAGCCAGCGCCTCCCTCTCAATTTGAGCGTACCTTGACTACGTGTCAGTGAGGGCCTTGCTGGCATAAGCGATTGGTTTCCAGGCCTCCAGGCCCTGTTCCTGAAGGAGGACTGCCCTTAGGCCCACTGGGCTGGCGTAGACGACCAGTTCCGTGCGTCGCCTTGGATGGAAGTAGGCCATCACCATCTTGTCTAGCAGTCCTGCTTTGATGTCCTGGAACGCTTTGTTGGCAGCCGTCGTCCACTCCCATTTGTGATCATGGCGTGTGAGGACCCGGAGTGGCTCCGAGATGGCCACGAGGTTGGGAATGAAATGCCCACAATACGTGGCCAACATGTGCCAGCATGAGGATCCGTTTCTGCAACCTCTCGGGACCACTATCAGGTGTCCTCTTAAAACAACTCCTTGTTCTCCCACACTGAGTTCATGGCGGACTTGCCATAGCTGTTGTCGGGCGTGGCTGACTTCGTGCAGAAGGACGCGGGCTCCATCCATGAAGTGGGCCCATCCATGGCTCTCCAGCGCTTCCCTCACTCGAGACAGCATGTGGTCTTCCTGGGTGGCCCGGCCAATTTCCTTGAGTGTCATGGCGGTGGGACATGCCCCTTGCAACACCATGTTGATGAATGCTTTGGTGTTACAGGCATCCCCTGACGGGACTGATGGCATCGTTGACTCTGGGTGAGGAAACAGATAGTCAGCAGGGTTGTGGGCCCCTGGACGATAGATTACCTTGAGATTGTATTACTGTAACTGCACTGCCCACCGTTCGATCCTTTGGGGCGCCAGCCGGGATGAGCCTGCAAACAGCGGGAGTAGCGGTGTGTGGTCAGTCACAACGTGGAACTCCTGACCGCACAGATACTTGTGGAAATGTTGGTACACACATTTGATAGCCAGTGCCTCCCTCTCAATTTGAGCGTACCTGGTCGCTGTGTCAGTGAGGGCCTTGCTGGCGTAAGCGACTGGTTTTCAGACCTCCGGGCCCTGTTCCTGAAGGTGGACTGCCCCTAGGCCCACTGGGCTGGCGTCAACGACCAGTTCCGTGCATCACCTTGGTTGGAAGTAGGGCATAACCGTCTTGTCTAGCAGTCCTGCTTTGATGTCCTGGAACGCTATGTTGGCAGCCGTTGTCCACTCCCATTTGTGATCATGGCGTGTGAGGACCCGGAGTGGCTACGACATGGCCGCGAGGTTGGGAATGAAACGCCCACAATACGTGGCCATGCCGAGGAAACTCCTTACTTCAGTGGGGTTCCTTTGAAGTACCGAAAATTATTTACCACCTCCCAATTATAGTTATATTCACAACCAATCCATTCCCATTACCAATAATTAGTCAGTTAGCAGCGTAGAAGGTCCAAGCATTTATTAGACAAACAAACTCTGCCAGAGGAGCTCCTTGCGACCTAACCCCACGAGGTCCGCCAAGAAGACTGCTGGCACACTGTCAGGACATCACATATATACAGTTGCATTTGCGAAATCATGGCCCAACATGGAAAAGTACAAGCTGGTACAGTTTGGTACAGAAAGGAAAGGCCATATATGGCACACAAAGCACTCTTTGGTTTAGCTCATCCCGGATTAGCAAGGTCGAACGGGTGACTCCCTTCTGCCAGCTTTGAGACAGCCCGACCCGCACCCCTCCTGGAATGTGCTTATCGGGCCTTCTCCTGCTACCTACAACCTTGACAGGCCTAACGAGCTGGAACAGCAATTCTGCAACAGTTGGGTTATTTCTCAGGAGAACGCTTTAGCAAAAAGGAATGAATGGGGTCTGTTAATGTAAGACTTCGAGCGAGGCCACAAAATGGCGCCGGTCAAGTCAAGAAAGTGTAAAACATAGAGAATGGTGCGAGTTAGAATTCTAAAATATAACAGACGGATTCGTATTAATGTTTGTGTGCCTAGATTAAAACATTTAGATACATCATGCTAATTTCGAAATATCGATTATGGGTACTATATAATCGAAAATCAATGCCAGTTCCTCAAACCCTCCTTTTAGCGTGGTGTAGCTAAATAAAGAGGTCAGGCATGCTAATCTGTGAAAATATCTTCGTTAATGGCCATCAATTCGTGAATCTCCTTTTGCAGCATCTGAGCTTTAGTAGGGACCGTGGCAGGCACGCATAGTGTAGTGATTCGGGAGGCACAATAGGAGCAGCAAGCCGGGCCACATTGGATCAGAATGCAACAGGTAAAGATGATACCGGCTGCCCCGCCCAGAATCAACAATAGCTTCCATCCCCAGGTGGACAGGAGCCCCCAGAACCACCCTGACAGTGACCAAGACCCATTATCAGTATGCATGTCAGAGGCGATGCGATGCAATTTTTGAATGGCCAGATGAACAGAGGGGGCGGAGTCTGGAATATACATGCAGCAAGAGCTGCCAATCACGCGGCATGCTCCACCCCAATCAGCTAAGATAACGTCCAAAACCATACGGTTTGGAGCGCAACGAGCCTCGTCACCTGAAGCTCAACCGTGAGGTTGGTCATGATATCAGTAGTTATGTTAATGACATTTTCCACTATCCTGGACAATCTCCTTATTTCTCGGCTATTAAAGATGGGGCCCCAGAACGGCACTAAACCTTTGCTAAAATCTGTGAATTGCTGTAAGGAGGTGTCAGTTTGATTGACTTCGGTCTTGATAAGCTGTCGACGTGGTCTTTGGGGTACCACTGAGGGTACTGGACCCATGGGGCGTAATTGGTGCGTCCTGTGATAATCGGAAGGTGCTATGTATACAGGTGGATATAGGAAGGACATGTAACATCGTCCCGCCCAATTACGTGGTAACCAGGTGTATGCATTTTCACCACAAACAAAATAGACATTAGGTGGGGTGACTAACGGAGGGCAGATGCGTTTCTGTAGACCATAGGTGTAATTGCAGATACTATCTCCAACCTGTATACGGCCTATCCCTTGCACACAGAATACTGAGGAAACATTCAAAATAGGAATGGGTACAACACGGTCTCTTGTAACATTTCGTTCGATACAAAGTTGGAAATATTGAGAAGCATTGAAATTTCTAAAGTCATAAAGTTCTTCCTGCAACCAAGCATCATCCCTAGCCGCTAGATACCGTTGCATGCAGGCCTGTGGGTCTATTGTTCCTCGTCCCTCATTACCCTTTTTCTTAAAACCATAGTGTGCATCAATATAATCCATAACCATATTATGTTCATTGATATTGAAATCTCTATGATGTTCACCCCAATGACGGTATATAGCTGAAAACCGTCTGAATCAGGCCTCACAGCTCCCTAGATAGGACATAGGCAATGAGAGAAACAAATCGTGGTTATGCACCACCGAGGGCAGAAGTCCACACACCCAGCAATCAGTAGTGTTAGCGACACTGTGTGTCTGAGGAAGCATTTCAACGAAGACGTTATTAGCATAGGTCTGGCGATGTCGTTCTTTGTGGGTTGCTAAAGTGTACAGCAAATGCTCAGAGGGGGCAACAGTGGTCGGTAGGAAATCTTGCAAAGGGAACTTATGTTCCAGATATACAAATAAACCCATAAACACAGCTATAATGACAGCTATAACCACTACAAATGCTACTTTGACCCTTGTGGTCCATGTGGAAAACATTGGCTCATAAAACGGTATATAGCGTGGAGCAATTGGAATTTCTTCTTCTAGAACAATGCGGCCAAAAGGGTACATTCCTAGCTAAAAGTCCAAAAATAAACTCGGGCCTAGCAGTCCGTCCTGCCAGAGGGTTCTTCTCCCTGTGTCCATCAGAGTCTCACAGGCAGACTCCTATCATTCCCAAGAGAACCGAAGTTTGGTGGTCAGAATTATTCTGTGGTACAACCTGGTCTTTTGCTGACGTTAGTCTTTCTTTCTGAACAGAGCACAGTGATCAAAGTTCCAGCTCTCAACAAGTTCCGTCCAGTGTCTCGCTCAGCACCTCAGACCAACAAGCTAGCAAGCCCTATCTATGCAATCAAGTCTCTCCTTATCTCCTGATGTTGGGGTCTGAGGCACCGTTTTTCGGTTTTCTTGGCCGCAGGTTGTATCGCACAATACCCGGCACTTCCTGATCAGGGAATAGTACACCAGGTACTTTTTGCACATGAGAATTTTCGCTTGCCGGGGTACTGAGAACAGGATTCAAAGCGCTTGCAGATTCAGTAGAGACCAAGTCGTCTGGTCTCGTCACTCCCTCCTCTAGCCTTGTTTTGATCTCACAGGCATCAAAAAAGGGTACAAATGCAGCAGCTCTCTCACTTTTCTGCGTCAGAATCCCCCCTGAGCGTTGCTGATCATAGGGAAGCGGAAACGGCAGCCTCTTCAGATGGGAGACATGGATCCAGTGTTTTCTCTCATCCACTTTAACTGCCGTCCGGGTAGCCAGGAGGATCTGCCGGGGCTCGGACAACCTTGAAGCCAGGCTGGTGTCTCGCTCAAATTTCTTCACCAGTACCCACTGGCCAGGTTGTAGCCGATGTCCGGGGCCCTCTGGCAGCGGCTGCAGTACGGAGGCTACCTGCTGATGAACAGAACGAAGGTCTTTAGTCAAAGCATAGAGGTAATCAATCAACATAGGATATTCAATATCAGAAAAGGGCCGCTGCCTGGGTACCCCCCATACATTAGCTGGCCTACCGAAGATAATCTCATATGGAGAAAGGCCAGATCGGGAATGTGGGGAAACACGTAGTGATATAAGGGCTTGAGGCAGGGTGTCAGGCCATTTCAATCCTGTGCTTTCCTGTATTTTGGCCATCTTGAGTTTGAGAATACCGTTATATTTTTCCACGAGCCCTGCTGATTGTGGATGCCGGGCAGCGTGGAACTTTTGCTTAATCTGTAGGCCCTCACAGATATGTTTGACGAGGGCCCCATGGAAGTGCCCCCCGTTGTCCGACCAGATCAAGCGGGGCAAACCGAAGCGGGGCACAAACTCTTTGAGAAGGGCTTTAGCTGTGGCCATGGCAGTATTTTCTTTAGTGGAGTAGGCCTCAACCCATTTGCTAAAAGCACAAACTACCACCAAAACGTATTTCAAGTTGTTGACACGCTCCATATGAATGTAGTCCATTTGGAGTACTTCAAAAGACAGCGTCGGGGTGCAAAATTCCCACTCAAGACATTCTCTCCCTTCCCCGGATTGTGTTGCAAACAAACCATGCAGTATTGGACCAACCAGACAGCCGTCCTTTGAATATTAGGGTTGTTCCAAACTGGATCCAGAAGCCCACAGATACCTTTCGCTCCTATGTGTGCAAGACCATGCGCCATAGTCACAACGGCCTGTACTAGTGCATTGGGCAGCAACCATCTTTGTTTCTCTGTCAGATCAACCCAACAATTGTTTTCATCCAATCTTCCTACCTCCTTTTTCCATCTCTCTAATTCTGTGGGTGTAGCCTCCTTCTGTAATACTCTCACGCTCTCCATGGTGTTATCGAACAATTCAGATTCCTCCACCCACCTTGCAGAAGAGTTCACAAACATTGTTGACATTGGGGACTGTGCTGTCTGTTTGGCCACCTGATCTGCGAAGGCATTTCCTTCCCCCACCTCATCCACTATTGCTTTGTGCGCACTGCATTTAATGATGGCTAGTTTCTTGGGCAAGGTGAGGGCGTCTAACAGTCGCAAAACCAAGGGGCCGTTTTGTATCTTCTGACCATGGGAAGTAAGAAAACCCCGCTCCCTCCACAGCCGCCCAAAGCTATGGGCCACGCCAAAGGCGTATTGGCTGTCTGTGTATATGTTGACTTCAAGTCCCTCACTCAGCTCACAGGCTCGCAATAGGGCCATAAGTTCAGCAGCTTGGGCCGACCGGTGAGGGACTCGGAATGTTTCGACCACTGTCTTCAAAGTCGTAATTGCATATGCAGCTGTTGTTGTTCCATCTGCTAGTTTAAAACAGGACCCATCTACATATAACTCCCCTTGGGGTTCAGCTAGAGGAGTGTCTGTCAAGTCGATCCTGCCCTTAGTCTCTTCTTCGGTGCGATAAATGCAATCATGTATGTCATCAGTAAGTTCACTCGTAGGGAGTGGTAACAATGTGGCAGGATTCAGTGTTGCACATCGGGTGATCGAAATATGTGGAGCAAACAACTTTAGTTCATATCCAGTGAGGCGTGCACTTGTAAGATGCTGTGTTTTCGTTTTGTTTAGTAATGTGTCCACAGCATGCGGCACCATCACTGTTAGGTTGGAATTTAGGACGAGTCCTTCCGACTGCCGGATTGCCACTGCAACAGCTGCTGTGGCTCTCAGACAGCTAGGAAGTGCTCTTGCGACATTATCCAGTGTGGCTGACAGATAAGCGCAAGATCTTTGCTTACCACCAAAGTCCTGCGTTAACACCGAAAGTGAACAACCGTCGACCTCATGCGCGTATAGTGCAAAAGGTTTACGGTAGTCAGGAGTGCCCAAGACAGGAGCAGAGCATAGAGCAGTTTTCAAAGAGTCAAAAGAGTTTTGGCATTCATCCATCATGGGGAGGGGTTCATGCACATCTTTAGTAGTCAGATGCAACAGAGGTTTAGCAAGAAGGGAAAAATTAGGGATCCATTGGCGACAGTAAGAAGTTATGCCAAGAAAAGCGAGAACTTCGCGTTGCGTGCAAGGAACAGACATTTTAGCAATAGTAGTAATACGTTCAGGTGTTAGTCGTCTACCCTCCTTCGATAGTAGATGACCAAGGTAGGTCACCTCCTGTCGACAGTATTGAAATTTTGACAAGGATACCTTGTTTCCCTTAGCAGCCAAATGGTGCAACAATTTAACGGTGGCAGTCTTGCAACCGTCTTCTGTGTCCGAGGCAATCAGTAAGTCATCCACGTATTGCAAAAGGACACTGCCCTCCGGCAAGTCCAGATCGTCTAACAAAGCCTTAAGGGCTTGGCTATATATGCTCGGGCTTTCAGTATAGCCTTGAGGTGCGCAACAGAAACGGAAGCTGCGTCCAGATAACGAGAATCCGAAGATCTGCCTGCTATCAGGATGAATGGGGATACTGAAGAAGGCATTCTTCAGATCTATGACCGACAAGTACTGGGCAGTCGGTGGAATCATGGTAAGGATCGTGGTGATGTCGGTTACCACGGGATACTGTGGTACCACAATTTTATTGACAGCTCTAAGGTCAATCACAAAACGATAAGCAGCATCCTGACCCGGTTCACCAGAATCAGAACTTCTTTTCAAAATCGGAGGAATCGGGCTATTACAAACGTTAGCATCCGTTTTCTCCACTACTCCCTTGTCGATCAAATCTTGAATAATCGACAGCAAAGCCCGTTCCCCTGCAGGTGCTATTTTGTACTGCGGGATGCGCGGCATTTTCGCACCTCGTTTTAGCGTAATATGAACCGGGGGAATATCTAGCTTACCCACATCGGCATCTCCCGTTGCCCAAAGCGTGGCTGGGATGCCATCAAACTCCAGGGGAAGGGGTTCATTTTTGGCAAACCAGTGTTTCATGTGTTCAGTGCAAGGTCGAATTGTCAAATAAACCCCATCAGCAGAACAATGTATCGTCGCGTTTAATTTTTTCAACATATCCAAACTCAGCAAGTTCTCTCCACAATGTGAGGTCAGTAAAAGAGGAGTGTCAATAGTGGCGGGACCGATCGAGAAGGGGAGAGGTCTGGAGATGGGACTGACAACTGGGACTCCCGAGAATCCCACTGAGACATTATTTTGCCCGGACAGAGCCGCCCCTGGAACCAATGATCGAGCAACAGAACTATTCATTGCTCCCTTGTCAATTAGGATATTCTCAGAAGTCCCCATCACTTCCCCTTTTACATAGGGTCCCTTTTGATTGACCGGGATCGACACTTGGCCCCTACTCTGTCCGTGGCTGTCCTATGCTTGTACATATGTATCCTGATCTTCATATTCATAATCATCGTGATAGTACTGTTTGCTCTGATTATTATCAAAATGATAACGCTCAGACTTGCCTGATCCTTCTTCTCTGCGCATATCACTCCGTTCGGGGCCTCCCCGTCCACGTCCTCGCCCTAGGACTGCTCCATTTTGGGCAAGCAACAACGGACACTGTGCTTTCCAGTGCCCCTCCTCTCTACAATAGGAGCACTGGTTCAAACCCACAGTCGGAGCCCCGCCCGTGCCTCGTCCTGTACCCGCCCCTCTGGACATGGGCCCTCTAGCTCATTTTCCCCCTCCTTGTCCCCGGACTACCTGCTGTAGCAATACTCGTGTTTTAAGGTCGTTGGTCTTCTTTTCCACTTTCTCCTTACATTCATTTTCGCTATGTTCATAGTACTGGGCCATGCTTAAAATTACAGAAGGGGTAGAGGTAGTCCAAGTACTTTCTGCTGCTTGTAAACGTGCAGAAATTTCCGGAGCCAAATTTGTAACGAATCTATTCACAAACAGCCTAATTCCACCTTCCGTAGCCAAATCCTGCCCACTGAAGTCAATGAAAACTCCTTCAAATCTAGTAAAGAAATCAGACACACTCTCATCCTTTTTCTGCCGGCAAGCAGTTAGCTTGTCCCAGTCAACCTTACGCAGAGGTATCAAAGTGTGCATAAAGGCAATAATTTTTGCAGGCAGGGATGTTATTTCATTCCTAGGCTTGTCTCCTGGTTTACGATCTCGATCCCACCCTCGTAACTCGTCCCACGTCCCGCCCAGTTCAGCATGATCAGAGTCATGCACCTGCCGCCATATATCAACGGGCACAAGCAATCCAAAGAATAGCTCGACATCTGCTAAAGTCATTACGGCAGATGCTGCAGCTTCGGTCAGTTCCTTGTAATAGGCGGTAGGGTTGTTTCGGGGGTCGGGCAGTTGGGATTTCAGGGAAAGGACCTCACTCCTTTTCCATGGAGTGTACACCCATTGCTCTTGGAATCGGGCGTCTATCCGTGCTCGAGTGATCTGTTGATTATCATCCCGCAGTTCGGGAACTTCGGGATGATAAATGGGATGGACCTCTCGCATGGGGTGCTGCGAGGTCCACTGAGTCAGTGGGTGTTCTGAAGTCCACTGAGGGCTTTTTAAGAACAATCTCCCACGATACTGGACCAAGGTGACTACATTTTTATACACCTCTTGTGGGGCCAAATTAAATCTATAAGTCCAGTCTCGAATCTCGTACAGTATTTGAGGAGCGCTCCCGTTATTGAAGCTGACCTCCCAAGACCAAATAAGGGAATTAGACATTTGGAATATCACATGTTGTTGCGTTACCGGCTCTAAATCTTTTAGTGTACTCCATATGTCTTCCACTGTATATGCATCATTCCTTATCCATTGGACAGCCTGATCTGCTAACACTTCCTTCTCACCATATGCCACAGATGACCTAGTAAATAGTCGTTTACCATCCAACCCTCCGGATGCCCCTCTCGGGGTCTGATCCGCCATACCGGGTTGGTGCTGGCTGAATGAGAGACCCCTACGGGACTAGGGATGCTCAATTGTACGCGAGGGAATGGTAGGGTCTGTCTAGAGTCAGGGGCAAGGGTAACCAGGTCCCCCCGGGAGGGGGATGTGATGCCGGCGTCATGCCCAGGGGTGACAGAACCCAGTTCCTCCAGCGCTGAGGCTTGGGGCGGGGCCGACGTTTGAACAGGGACCGCTGGATATATGCGCTGTGGGGCATATGGTGGAGGAGGTCTTTTGTCTAGCAAATCCTCAATCTCCTCCTCATCTTCATCTCGTGTTACATAGCTTTTATCAACTTGCAGCCTAAATCGTCTATCTTCTTTTTCAATGTTCTTTTCTGTTCTATTCTTGTCATGCGCAATAGCTTTCTGCGTTATAGTCTGCCCTTGCTGTATCTTGAGGAGTTTCTTCGACCGAATACGCCTTCTCTTAGCCTCTTTCTGCCATTTGTTAAGAGTGTCGAACATGGCCTGTCGGCTGCGTTTAACGAAGAGGCGTTCTTGTAAATACTGAATCTTTTTCTCATCAAAAGATCCAGTTTTCAGCCACTGTAATTCAACATTATCCTTGGTATATTTGTGCCACAAGGAATTAAAAAGAAGGGGGCCAATACCGTTCTTGCAATACATATCATGGCTAGGTGTTCCCTCCGGAGTGGCTGGCTGACTTTCGTCTAACCTCACGCTTTCACGATGGACACAACCAAAGCATAATTTGCTAAAGCAAGGCATTTCCCCTTCCCTATTCTATTTACGCTGAAAAGGAATCGAGTGTTATTCACAAAAAACAGAATCAAGTATCATTAATCACAGTTCTCTCATTCACATGGCCATGTATCCATTTAAAGTCATACTTGCGTTGCAAAATAACCCTTCAACTTGACATTAAACGACAACACCAAGCTTTTCGTATACCCCAAGACAGATAAAACAAGGAACAAAAAATGCCAATGTTGCAGAAAGGTGGAGCCCGTCGACTCCCACCTATGGAGAACTCTTTCAAATATCCAAAGTTGCAAAGAACATCTTCCGATAACAGTCTTATCCTTAGACTGCCTGGAGATAGTCTACACAGGTTCCTAAACCACAGACCAACCTACGGGCCATCCAACAGCATTCATGGTTCACCTCCCGGACTATGCTGGCTAAGCCCGCTTTTTCAAGCGCCGCTCCAGATCTGTCCGAGCGCTACCCAATCTCAACTGTCGGCATTCCCGAGAACAATCCGGCCGAGTGAGAACCGCAGTCCCCACGAAAGGCGTATAGTCACTATCTCCAGTTTTCCACACAAATCAAACCAGAGGCATCTGCACATGCAATTTCAATGTTGAATGTCAGACCCTCTATTCAGGGTATCTCCGTGACCACAGGTCACCAAATGCCAAGTACCAAGTCCAGAATCCAACACAAAACAGGACAAAACACTCACCTGGTGCACACAGGTCTGATTGCACGTTCCCCACTGCCATCTCTTGCTAAGGTCAACGTGGCTGGTTCTCGGGTCACACCCGAAGGACTCCGGCGTGGGGCCACTAGCAGCTGAGGTCCTCGCGATCGGGAGGGTAAAGCAAAACCCCAATTTCTCGTTGGTCTATTCTGCAACCCCCCCCGATCTGGAGCACCCCTTTCAATGTCCCGATTGTTTTCTGAGATACAGAGGGACGACCCCAACGCGGAGTCCCGGCGGAGTCGCCAACTGAAGTACCGAAAATGATTTACCACCTCCCAATTATAGTTATATTCACAACCAATCCCATTCCCATTACCAATAATTAGTCAGTTGGCAGTGTAGAAGGTCCAAGCATTTATTAGACAAACAAACTCTACCAGAGGAGCTCCTTGCGACCTAACCCCACGAGGCCCGCCAAGAAGACTGCTGGCACACTGTCAGGACATCACATATATACAGTTGCATTTGTGAAATCATGGCCCAACATGGAAAAGTACAAGCTGGTACAGTTTGGTACAGAAAGGAAAGGCCATGTATGGCACACAAAGCACTCTTTGGTTTAGCTCATCCCGGATTAGCAAGGTCGAACGGGTGACTCCCTTCTGCCAGCTTTGAGACAGCCCGCCCGCACCCCTCCTGGAATGTGCTTATCGGGCCTTCTCCTGCTACCTACAACCTTGACAGGCCTAACGAGCTGAAACAGCAATTCTGCAACAGTTGGGTTATTTCTCAGGAGAACGCTTTAGCAAAAAGGAATGAATGGGGTCTGTTAATGTAAGACTTCGAGCAAGGCCACAAAATGGCGCCCGTCAAGTCAAGAAAGTGTAAAACATAGAGAATGGTGCGAGTTAGAATTCTAAAATATAACAGACGGATTCGTTTTAATGTTTGCGTGCCTAGATTAAAACATTTAGATACATCATGCTAATTTCGAAATATCGATTATGGGTACTATATAATCGAAAATCAATGCCAGTTCCTCACCTTGGCGTGCTGGCTGCGCGGATGGCCTCGGCCTTCTTAGGGTCCACTAGGAGCCCCTCTCGGGTGAACGTATATCCAAAGAAGTTGACTGTCTCTTGATAAAACGAGCACTTGGACTTGTCAGGATCAACCCACAGTCTGCTAGTCTCTTCAGAGTAGCTCGGAGATGATTGTGGTGTTCCTCCAGCGCATTTGAGATCACGAGTATATCATCACTAAGGTTGATCACACCTTGCAGCCCCTACAGGGCTTCTCTGGCGGCATTTTGGAAGACTTCGGTGGCTGATGACACTCCAAAGCTGAGCCTCTTGTATCTTCGGAGGTCAACGTGCGTCGAGAAGGTGGTGATATACCTGCTCTCGGGCTCCAGTTCCAGCTGATGGTAGCCAGCATTCAGGTCTAGCTTAGAGAACCACTTGGCTCCATTTAGGTCTGCCACGTTGTCGTCCATTGTGGGAGTGATGTGCCGTTCTCTTTTTACAGCGGTATTTGGCAGCCTCATGTCGACACAGAGCTGGATGGCTACAGGCTGCTTGGGCTTGGGTGCCACGACCAGCGGGGACATCCATGGAGTTGGGAGAGAGACCTTTTCAATCAAGTCTAGATCTTCGAGCTTTTTCAGCTCTTCCTCCACTTGCGGGCAAAGGTTGAACGGCACCCGCCGGTGCCTGAGGGCCAGTGGTCTTACCGAGGGGTCAATGTGGAGCTTGAACTTCTTGCTCTTGAGCATTCCCAGTCCTTTGAAGAGAGCCGGGAATTCCTTCAGCATCGCTTCAGCATGGGAGTCATGGATCTGGTTGGCGAAGAAGACAAGTCCTAGGTCTTAAGCCGCGTGGCAGCTGAGTCCCTTTTCTTCCCTGGGGGATGTGGAAACTCGCCTCAGTGGAGAAGTTTCCGCTCTCGACTGTGGCCTGGATGACTTCATGGAGAGAAGTGGGTCAGTCCCTCCATATGTGTCAAACAATATAAGATCGAAATTGTTAACCACGCTGATGACACGCAGCTGATTTTATCCCTGGAGGGAAATGAATCAACCTCCTTGGAAGAATTTCATAACTGCCTGCGAGCTACAGTGGACTGGTTGAAAGCCAACTCTCTGCAATTTAACACAGGAAAGACCGAGGTGTTATATTGCCCAAGGCCCAGGGTACAATCTCTTCTACCCAGCAACTTCTGGCCAGTGGATTTTTCTCCACTGGTGCAGCCGGTGAAGGTAGTACGGAATCTAGGCGTAAAGTTTAATAGTGACCTTACTCTGGAGACACAGGTTTCAAAGGTGGTAGCTGGCTGCTTGACCATCATTCGCCTCCAGAGAAAAGTCCTTCCCCTGTTACCGCCCCGTGCTCGGATAGAGGTGGTGCATTGTACTGTGCTCAGTAGATTAGACTACTGCAACGCCTTACTGTTGGAGTCTCCAGACTATCTCATGGATAGACTTCAGAGACTCCAGTCTGCAGATGCAAAATTAGCCCTGGGGTGGCCAACTAGATCTTCCTCTTCAGGGGCTCTGGCTCAGCTGCACTGGCTCCCAGTGAGGCAGAGGGCGATATTTAAGTCTCTCTGCCTGACCTTTAAAGCTCTCCATGGGTTAGGCCCTGCCTGTTTACAAAGGAAGTTTTCATGGCATGTGCCGGCCCGCAATCTACACTCCTCCTCTGCTAGGTTGATGACCATACCGAGGTTTCGGAGATCCAGAGCAGGAGGTAGATCGTTCAGCGTGGCCACGGCCAAGCTCTGGAATTCTCTTCTCACCAAACTCAGGCAGGTTTCTGGCCTTCTTGCATTTAGAAGGCACTTGAAAATTTGGCTCTTCCCAACCCTCTAGCCTGTTATCAGCTGTTCCCCTCTTTCGTTACAAGTCTGTCAGTGCCAGGATGCCTCTCTGAGGTGATAGTGCACTTTAGAAGTGAAATAAATCAATAAATATGTGAAGATCCGGCCCGTGAAAGGTGTAATTGGGGGTCGAGGTGACAGGGGTCGTACTGTTCCGAGTCCATCACGTTGACAGATGCAATGGTGTCACTGAGGGCTTGTAAATCAGTGCCTTCAACTGAAACAGAGCACTTGGGAGGTGGCCTTCGGCGACGGTCCGTTCTGCTGACGTACGACACGACAAACACTTCCTCGTCCTCATATTCATACATCGGGCGTAGATCCTGCGGCTGATCCTCCTCTGTTGATGGCGGATCGTCGAGAGAGATCTGGCGAACACGTTGTGGCATGCTTCTGGGCCGTGATGACGTTTGCCTGAACCGCCCACCGTGGCATACCTTGGCGTAGTGATTGAGCTTGCCACAGCGGGGGCAGGTATTCCCCTTCATCCCGCAGACAGCCGTCGCAGGGTGATCTTCTCCAGAGTATCCACACAGTCCACCCGGTGCCCGGCCTGGGCACTTGGCGAGCCACAGTGGGGCCTCTCTATATTGATTCCACCCTCTCTTCTTTGATCGGCGGGTGCCTGGGCGCGTGTGAGGTTGCGACCGGTGTGTGCAGGGCAGCTTCCATTTACTCAGCTCGGACGTCCGACAGCTCGTGGGAGCGGGCTAGGACCAGGATCTCGTCCAGCAAGATTCCTGGTTGACGAAGGATCAGCTTCCTCAGGAGTTTGGAGCTGCAACCCAGGATGATTTGGTCTCGTATCTCCTTCCGTTGGTCGGTAAACGGGCACGTGCTAGCCAGCTGGCTTAGCCGTGCATAGAACATGTCAACAGACTCTGAGTCCATCTGCCACGCCCTCTTGAACTTGAACTTCTCAAAGTCAAGGTTGAGTTGGGGGTCAAAGTGCCTGTTGAGCGCGGCGACCGCCGCTTCGTAGTCGTCGTCATTTCCCGTGTTGGGGAGCGTCTCAAAGAGGTAATAGATTCCCATGCCCACATAGTAGATGAGGAGTGCCATCGGTTTTCCTTGTCCCTTTGAAGTAGTGGTTGAGCTGTCCAACCCACGCTTTCAATCTCAGTGCAGCAGTGGCAGGGTCTGAGGCTTCACTAAAGGGGGGTAGAGGTGCAACCGCAGTGTGGCTCTGCCCTGGGAGAGGCAGATTGGCACCTCTGCCCGGATTGCGTCCTCCATCTTGCTGGGTGGCAGTACCAGCCATCGGTGGGTAGCTCATTGTGGTTGTGTGATGGTGCGTAGATGCAAGGGCGTGGCCTGTGTGCTGACAATTTGCACTTGGGCGTGTGTGTTAGCACATGGTCTTGTGTCACGGGCTGTCCGGTGGCTCCACATGCGTGCAGGGGAGGGGCGGTTTGCCTTCTGGCGCAGATTTGTGGGATAGAGAAAGCATGAATGTTGCAGGCTTATGTGTAACTTTGCCTTGATATTTAGTTCCCTTCTCCAAAATGTCTCCTGCTGTCCTCCCCTTATTAGCTTGCTCCAGAGGTGGAGCCTTGCTTTTGGTGCTTGCTCTTGGTGCCCCAGAATAACCAGCTCTGTCCTTTTTTTTCAATTATTGTCCACTCACACTGTGAGCTAATTAGCCCTCAGACGAGGATCCAGGGCATGTGCACAGTCGGTTTCTAGCGCGCTGTGGCAGGCGCAGGCAGCGGATGGGGCAGCCCGGTCACTGGGCCTTGCTGACAGGTTGCAGGTGAGGGGAGCTGTTGCGGGCCGGCGGGCCCAGACGCGGCACTTGGGTGCAGGGAGTGCGGGAACAGACACGACCCCCTGAGCAGCTGGTCGCAGGCCTCAGCGAGCGCTGCCGGCTGGCCGTGCTCCCGTTGGGCAGGGATACGCGTGGGCGGGCGCAGGCCAAATCGTTCTTGAGGCGGGCAGGGCCGCTGACAGTCAAGGCCTCCGGAGGCAGCATGGTATGTGTAGAGAGGGTCCCCGCAGGGGAAAAGTGTTATGTACACCATACACTACAAACAAAACTTATTTTTACTTTTATGGCTCTGTAGGCAATAATCAAAACTACCGAATGCCTGTATTGATATTTATTTTTCAATACCCAGTATCAAACATTTAACAATACATTCATAAATCATTTAAGAAAGCCCCAAAGTCGGGGAAGGAGAGGGGAGGAGAGTGAAGGAGGGGGTGTGCTCAGGGCAGGGTAAAGTCAAAAGGAGTACACATAATCACAATGAACACAATCAAAATTGATAAACAACTGAATCAAAACAAATTTGATACAAACGCCTGAAAAATTAGGGAATTCAATGTAAATATAATACAAAGGAGACCTTCAACGATCACACATAAAGTGTTAGGGCTATTTCAAGGACAAGTGCCGGAGGTCTGTGTTAGAAAGAAAAGCCGTCGACGTTTCGACCCCTGGCCGTAGGCTAAGTTAGGTCCTTTAACGGGGTCTTCATCAGGACAAAGAGGGCAAGGTGGGTAGGGGCAATATTATCTGTAAAATTAAAACAATTGATCAGATCACTGTTTTTGAAGCCATCATCCATTTAGAAAGAATAAATAGCATCAATTTACCATGGGCTTAGGGCCTTATGGGCCTCTAAGTATTAGGGATATAGTAGAGTGAAACCAGCCAAGGGTCTGGTTCACACACAGGTAATATAAATTCACACATTGGATATTAGAGTAAAACCAGCTAAGGGTCTGGTTCAACCACAAGTGATGTAAAATCACACATACACAGAGGGGAACGCTAACGAATTGTCACATAAGATTAAGAGTATTAAAAACTCACATAAGTTATTTACCAATCAGCCGATTGGTGAGATATTTTCTGTTGTCGACCCACACGGGGGCTTAGGATACCAAGCAGTTTCAACGAACTGCAATTAGAAAGTTGGAGGTTGGTGATAGGTATATGAGAATGACCTTAGTGAATACCCATTAGGAATTATGAACTTACTTAAAAAGAAGAAAGGGGGCGACCTTGGTGTCACCGTGGGTCTATAACTGGGAAGCTTGCTTCTTCTTCAAGCTTTGAAAAGAGGAAATTGCTGCTATGGAGAAGAAATAAAATGGCAAAGGGCTACATCACTACAATGCATGATGTGAAACCACACAGGAGGCAGCAGGCGTCGGACAGACTGCAGCGGTGCGGGTGAGCACCGCAAGCTCCTCGCTGGATACCACACTGCAGCAGGCAGCAAAGGGAGCAGGGCAGCACGGGTGGGCTCCGCACGCTCTCAGACAGAACCAGGAAGGTAGGCCAAGCACGCGAGGGGTGCTACCGGCCTCGTCGCCAATGTAGCACGGCGGGGCATGAAGTTAGGCCGCAGCATTGAAATAATTACACACGAGACAGATGGTTTCACTCTCGTGGCCGGAAGACCCAGAGTGGTTTCCGGCTGTTTATTTATCCCCTCGGGTCGAACCCGCCCCGAGGGATGGATGGATGTGTGTAAACTGTAACAATGTAGTAGAGGGCCCGGATGGCTCTCTACAATCGCCTACTTGCTTCAGATGCCACGCAACAGAGAAGCAGGCATCCACAATCAACTGGAAGAGGAAACGTCTCATCAGCGAATCTTGATTGGCCCTTGTAAGCAGAAGGCAGAAACACAGCAAGTCATTACTTGATGCTGTCCTTGGATTTCTTCCACTGGTCGTACAACGTCACATGAAGTAAAGTGTCAATCTGTGAGGATATCTCTTTGCTCTACCGTGCAAATCTCTGTGGTAAAACTGCGGATGCCAAAAGTAGTCCGAATATATACAAAAATATAGTTTGTAACTTTCAGAATGTCCATTCAAAGACATATGTGAGCAGGCTGAGGTACACCAAGGGGTGTGAGAACAGGAGCTCACTGTTCGTTGTCTCATTTCTGCAGCCTATGCTGGGACTCGAGGGTCAGTTTGTGCCCACAAAAAGTATTATAATGTAATGACAACCTAGGTATTATATGCATTATCTACCAAAGCCCGGCGAAGTATTGCAAGACCATTTTACCTGCTCTGATATCGAATTGTGTTAAAACCTTTGATACATGCATTCTGCTCACGCCAGGAACTCTTTGTTGCATGTATTAACTGCTGTATTAACCTTCTAGGAACCTCGACATGGATCCAACAACTTGGGATGTGATACTTGGACAAGTCAATTTTGATGACTACACGCTTCCTTACATAAAACGCAGAGTGGTTGGGAGTTACATCCATGAAAACTACACAGACCCAGTCAATGGGGATGACATTGCACTCCTGCAGTTGTCTTCGGCTGTCCCCTTTGATGCCACCATCCAGCCCATCTGCCTACCTTATGCAGCACACCAGTTCCAGCTGGACTCTGAGTGCCTGGCCGCAGGCTGGCAAGGATTCGGTAAGGAGCGTGTGGGGGTGGATCAGCTGTTAACACATCTGGACTCTCATGATTAGAAGTATGGGGGGCTGCAGCAGTGATCCTGAACCTGGGTGTATTGATGTTGAGGGGCCGGTAATTCTTCTGGGGTAGTGGATTTTCAAGTTTTGTATTCATAATAGCTATAACCGCACAAAGGAATGCTGCTGCATGACATTTGCAGACGTCTTCCACACACTGGCCTTTACCTGCAAAGACACTTTACCATGTTTTTAATGGTGACAAGGGCATAGGGAAAGAATATGGACGTGCAGTTGAAATGCACAGTTTTAATTCCGATGTGGCAGGAGCTCATGATTCCGCTCTCATCGCAATGACACTGATGCCTTTAAGGAGGGCCTTGGTATCCAGGGGTGCAGCTTTGGGTTGGAGCCATGAGTCAGATGAATCCTTGTCTTGTTCAGTATCCATTGCCTCTCGGTGCACTACTAAAGACAGCAATTATATGAGGTTCACTATCTGGCACTGATGAGTAGTGCGTGGGCGTGGCCAGGGGTGGGACTGATGCAGAACCAGCCGCGTCTTTATTTCATGAAGAGATGTGCTGACACTTTGGCACCGTTTGATCATTCTCTGTAGAACACGAAATAATCACAGGGGATGAATGTATACCAAGGTGCATACAGTGTAAACAAATTGGCATATTATTGACATGTATCAAGGGAGAAATCGTAAGGAAGACACCAAACTAAGTAATTGAAAAAGTTACATTTCATTTAATATATTAACAAATCTTCATGGTTAAAAACAATTCATAAAAGTACATAATGTAAATCTGTTATGTGAACAACAAAATTACTCAAACAATATATAATCCATAAAAAATGCATATAACATAGCATCTACTAGTGGCAAACAATATTATACTATTCGACGCGCGTTTCTGCGTTTTTCGGAATGCCTTCTTCAGGAGCCACAGTAATATCTGAAAAACATATTTAGTGTATAAGTAAAAAATGCAAAATATTTCTTTATACAAAAGAATAATCACATTCCTAATTTACAAACAACAAGTTACAAAACCAATACGGTGTCAAAATCACAATAACTCCCTACTTATATAGCAAATAGAATGTTGCTGTAAAAGGAACAAACTAACATAATTATATTTTGAGCAGTGGTAACTATTAGAGAAGGAGACTTTAAATGTCTCAGGACATGTGGTGGCAATACTTGTATATGGGACACAGGTTTCCACAAGTATTTAGAGTGGGGAAAATATTCTGATTCCAACATAATTATTATTCCAGGATCGACTTTATGCAAATATTCCATATAAAACTGAAGTCTGAATTGGGGACTCTGATGTTTATTTTATGTAATAAAGAATTTGGGTAGTATCCTATTTTTAGTGGACTCACTATCTGTATAGTCGGCGCAACTGATCCCTTTGAATCTTAGGTGCACTACTAAAGACAGCAATTATATGAGGTTCACTATCTGGCACTGATGAGTAGTGCATGGGCGTGGCCAGGGGTGGGACTGATGCAGAACCAGCCGCGTCTTTATTTCATGAAGAGATGTGCTGACACTTTGGCACCCTTTGATCATTCTCTGTAGAACACGAAATAATCACAGGGGATGAATGTATACCAAGGTGCATACTACAGTCACACACTAATGCTCATGTAGAGTATCAGGGTGAGTGTATATTATACAAATTCTACCCCTTTTTAGTAATAAGAATATCAGTTACATTTACTTGAACTCTGTTCTTATTGGTGGTTATACAAGGACCTTTGTCATAAGCAAGTCCCTGAAGCTACAGATCGAGCAAGATCTCGAATGCGAAGATGAGTTCAGCTAGAGTTTGCCTATGTCAAGGTATGCGATCTCCAAGGCGCAGCCCATGGTCTGGGATGACTCTGCTATGGTGCCCTAGCCTGGACGCCAAAGTCACAGATGACTAGAGACACCCTTTGACTCCACACTCTACAAGACATTAAACTTATTCTCACAATGAGGATGAGGGTAAGGTGTCGGTACTCCCCCTCACTACTCTGATACTTGTCTATATTTGGATAGTCAAAATGTTAGTGCCTTGACACTTCTTCAGAAACAATATTGGATTTCCCTTTGTGTCCTCCACAGAGGAGAGTGCCTCTTTCGCGGTGGCAAAAGTTTGGAGTCATACCTGCCTACGGTGGAGACAGGCACCTTTGCTCATTGAAATCTAACAGCCAGACTCTTTACCCTCTGCTTGAATCCAGTGGTACTGCTAGCAAGCAACCCACGTCTGGGCATGCCCTCGGCCACTTAGGCCCCTTAACGATGGATTAAGGCCCGGATCTCTGTAGTGGGGTGAATGTTTGCCATTGTTCATCATCTGTCCTTCAGTTCTTCTTTTTGCATTTGCCACCCAGAGTGGGACAGGTATGCCCACATGTGGATCCCGTGCTCTCCATGCCACTGGAGTCAAGGTACATATGAGAAGAGGGTCCCCGCAAGGGAAGCGTGTTGTATGCTACAAACACTAACACTACTCTAAACTAACAAACAAGAATATCACAAGGGATTCACAGGTATTGTCATTTATTTTTCAACACCAGATATCTACCACCACAGAATTACTTCACATTTAATAAATAGCCCCAAACGGGGAAAGGAAAGGAAGGGAGGGGAGGGGTGGTGCTCAAGGGAGTGTAAAGTCAAAGAGAATAAGCACAGTCAAAAACAATCATGTGATAAATACAATACTCCAAACAGAATCATAACAAATCAGATACACAAGCCAAAAATCAAGGCATCCATTGATAAACTGTTAGCTAATGACATTCAGCGGTCACATACTAGAATCAGAACTATCAGGGGCATGTGCCGGAAGTCCAAGAAAAGAGCCGTCGACGTTTCGACCCCTATCTGTAGGCTACGTTAAGTCCTTTGGCGGGGTCTTCATCAGGACATATACAGGAAAGAAGTGGAATGGGGCAATCCTATCATGGAGTTTAGGCCCAGCTGGGCTCTAATCGTGGGAATTGAGTAAACCACGCAAAAAGTCGTGGTCGATCTCAGCGATATTGTTTCGCAAAAAAACTTCACCCCTTCGGCCGAATGGTGAGTTTAGTGTTGCCCCCCAGTCGTCATTTGCCGTGTAAAGGTGTCTGGAAAGACGAGGGTGCAAAAAGGGGTGCACAGAATAAATTTGGCATAGCATTATCAAAACATGTCGAGTAAGGTGTCATACGAATTAGAATACTACCCCCTCGCCAATTCTGGAGACGGGGGTAGCATTCCACCCTTTTAGAGGGACACGACATATATGTAACTGTGAACCCCGGTTAAAGTTAAACAGAGCCTCAGCATCACAAAATGGATGCTGCCACCACAGACACGAGTCTGACCTCCTGCTGCTGGGAGTCCTTCCAGCGAGGGAGGCCTGAACAAAGGGTTTCCTGCCTTTGGAGGTGCTAGCACCACCCCAGCAGGATTTTGTGTATTGAGGTAGGCCAGGCTGAAAGGAATGAGACATGCCTGGGGCACACAAGGTGTCCCTGTGCATACCCCGGTCCAAACCAGTTGCTGGGGCACTCCAGCCCCAGCTCTGGCAGGAAACCGGACAAAGGATAGGGGGTGTAACCACCCTCCTTCCTGGTCCCACCCATGGGAGGGACCTAGTCACAGTACAGCCCCCTTTAGGAGAATAAAGGTAGGAATTGAAAGAAAATTTATACCGCGCAAACAATAACCCGAAGGCATCAAGGCGCCTAACAGAAAAAATCATAAATGTAAGCAATACACCACTACATATACGCCTGCGCAAAGAGATGTGTTTTCAGAGCCCTTCTAAATGCCTGAAGAGTGGGTAGGGATCTTATTTCCAGCGGGAGGGCATTCCACCACTTGGGCGCCAAGGTGGAGAAGGCCCTACCACCCCATTTCGCTCTCCTGAAACGGGGGATAGATAGGAGGAGTCTGC
This sequence comes from Lissotriton vulgaris, assembly GCF_964263255.1. NCBI lineage: Eukaryota > Metazoa > Chordata > Amphibia > Caudata > Salamandridae > Lissotriton > Lissotriton vulgaris. Next base: position 157,581 of record NW_028252333.1, on the reverse strand, counting down.
CAGAGGAACGCAAATCCCTAGAAGGAGTGCAGCGGGACAGGATGGATCCTACACCAGTGGGACTGTTTTTAGCTAAGGCCCTATATGTCATGCATAGGGTCTTGAAATGAATGCGGTCCTCAACAGGAAGCCAATGCAACAGCTTTCTGGCCGCTGTGGCTGAGGTACGTTTAGGAAGATCTAGGACAAATCTGGCAGCGGCATTCTGGACTACCTGCAAGCGCTGCAGTAGACTCTTATTCATTCCAAGCGTCCTAGCGGTTCACTTTGTCGTCCTTCCTAACGGAACCAGACTTCAGGGCCCGACGAGATCTAGACTTCCAGACCTCTCCGACCTCTACCTACATCTGCAGCTCAGCTGAGATCCGTGGGTGTGACGAGACAAGTGGGACCGGCCATCTTGGAGAAACTGTACTTCGCTTCAAGCACGACTTCAGAGTCATCCTCGAGTAAGTGCTTTGGGGATTGAGAAGCCCCAGCCCAGAGCAGCTCCTGCCCAGAAGATCCACCCTCCAGCATCCACGAGATCTGCGTGGGGCCCTTTTGCTTGATTGCTGCTTGACGCGTTGTCTGGTCACTTGCCGGCTGGCTAGTGGTCTCCTAGACGACGATCCTTGAAATCTACACTGCTGGTCTGGTTGCTCCAGACTGGCCCTTGCTTCCCTGCAAAGGAGAAGCACCCAGGACCCTCCTGGTCCGCACCAGACGCCATTTCCACTCACCGCGTGGGTTGCCTTTGCCAAGGCCTGTTGACTCCGAATCTGGATCAGACACCACTGACAGCGAGAGCCTGCGTGGGACAGCTCGTGCCTCCATCCTGGTTGTCGAAGACACCTCCTGGTCCACGTTGCTGCAGAGTCAAGCGTCCACTCTTCACCTGATCGCGACAACAGCATCCGGTTCCTTCCTGGTTCCACTCCGGTCACTGGCTAGTGACTTTGAACACTGTCCCCTCTGCTTTCAGTTCTTCATCTTCCTCGATCCACCCTTGGATCGCTCCGGACATCTTCCTCCTGGTCGCCTGCAGCATCTTTCTTCAAGGCTCCATTGACTTCGACACGGAAACCCGACACACTTTCACACCTATGCACCCGCGGCCCGTGGGTGAGGTAACAACAGCATTTCAGTGCTCAAGGGTAGATTGACTCTCCTAGTGTCCAGGTATCCTGTCGTTTTAGTCGTAACTAGTCGGAACTGTCTGTACTCACCTTTTTAATAACTTGTTGTGCCCATTGACTTTGTTCCGCATCTCGCGTGTGAGTTCACACTCTGCACACGCATCCCGTGGGCCTCCTGCTCCTTACCTAAGGTTAGGGTAGTGTAGTCCCAGCGATCCTACAGCCTCTGGGCATCTTCATTTCTTCTATCGTTCTACTTATACCATTTACTTAGTATATGGTTTGCCGTGCCCCTAGGGCACCATTGTAATTTGTGCGACTTATTGTATTTTTCTTAAGAGATTGTCATGTGCTTAGCCTTCTGATCTCATAAAGAGTTCAGAGGTGTTAGTTATTAATAAATATATTGTTTATTTTCATAACAGCCCGTGTGGTGTCCTTTCATCTGGTATTCAAGGGGTTATATGTGGTAAAACAGCTGGCTTCACATGCCAAAAGAGTTTAGCCTAAGACTGCTTTGTCCATGCTACCATTAGGATAGCTGGTCTATAAGGTTGACTTACAACCAATCACCATAAGGGTTGTTTGGACTGATACAAGGTGATCACTAGAACTAGTGAGCATCATATATCAGGCCAACTTCTCACATTGGTGTGCAGCGGTTGGGATTTGAGCTTGCTGTTGTTTTTACCAAATATAATCTTGAGATGTCATTTGAAAGATCACATAAGGTACCATAGGTACATATAACAAGCTTAGTGACCCTCCACAGGTCCTTTCCAGATATGCAGCACTCAATTTCCAGGAGATGAGATAATTGTGTACCTCCAGGAAATTGAAAATGGGTTCTAACCCTACCCTTCCTTTTCTGTTAGGTCTCTTAGATACATATGATGCTAGAAGAGCCTCTAACCCAGGCCCCTCAGATCAGGCAGATGGAAGCATGCCCCCCTTAGAAGGTGACTCTAACCTCCCTGAAACAGAAGATGTAGATGGTAGGGAAGATGGTAACTCATCTGAGGAGGAGGCAGACAATGGCCAAGCTGTAGTCAGTGCACTAACAAGGGCCAACTTAAGTCTACATGGGGATGGAACTGGGGGAGCCCCAGACCTATCCACTAGCAGGCTTAACATTGGGAACAGAAGAAATAGGTCTCAGTCCAGAGACTCTATCAAATCTGTTCACTCCCATGTCTCTCATGCATCTTCTCGGAGGAGGATGACTTCCCCTCAGAGACGAGAGCATCAGGCAAAGATGAAGGAAGTTAATCTAAGGATCCAAAGGGAAGAACTTGCCCTTGCCAAGGAGAAACTTGCTTTTGCCAGAGAGCAGACATTCTGTGGGATAGAACCCACTGGTTGGAGCATTAGCCCTAAGGATAAAGACAGGAGTTTTGACAATAGACACCTGAGTAAAATAGTGCCCTCCTATAAGACAGGAGATGACATCCACAAATGGATGACTGCTCTGGAGAGGGCCTGCAAAGTACAGCAGGTACCCCAGAGTCAGTGGGCAGCTATATTGTGGCTCTCCTTTGAAGGCAAAGGAAGAAACAAGCTCCTCACTGTTAGAGATGAGGATGCTAATGATTACCAAGTCCTGAAAAATGCACTGATTGATGGGTTTGGCCTAACAACTGAACAGTACAGGTTGATTTTTAGAGACACCCAGAAAACTCAGGCTCAGGATTGGACTGACTTTGTTGATTGTGCCACTAAGGCTTTGGAAGGCTGGTTACAGGGAAGTAAAGTTAATGATTACACAGGATTGTACAATCATATTATGAGAGAACAAATCTTAAGTAATTGTCAGAACCAGTTGTTGCATCAGCACCTGATTGACTCAGATCTGACCTCTCCCCAAGAATTGGGAAAGAAGGCAGACAGATGGGTCAGAACCAGGGTTAAGCAGCAGAACCAGAACCAGGGTGGTGGCCAGAAGAAAGCAGACCAAAAGGGTAATAATGAGAATAAGCAAAATGGCCGGAAGTCTTCAACAGGGCCCCAATAATCTAAGGAGGATGGGTCCCAGAGTTCCCAAAAGAAGAAGAATGATGGTCCAAAGAAACCATGGTGCCAATACTGTAAAAGTAAGACTCACTGGTTTAGTGAGTGCACCAAGAAAGGTCTAGCTCCTACCACTACTGCCCCTAAGGCACCTGCACCCCCTAGTACAGTTAGTAGTGTTAGTGTACCCCAAAGGCGATTGTAGGGTTAACCCTGGGAACTGAGGTGGGTTCTGACTTAGTCAGAATACCTACTCAGGCTGTTCTTGTTTGTACTGGGGACATGGAAATGACCCCTATTGTAAGTCCCAGTACTCTGGGCAAGTACAGGCAAACGCCTTTAATCAATGGAAAAATGGCTCAGGCCTACAGGGACACATGTGCCAGTGCCACTATGGTGACACCAGCCTTTGTGGACCCTGATCAGATCATACTAGGCTCAGACTACCTAGTGACCAATGCTAGCAACGTCACTACCAATCACAGTATGGCAGTTGTTAACTTCTCCTGGGGAGGGGTAACTGGCCTCAAAAGGGCTGTAGTTAGTTCAGACCTCCCAGGGAATGTCTTTTGGGCAATTATTTGGAATCCTCCTTATGGTCAGAAGTGGAGTAAAGGACTCATGTGAAAATGTTAGGTTTGTCAGCACATGTCCTTGCTGTGACCAGGTCACAGGCCAGAAAATGCCCATCTGAACAAGTGCTGGATCCTGGAACAATGGACCAGACACTACCCAGTAGGAAGAGCAGTCGGGTTAAGGCAGTGCCTTCCCAATTGCCTCAGGTTGAAGATCAGCCCTCTCAGGAGGCTGACCCAAAGACCCCAGAAGGAACTGTCCTAGAAGCACTTGAACCTGAACAGGTTGAGTTTCTTGGGACAGGGGGACCTTTCAGGACAGACTTGAGGCAGGCACAGTTAGACTGTTCCTCCCTTGAACCCCTCAGACAGCAAGCTGATGCTGAGGCTGCAGGGAATGCTACAGGTACCCACAAGGTGTACTGGGATGAAGGACTCCTATACTCTGAGGCAAGAGACCCCAAGCCTGGTGCTACCAGGAGGCTGGTCATCCCCTTATCTCTTAGAGGTTTCCTTCTTACCTTAGCCCACGAGATTTCCCTTGCAGGTCACTTAGGCCAGAACAAGACTTGGGACCCTCACTTTCACTGGCCTCACATGTCTGAGGATACCAAAGAGTTTTGTCGCTCATTTGTCACCTGTCAAGCCAGTGGCAAATCAGGTGGCACAACAAAGGCCCCCCTTATACCACTACCTGTGGAGGGAGTACCCTTTGAAAGAGTGGGGATTGACATTGTTGGACCAATGGACCCCTCAAAACATGTCGAGTAAGGTGTCATACGAATTAGAATACTACCCCCTCGCCAATTCTGGCGACGGGGGTAGCATTCCACCCTTTTAGAGGGACACAACATGTATGTAACTGTGAACCCCGTTTAAAGTTAAACCAAGCCTCAGCGTCACAAAATGGATGCTGCCAACACAGACACGAGTCTGACCTCCTGCTGCTGGGAGTCCTTCCAGCGAGGGAGGCCTGGACAATGGGTTTCCTGCCTTGGGAGGTGCTAGCACCACCCTAGACAGGATTTTGTGTATTGAGGTAGGCCAGGCTGAAAGGAATGAGACATGCCTGGGCACACAAGGTGTCCCTATGCATACCCCGGTTCAAACCAGTTGCTGGGGCACTCCAGCCCCAGCTCTGGCATGAAACCGGACAAAGGATAGGGGGTGTAACTACCCCCCTTCCTGGTCCCACCCATGGGAGGGACCTAGTCACAGTACAGCCCCCTTTAGGAGAATAAAGGTAGGAGCTGGTCCCATTCCAAATTAGATTATCCTGATTTGAAACTACAAAGAAGAAACTCTTGACTTAGACGTTCTGCTCCACAGAAGACTGAAGAAATCTCCCTTGTGGCCAAGGAGTGACCACCCTGCACAAACAGGCACCATCAAGCGTCCTAGCGGTTCACTTTGTCGTCCTTCTTGCCAGAACCAGACTTCGGAGCCCGACGAGATCCGGACTTCCAGACCACTCCGACCTCTACCTACATCTGCAGCTCAGCTGAGATCTGTGGGTGTGACGAGACACGTGGGACCCGTCATATTGGAGATACTGCACTTCACTTCAAGCACGACTTCAGAGGCATCCTGGAGTAAGTGCTTTGGGGATTGAGAAATCCCAGCCCTGAGCAGCTCCTGCACAGAAGATCCGCCCTCCAGCATCCACAAGATCTGCGTGGGGCCCTTTTGCTTGATTGCGGCTCAATGCATTGTCTGGTCACTTGCCGGCTGGCTACTGGCCTCCTAGACGACAATCCTTGAAATCTACACTGCTGGTCTGGTTGCTCCAGACTGGCCCTTGCTTCCCTGCAAAGGAGATTATTTGAAAGAACAAGGGGAACCCAGCGGTTAGCTATGGACGATGGGTATCAGTTAAGTTTTGGGAGACAAAGGTCCTAAGCGTACACAAAATAATAGACAAATATTTATATCCCTTGTCCAGCCGGACAGGGAATTTAATAATCAGATAAATAGATTCTCATTCATTTATTATCATTCATTCTGGCAGCAATGATTGTCCGTTAGCGCTGACGTACAATCATTGCTGCCTGCCGGATCTGCGGCATTGCTCCGGTTTCTGCGGATCGCTGATTCAACCGACCGCATCCCGGCGACGGCCATCGAGCCGCTCCCCAATCCCTAAGTGTTTAACTCACCCCGAAAACATCATTAAGGTCCACAAAACCTTACAAACAAGGATTCCAAGTGTGCCGATCACTGGCCCCACCGATTGCTGTCAGAAACCTCGGAGGGCACCAGCCTATTCCGAACCCATGTGAATCGCCTTGCTTGTTCGGAACCACCAAGCCCAAGCTGCGGCCAATGAGCCCCCACCAGCATTGACAAGGAAAGCCCCCATGACGCTGGCATTCCCGCGCCCTTGCAGAGAATATCAACCCCCCCACCTTTAACCAGAGGCTTATTTAACCTTTAAACCAGGCAAAACAATTAATTAAGTCCTGAAGATGATCCCTTTAGAATTTGAGCACGGGATCGAAGCGTCGACTCCTTTGAGTGGACATACGTTGAATTAATGTATATCTATATCTGTATGTACTACTCCAGGAGATACTGTTAACTTCTGACTCAAAACAGTACCCTGTCTGCTCTTTTCCTTTGCCTCAAACACCCCTTTTTCTCTCCTATCCTCTCTTTCATCTCTCCCGGTACGGCACAGGAGTGTGCTTTACTGCAATGAATTGTTTGTTGTATAAATGTATTTAGAATGAGAATCTATTTATCTGATTAATAAATTCCCTGTCCGGCTGGACAAGGGATATAAATATATAGCAGCCTATTGTGGTCTATATAACATTTGTCTATTATTTTGTATACGCTTAGGACCTTTGTCTCCCAAAACTCCCTGCAAAGGAGAAGCACCCCGGACCCTCCTGGTCCGCACCACAGCACAAGACGTCATTTCCACTCACCGCGTGGGTTGACTTTGCCAAGGCCTGTTGACTCCGAATCCAGATCAGACACCGCCGACAGCGAGAGCCTGCGTGGGACAGCTCATGCCTCCATCCTGGTTGTCGAAGACACCTCCTGGTCCACGTGGCTGCAGAGTCAGGTGTCCACTCTTCACCTGATCGCGACAACAGCATCTGGTTCCTTCCTGGTTCCACTCCGGTCACTGGCTAGTGACTTTGAACACTGTCCCCTCTGCTTTAAGGTCTTCATCTTCCTCGATCCAGCCTTGGATCTCTCCGGGCATCTTCCTCCTGGTCGCCTGCAGCATCTTTCTTCAAGGCTCCATTGACTTCGACGCGGAAACCCGACAAACTTTCACACCTATGCACCCGCGGCCCGTGGGTGAGGTAACAAGAGCATTTCCTTGCTCAAGGGTAGATTGACTCTCCTAGTGTCCAGGTATCCTGTCATTTTAGTCGTAACTAGTCGGAACTGTCTGTACTCACCTTTTTAATAACTTGTTGTGCCCATTGACGTTGTTCCGCATCTCGCGTGTGAGTTCACACTCTGCACACGCCTCCCGTGGGCCTCCTGCTCCTTACCTAAGGTTAGGGTAGTGTAGTTCCAGCGATCCTACAGCCTCTGAGCATCTTCATTTCTTCTATTGTTCTACTTATACCATTTACTTAGTATATGGTTTGCCGTGCCCCTAGGGCACCATTGTAATTTGTGCGACTTATTGTATTTTTCTTAAGAGATTGTCATGTGCTTAGCCTTCTGATCTCATAAAGAGTTCAGAGGTGTTAGTTATTAATAAATATATTGTTTATTTTCATAACAGCCCGTGTGGTGTCCTTTCATCTGGTATTCAAGGGGTTATATGTGGTAAAACAGCTGGCTTCACATGCCAAAAGAGTTTAGCCTAAGACTGCTTTGTCCATGCTACCATTAGGATAGCTGGTCTATAAGGTTGACTTACAACCAATCACCATAAGGGTTGTTTGGACTGATACAAGGTGATCACTAGAACTAGTGAGCATCATATATCAGGCCAACTTCTCACATTGGTGTGCAGCGGTTGGGATTTGAGCTTGCTGTTGTTTTTACCAAATATAATCTTGAGATGTCATTTGAAAGATCACATAAGGTACCATAGGTACATATAACAAGCTTAGTGACCCTCCACAGGTCCTTTCCAGATATGCAGCACTCAATTTCCAGGAGATGAGATAATTGTGTACCTCCAGGAAATTGAAAATGGGTTCTAACCCTACCCTTCCTTTTCTGTTAGGTCTCTTAGATACATATGATGCTAGAAGAGCCTCTAACCCAGGCCCCTCAGATCAGGCAGATGGAAGCATGCCCCCCTTAGAAGGTGACTCTAACCTCCCTGAAACAGAAGATGTAGATGGTAGGGAAGATGGTAACTCATCTGAGGAGGAGGCAGACAATGGCCAAGCTGTAGTCAGTGCACTAACAAGGGCCAACTTAAGTCTACATGGGGATGGAACTGGGGGAGCCCCAGACCTATCCACTAGCAGGCTTAACATTGGGAACAGAAGAAATAGGTCTCAGTCCAGAGACTCTATCAAATCTGTTCACTCCCATGTCTCTCATGCATCTTCTCGGAGGAGGATGACTTCCCCTCAGAGACGAGAGCATCAGGCAAAGATGAAGGAAGTTAATCTAAGGATCCAAAGGGAAGAACTTGCCCTTGCCAAGGAGAAACTTGCTTTTGCCAGAGAGCAGACATTCTGTGGGATAGAACCCACTGGTTGGAGCATTAGCCCTAAGGATAAAGACAGGAGTTTTGACAATAGACACCTGAGTAAAATAGTGCCCTCCTATAAGACAGGAGATGACATCCACAAATGGATGACTGCTCTGGAGAGGGCCTGCAAAGTACAGCAGGTACCCCAGAGTCAGTGGGCAGCTATATTGTGGCTCTCCTTTGAAGGCAAAGGAAGAAACAAGCTCCTCACTGTTAGAGATGAGGATGCTAATGATTACCAAGTCCTGAAAAATGCACTGATTGATGGGTTTGGCCTAACAACTGAACAGTACAGGTTGATTTTTAGAGACACCCAGAAAACTCAGGCTCAGGATTGGACTGACTTTGTTGATTGTGCCACTAAGGCTTTGGAAGGCTGGTTACAGGGAAGTAAAGTTAATGATTACACAGGATTGTACAATCATATTATGAGAGAACAAATCTTAAGTAATTGTCAGAACCAGTTGTTGCATCAGCACCTGATTGACTCAGATCTGACCTCTCCCCAAGAATTGGGAAAGAAGGCAGACAGATGGGTCAGAACCAGGGTTAAGCAGCAGAACCAGAACCAGGGTGGTGGCCAGAAGAAAGCAGACCAAAAGGGTAATAATGAGAATAAGCAAAATGGCCGGAAGTCTTCAACAGGGCCCCAATAATCTAAGGAGGATGGGTCCCAGAGTTCCCAAAAGAAGAAGAATGATGGTCCAAAGAAACCATGGTGCCAATACTGTAAAAGTAAGACTCACTGGTTTAGTGAGTGCACCAAGAAAGGTCTAGCTCCTACCACTACTGCCCCTAAGGCACCTGCACCCCCTAGTACAGTTAGTAGTGTTAGTGTACCCCAAAGGCGATTGTAGGGTTAACCCTGGGAACTGAGGTGGGTTCTGACTTAGTCAGAATACCTACTCAGGCTGTTCTTGTTTGTACTGGGGACATGGAAATGACCCCTATTGTAAGTCCCAGTACTCTGGGCAAGTACAGGCAAACGCCTTTAATCAATGGAAAAATGGCTCAGGCCTACAGGGACACATGTGCCAGTGCCACTATGGTGACACCAGCCTTTGTGGACCCTGATCAGATCATACTAGGCTCAGACTACCTAGTGACCAATGCTAGCAACGTCACTACCAATCACAGTATGGCAGTTGTTAACTTCTCCTGGGGAGGGGTAACTGGCCTCAAAAGGGCTGTAGTTAGTTCAGACCTCCCAGGGAATGTCTTTTGGGCAATTATTTGGAATCCTCCTTATGGTCAGAAGTGGAGTAAAGGACTCATGTGAAAATGTTAGGTTTGTCAGCACATGTCCTTGCTGTGACCAGGTCACAGGCCAGAAAATGCCCATCTGAACAAGTGCTGGATCCTGGAACAATGGACCAGACACTACCCAGTAGGAAGAGCAGTCGGGTTAAGGCAGTGCCTTCCCAATTGCCTCAGGTTGAAGATCAGCCCTCTCAGGAGGCTGACCCAAAGACCCCAGAAGGAACTGTCCTAGAAGCACTTGAACCTGAACAGGTTGAGTTTCTTGGGACAGGGGGACCTTTCAGGACAGACTTGAGGCAGGCACAGTTAGACTGTTCCTCCCTTGAACCCCTCAGACAGCAAGCTGATGCTGAGGCTGCAGGGAATGCTACAGGTACCCACAAGGTGTACTGGGATGAAGGACTCCTATACTCTGAGGCAAGAGACCCCAAGCCTGGTGCTACCAGGAGGCTGGTCATCCCCTTATCTCTTAGAGGTTTCCTTCTTACCTTAGCCCACGAGATTTCCCTTGCAGGTCACTTAGGCCAGAACAAGACTTGGGACCCTCACTTTCACTGGCCTCACATGTCTGAGGATACCAAAGAGTTTTGTCGCTCATTTGTCACCTGTCAAGCCAGTGGCAAATCAGGTGGCACAACAAAGGCCCCCCTTATACCACTACCTGTGGAGGGAGTACCCTTTGAAAGAGTGGGGATTGACATTGTTGGACCAATGGACCCCTCAAAACATGTCGAGTAAGGTGTCATACGAATTAGAATACTACCCCCTCGCCAATTCTGGCGACGGGGGTAGCATTCCACCCTTTTAGAGGGACACAACATGTATGTAACTGTGAACCCCGTTTAAAGTTAAACCAAGCCTCAGCGTCACAAAATGGATGCTGCCAACACAGACACGAGTCTGACCTCCTGCTGCTGGGAGTCCTTCCAGCGAGGGAGGCCTGGACAATGGGTTTCCTGCCTTGGGAGGTGCTAGCACCACCCTAGACAGGATTTTGTGTATTGAGGTAGGCCAGGCTGAAAGGAATGAGACATGCCTGGGCACACAAGGTGTCCCTATGCATACCCCGGTTCAAACCAGTTGCTGGGGCACTCCAGCCCCAGCTCTGGCATGAAACCGGACAAAGGATAGGGGGTGTAACTACCCCCCTTCCTGGTCCCACCCATGGGAGGGACCTAGTCACAGTACAGCCCCCTTTAGGAGAATAAAGGTAGGAGCTGGTCCCATTCCAAATTAGATTATCCTGATTTGAAACTACAAAGAAGAAACTCTTGACTTAGACGTTCTGCTCCACAGAAGACTGAAGAAATCTCCCTTGTGGCCAAGGAGTGACCACCCTGCACAAACAGGCACCATCAAGCGTCCTAGCGGTTCACTTTGTCGTCCTTCTTGCCAGAACCAGACTTCGGAGCCCGACGAGATCCGGACTTCCAGACCACTCCGACCTCTACCTACATCTGCAGCTCAGCTGAGATCTGTGGGTGTGACGAGACACGTGGGACCCGTCATATTGGAGATACTGCACTTCACTTCAAGCACGACTTCAGAGGCATCCTGGAGTAAGTGCTTTGGGGATTGAGAAATCCCAGCCCTGAGCAGCTCCTGCACAGAAGATCCGCCCTCCAGCATCCACAAGATCTGCGTGGGGCCCTTTTGCTTGATTGCGGCTCAATGCATTGTCTGGTCACTTGCCGGCTGGCTACTGGCCTCCTAGACGACAATCCTTGAAATCTACACTGCTGGTCTGGTTGCTCCAGACTGGCCCTTGCTTCCCTGCAAAGGAGATTATTTGAAAGAACAAGGGGAACCCAGCGGTTAGCTATGGACGATGGGTATCAGTTAAGTTTTGGGAGACAAAGGTCCTAAGCGTACACAAAATAATAGACAAATATTTATATCCCTTGTCCAGCCGGACAGGGAATTTAATAATCAGATAAATAGATTCTCATTCATTTATTATCATTCATTCTGGCAGCAATGATTGTCCGTTAGCGCTGACGTACAATCATTGCTGCCTGCCGGATCTGCGGCATTGCTCCGGTTTCTGCGGATCGCTGATTCAACCGACCGCATCCCGGCGACGGCCATCGAGCCGCTCCCCAATCCCTAAGTGTTTAACTCACCCCGAAAACATCATTAAGGTCCACAAAACCTTACAAACAAGGATTCCAAGTGTGCCGATCACTGGCCCCACCGATTGCTGTCAGAAACCTCGGAGGGCACCAGCCTATTCCGAACCCATGTGAATCGCCTTGCTTGTTCGGAACCACCAAGCCCAAGCTGCGGCCAATGAGCCCCCACCAGCATTGACAAGGAAAGCCCCCATGACGCTGGCATTCCCGCGCCCTTGCAGAGAATATCAACCCCCCCACCTTTAACCAGAGGCTTATTTAACCTTTAAACCAGGCAAAACAATTAATTAAGTCCTGAAGATGATCCCTTTAGAATTTGAGCACGGGATCGAAGCGTCGACTCCTTTGAGTGGACATACGTTGAATTAATGTATATCTATATCTGTATGTACTACTCCAGGAGATACTGTTAACTTCTGACTCAAAACAGTACCCTGTCTGCTCTTTTCCTTTGCCTCAAACACCCCTTTTTCTCTCCTATCCTCTCTTTCATCTCTCCCGGTACGGCACAGGAGTGTGCTTTACTGCAATGAATTGTTTGTTGTATAAATGTATTTAGAATGAGAATCTATTTATCTGATTAATAAATTCCCTGTCCGGCTGGACAAGGGATATAAATATATAGCAGCCTATTGTGGTCTATATAACATTTGTCTATTATTTTGTATACGCTTAGGACCTTTGTCTCCCAAAACTCCCTGCAAAGGAGAAGCACCCCGGACCCTCCTGGTCCGCACCACAGCACAAGACGTCATTTCCACTCACCGCGTGGGTTGACTTTGCCAAGGCCTGTTGACTCCGAATCCAGATCAGACACCGCCGACAGCGAGAGCCTGCGTGGGACAGCTCATGCCTCCATCCTGGTTGTCGAAGACACCTCCTGGTCCACGTGGCTGCAGAGTCAGGTGTCCACTCTTCACCTGATCGCGACAACAGCATCTGGTTCCTTCCTGGTTCCACTCCGGTCACTGGCTAGTGACTTTGAACACTGTCCCCTCTGCTTTAAGGTCTTCATCTTCCTCGATCCAGCCTTGGATCTCTCCGGGCATCTTCCTCCTGGTCGCCTGCAGCATCTTTCTTCAAGGCTCCATTGACTTCGACGCGGAAACCCGACAAACTTTCACACCTATGCACCCGCGGCCCGTGGGTGAGGTAACAAGAGCATTTCCTTGCTCAAGGGTAGATTGACTCTCCTAGTGTCCAGGTATCCTGTCATTTTAGTCGTAACTAGTCGGAACTGTCTGTACTCACCTTTTTAATAACTTGTTGTGCCCATTGACGTTGTTCCGCATCTCGCGTGTGAGTTCACACTCTGCACACGCCTCCCGTGGGCCTCCTGCTCCTTACCTAAGGTTAGGGTAGTGTAGTTCCAGCGATCCTACAGCCTCTGAGCATCTTCATTTCTTCTATTGTTCTACTTATACCATTTACTTAGTATATGGTTTGCCGTGCCCCTAGGGCACCATTGTTATTTGTGCGACTTATTGTATTTTACTTAAGAGATTGTCATGTGCTTAGCCCTCTGATCTCATAAAGAGTTCAGAGGTGTTTGTTATTAATAAATATATTGTTTATTTTCATAACAACCTGTGTGGTGTCCTTTCATCTGGTATTCAAGGGGTTATATGTGGTAAAACAACTGGCTTCACATGCCAAAAGAGTTTAGCCTAAGACTGCTTTGTCCATGCTACCATTAGGATAGCTGGTCTATAAGGTTGACTTACAACCAATCACCATAAGGGTTGTTTGGACTGATACAAGGTGATCACTAGAACTAGTGAGCATCATATATCAGGCCAACTTCTCACAATGATCCCATGGGGAGTAGGGTCAAGACTGATTTGCATATGGCTGGGTTCAAATTGGAATGGCTTGGGGAGCAAAACAACTATGGATTTAGGCCCAGATCTCTGTACTGGTGTGAATGTATGACATTGTTCTGCACTAAGTCCATCAATTGTTCTTTTTAGGTCGAGGACCCAAAGGCTGTGCTTGCGCAGTCTTTGGTTGGAGATTTAATGTTTTTGAGACGGGGCTTGAACCCACCTCTCTCCTACACCTCTCCTCCATTGGCTGGCTTCCTAAACGGAGGCCAGCCTTTGGAGGAGAGGGTCATCACTCCAATCAAGCCCCGTCTCTTTCGGATTCAGGGGCGTGTTTTTGGCGTTCTTTCCACCTGTGACGTCATCTGTCACTCAGAACACCAAAACACGCCCCCGAATCCGAAAATGCTTGGAGCTTTGCGGCCGCCATTTTCCTGCTCCTTAAGGTGAGGTAGGCTGCTGCTGTCCTCGTTCCCCACCGTGTCTATTTTCCGCCCCCCCTCCCGCTGTCCGTGTCTTTGTTCCCGCCCTCTTCCCGCTGATTAGGTCGGCCGCTGCTGTTCTTTCCCCGCCGTGTCTTTTTCCCGCCCCCCTCCCACTGTGTGTGTCTTTGTTCCCGCCCTCCGCCCGCAGTCTCCCCTTCGAGGTCCGGACGAGGATTGATGGATCGCCCAAGGTAATCCAATCGGCCAATTTGCTGGCTCCTAATTGAGTGAGAACGGAGATGCTGAAATGTTTGCTCCGAGTTAAACACCGAATATCTTGTGCTCGAAGTTCTAAAGTTTTGGTTAACTCTTACAGTGCGTATATCTATATGACGTGCAAATCTAAGCGTACACTTAGAGAATGCTGACAGACATGCAGCTGTCTGATGTGTGTGTTCAGTACTGTGTTGTTTTCTGTTAACCTGCTTAATGCAGTATTCTGCCTGACTAAGCCACAGCTCCTCTCAATGTGAACACACGCTCGCAATTTGCATTTGACATAATGATGCAGGCGGAGAAACAGGTTCGTCAACGATCACACTTGGCATGTGTACTGTAGTGCGGGGGAGCTAGGGCTTGAGATCCAGACGTCGCAAGGTGTTCACTACCCCGCCCCTCCTTGACCCTCTGATTTTTGCTGAGTCAAATACGAGAGCTTTTGTTCTGCCCCGGTAAGCAGTTTCCTGGCAGGGGTTCGATATCGCCAGGGGACAGAGAAGGCCAGACTAAGGACTCTCGCAATCAGTAGCAGCAAAAAAAACGAAGCGACGTCTTTCTCGGAAGTCCTAATGAGCCATGCCTGGCTGGGCGTCTTTGCAGATTTTTGTGTGCAGACCACCTCATACAAAAACTGCCCACACGCAAACTCTGGGCGCCCCTGAAAGGGGAGGTGTTTAAAGAGAGGCGGAGGAGTACATTGACCACAGGCAATCCATTCTAGTAAAGTGTGTTTACAGGATGGAGGGAGTTTTATTTATTTATTTATACATTTTTTACATAGCGCATGACGTGGACTGCCGGCGGCTTGAGATGATCTCTGGAGGGAGGGGCGGAGATGTTATCCGAGAGCTGAGGCCTCGATTGTACCTCAAGGCCTCGCAGAGGTGCCTGATCAGAGAAGGCTTAAAGCATGCTAGCAGCTGTGGCGGTCATCGGTGCTCCCTGGTCAGACATCGGGAGATGAGTACGGAAGAGAGGATGGTGGGTTGCAGGACCTCTGCCTCCACCGCCCTGGGATCTGGACCTCTGCACTCTAGCGCCTTGAGGCTGCAGACGATCCAGCGCCTAGTGAGGAGCACAGAGAGGACACCCCCGGAGAGGGGACACTGACCGTCCGGCACTGGTGAGTGAGCACGACCCCTCCACGTCTGCAGCACGTCCAGGCCTCTGCACTCTAGCACCTTGAGGCTGCCACCAACCCAGCGCCTAGTGAGGGGCAGAGAGGACACCCCGAGAGGGCACAAACTGAGGGGGGCAGAGAGGGTGCCCCGAGAAGTGTATATTTAGGGTCCTCGAGAAGCCAAAATACTTTATGCGGCCCTCAGAGCAGACGTTTTGGGGGCCCTTGTTCAGTGGATGGGGGTTATTTCACGTTGATTAGTGACCAGTATTCCATTGGGTCTCAACCTTCATGGGGGTACGGTAGATCCTGGGGGTCAAAGTGAGAGCACACCCTCGGTGCTCCTTCAGACGGGTACGCTGTGGCGTGTTTAAGATGGCGAGCGGCGGCCTGTGTGCAGGAGCGTAGCTCCTTGAAGCAGCGGGGTGAATCGAGCAGAACACTGGTCACTACAACAGGCCTCCGGGACACTACTTATTTAAACCGGGAGATCTCCTACTAATTCCCACGAAGAATACACGGCTAATCTAATTTGTGGAGTTAAAAACGTTCCGTTTCAATGCAGTTGACAAACAATGCTGATATCTAGCGCTACAAGGCCATGACGGGAGCGAGGTATACATCCAAAATAGTATCTAACCGGTTGTGCGGTACTGGGGTTGTGCAGCAGACTCTCTGCCATTTTGGGTGGTGGGGGGGGATCTAATGTCGTTTTGTCACTGTTTGGGGGCACACGCCAGAACCGGCTCTGTTCTAGGTGTGAAATGGAGATGCCCCTTTCTGAGGGCGTAGAGTGGCTTTACACTAACCCCACATACCTGTTCTGTGTAGGGCGAGGTGGCACAGCTGGACTTTCTATTTTGTGGCCCGCATGGTGGTGGGAACTTTTCTCCAGGCTACTTCATAAACTCATATAATTTACGGGTGGTTTCCATACTCCTCTTGGGACCCTTTGGGGGCTCTGTGGGTGATGGTTTTGAATGAGTCTTTGTTCCTCCTAAAAGGGGTCGTCGCACCCGCTCACTTGGCGCTATTGCTATGGTTTCAGAATACTGCCCCACCCCAATTTGAATAGAGGGCTGGGTGGTTAATCACCTGTAGCGATGGACATAGTTACCCAGCAATTTGTGTGCATAGCCCAGTCCCACCTGCTAACTTGCTCTAACCGGATTGGGCATGGTTTATAGAGGAGATAGATGGACGGTCGAGGCCTAATTATGACATCCCCCTTCTATATGTGGGGATGGGGGGGGGCGGCGAACCCCCTTCCAGCACCCGGTTCTCGTTCTTTGGGCCGCACCTGCACGCTGTTTTGCTGAGATGATTTACGGCGCCGAGTGCTTCTACGTGACTGGCTGGCGGGACAGGCATCTGCTCGCACTGGTCCTTCTGGTCTGGGGAGCAGCATTCCTGCTCCGCGCTACAGTAAGGACATTTCTGGGATGCTTATCTGGGACCAGCTGGAGGTCTCCGTGAACTGATATGAAGGGGGCGCAGCCCAAGGGCCGGACTGTAAACTCGAAGCAGTCGAGGGCAAATTGTCAGGCCAGTGCACGGCGGGACTGCCCACTACAGTCGGGGTGCTCCGTCACAAATAATGAGGGAGCGGTGTCACAAAGCTGCGTTCCACAACACTTAACTTAGTCTGTTACATTGGTTTTATAGCATAGTAAATTACCCTGTGCAAAGCTTTCTAACCTGGATTATAACAGCACAGTAACAAAATGATATGTGACAAAAACAGTAACCCCGCTGAGCTATCCACATAAAATGCTGATCACTGATTTGCATAGTACATGTTCTTTGCAGCTGGCATATTAACCCTCTGAACTACCTTAGATGAGTCAAAACTGCCCTTGGACAACACTCCAATCCCTCTCCAGCAAGTGCATTAACCACCAGAGTTTTCTGTGCACTTTTATTGTTGCCTGAAAACTGAGATAATCAAGGAACTCTGCAGTGCTTTCCCAGTAATGTGTCCCTCGCCCTTCAGCCTCCCGGGGACATGCTCCCTGCTGTCCGGCATTGATCCTGGTCTGCTGGGGCGGCCTTGCTGCTGGCCCGCGGTTTGGTTCGTGGTGCTCAGAGGAGGTGGTGTCTGCATTATGGGGCAGCAGCCATTGCTTGCTAATATGCATTTCAAGATTGCAGTAGTGTTCTGATGATGATAAAGTCTGGTCTGAAAGCCTAGTGGACTAATACTTCCACGGTTGGGGCCGATGTTCTACTGAAATCCCGGCTGTGTGTGTGCGTGGCTCTGTCTGTCTGTGTGTGTGTGTGGCTCTGTCTGTGTGTGTGTGTGTGGCTCTGTCTGTGTGTGTGTGTGCGTGGCTCTGTCAGTGTGTGTGCGTGGCTCTGTCTGTGTGTGTGCGTGGCTCTGTCTGTGTGTGTGTGCGTGGCTCTGTCTGTGTGTGTGTGCGTGGCTCTGTCTGTGTGTGTGTGTGCGTGGCTCTGTCTGTGTGTGTGTGTGCATGGCCCTGTCTGTGTGTGCGTGGCTCTGTCTGTCTGTGTGTGTGTGTGTGTGCGTGGCTCTGTCTGTGTGTGTGTGTGCGTGGGTCTGTCTGTCTGTGTGTGTGTGTGTGTGGGTGTGTGTGTGTGTGTGTGCCTGGCTCTGTCTGTGTGCGTGGCTCTGTGTGTGTGTGCGTGGCTCTGTGTGTGTGTGTGTGTGTGTGTGTGTGTGTGTGTGGCTCTGTGTGTGTGTGTGGGGGGGGGTCTGTGTGTGTGTGGGCCTCTGTGTGTGTGTGTGGCTCTGTGTGTGTGTGTGGCTCTGTGTGTGTGTGGCTCTGTGTGTGTGTGTGTGTGGCTCTGTCTGTGTGTGTGGCTCTGTCTGTGTGTGTGGCTCGGTGTGGGTGTAAATGCAATAGGTCATGCATTTGCGAGCGATTAAGCTATTGGCATTGTAAATGACAATGCCATTTATTTAACGATTAAGCTATTGGCAATGTAAATGACAATGCCATTTATTTAACGATTAAGCTATTGGCAATGTAAATGACAATGCCATTTATTTATGATTTTAAAAAAAGTCATGAGCAATGCCAATAGCTCTGCCTTTAATAATGCCGAGACCATTGCATTGTAAATGCTTGTTGCATTTGTCACCCAGAGTGGGAGGGGTATGCCCAGTTGTGGATCCCGTGCTCTCCATGCTACTGGATTCAAGCTAGCCAGGCTGATGAGGGGTGAAACTCTGTAACCCGTCCTAGGATGCTTGTTTCCAGTCGAGGGAGGGCCTGGCCTCGCAGTTCTAGCTGGACTGTTCCCATAGGGAGCAAGATCAAGACTGATTTGCATATAGCTGGTTTCAAACTGGAATGACTTGGGGAGCAAAAACAATGGATTTAGGCCCAGATCTTTGTACTGGGGTGAAGGTATGACATTGTTCTGCAATCTGTCCATTAATTGCTCTTTTTGCATGTTCCAGTAACAGGGCAAGTTCCTTCACACAAAAACCATCACAATCTGCACCTCCATACGTGGAGACTGAGTCGAACCAACTGAGTGGCTTTGACCTGCTGTTGCAGTTGTTGGATGTGATTCTAACTTCTTATAGTCCATTCACCAAGTCAATCTATGTGAGGTGTTGTCTAAGTATGTGGTCTAATGTTCTGTTTTTGGTCTGTTTTTTTTTGGCAAGACATTGCTGTGGACATTGTTAACCCCTATGCTGCTAGGCCTCCTCCGTGCTAAGCCATTTTTTTGGGCCATTTGGGGTAGTTCATGCTTAGCCCCTGTAACCTTTTGTCCAAAGAAGGTATTAACACCAAATTTACATTCGTTTTTTCTAACATCGTGAAGATTCTAAAGGTACCCAGGGTTTGTGTGTTCCCTTGGAGAAGACTGAAAAATCAGCCAAAATATATCTACATTTTGGGTTTTTGTTAAAAATGGGGAAAAAGTGCAGCAGAAGAAAGCGTCACTTTTTTTCCCTGGAAATGGTATCAACAAAGACTTTGTGGTGCTAAAAATCAGCATTTTTCCAGCTTTCAGGAACGGGAAAACTTTTGTCAGAAAACCAACATTTTGTACATAGATTTGGCATTTTTCTGAGACGTAACCTATTTTTCCTATTTGTTCTGCCTTCAACTGCCTTCCAGTTAGTGATAAAATTGGATGTGAAAGCAATAATGGATCTTCGAAAGCTATTAATTTCCAAAAGGTAGACTATAGTTTTAATTCAGCAAGGGGTCATTTGATCAGATGTTTCAAGGTTTTCTTATAGAAATTAACAGTTGAAATAAAAATATATGGAAATCAAGTTGAAATAACAGCCAATTGTGGCAACGTTTTCACCTGTAACTCCTTGAAAGTATGGCATTCTTTTAAAAAGTATACCATTCCATCTGCTCGATCCTCCTGGTTGCACAGATATTCAGGACTTTTAGGTTCAACCAGAACCCGAGTTACCCAGAGCCAATAACTGAGCTGCGCTTTCCAATGATTTTTCATTGTGTACCGGGTATTTAGCAATTAATTTGGTAAAATATAAATAGTGAACATGAGGTATCAAGGAAACCTATGTATTTCCTAAATGGGAACTCACCCCTAGATGCATCAACGTTGTCATTTGCGATTCCTTAATTGCGAAAAATAAGGAATCGCAATTAAGGATTCGCAAATGGCAATGCATCATTAATTTCGCTATTTTTTTGGGATTCGGTAAAAATCGCATTTTTTACCGAATTCCAATAAAATTGCGATTTCCAAATAGCGAATCCGATATTCCCATTCATTCCTATGGGCTGAAATGCCCATAGGAATGAATGGGAATTGCGAATTCGCAATTTCGATTCGGAATGCATCAAAGCCTTTCAAGGGTGGAGAGGGGGGTCCAAAGGACCCCCCCCTGCACTCATGAAATGCACTTTTACATGTGAGTTACATACACACATGTCCTAAGGACATGTGTGCCTGTAACGTACACGTTTAAAAAATGCATTTTCATGCGTTTTTAAACATTTTTGCAAATTACCACGAAGTTCAACTTCGTGGTAATTTGCATTTGCAATTTTGGAAATCGCAAATGTTTTGGGGATGATGCATTGCTGTTAAGGAATCGCAAATGTGCGATTCCTTAACAGCAATCGCATTTTTTTGGAACTCGCAAAAAAAGCGAATTCCAAAAAATGCTTGATGCATCCCAGTAACCAATTTAGGAAGTGCAAAAGGCCGATTTATGCGAATCGCACCGTTTGCACTTCCTAAAACGGTTGATGCATCTGGGCATCAATGTAGAGTTTAGAAGCAGTGGTTATTCGCACATCTGCAAAATTGTGGGTATCCATACTAGCAGGTGAATTAGAGGACATTTTTCTAGATGACTTCTTTTTCACACATTGTATTATATTTGGAAGGCAGAAATGCATTGAAAGACAATTGGTAATAATACTTTTCTACTGTTCTGTGCTTTCTCAAGTCTCCTGATAAAAATGGTACCTCACTTGTGTGGGTAGGCCTAGTGCCCGCGATATGAAATGGCCCAAAATTCAACGTGGACCTATCATAATAATACAGTGAAAACTGACCATTTTTTTTGCAAAATGACTAACTGGGGATTTTGGACCCTCGCTCAGATGGCAGTGAGGGAAACCTAACAAACATGTACATTTTTGAAAACTAAACACCCAGGAAAATCCAGGAGCGGTGACTTGTGTGGCTCTTACCAGGTTCTGTTACCCAGAATCCCTTGCAAACCTCATACTTTTATCACATTTCCCTAACTTTTCTGTGATGGAAAATTCTGGAATCTGTGGAGAACCACAACCTTCCACACACCCAGCATTCCCCCAAGTCTCCTGATAAAAATGGTACCCCACCCTTGTGGGTAGGCCTAGTCTTGTGACAGGAAACGGCCCAAAACGCATTGTGGGCACATTACATTTTTCCAGTTAAAATGGACCCTTATTTTGCAATGTGCCTAGCCATGGATTTTGAACCCTAGCTCAACCGGCACCTAGGTAAACCTAGCAAGCCTGTACATTTTTAACACTAAACATCCAGGGGAATCCAGGATGGGGTGATATATGTGGCCCTCACCAAGTTCTGTTACACATAATCCCTTGCAAATCTCAAACATTGTAAAAAAAACATTTTCCTCACATTTCTGTGTTAAAAAGGTCTGGAAAATGCAGGAGCCACAAACTTCCATCCACCCAGTATGCTCCCAAGTCTTCCAATAAAAATGGTACCTCACTTGTGAGGGTATGTCTAATGCTGGTGACAGGAAACACCACAAAACGCAACGTGGGCACATCAAAATATTTTAGTGACAATGGACCCTTATTTCGCAATGTGCCTACCTGTGGATTTTGGACGCTAGTTCAGCCGGCACCTAGGGAAACCTAGGAAACCTGTACATTTTTGAAAAACAGTCATCCATGGAAATCCAGGTTGGGATTACTTATGCGGCTCTCGCCAGGTTCTGTTACTCAGAATGAAAAATTTCCTAGCTAACGTACAGGAACGTTTCAATTCTATTAAGGAGGCGGAGGCGAGGATTAGGCTGTTCTTTCTCCTTTATTTCCACTCCAGCAGCCATATAAAGGTATCAACAATAGTAACAAAACCACATTTCCCATGAGCATCAGGGAAAATTGGAAACAGAAAAAGTCTTGCATATTGACCAATCCCAGGTCATGGCTCCTCATAACTTCCCCTTCTGGTACTCTATCTTCCTCTTTCTTCCTGCGACACTGCCACACGAGGAAATCCATCAGTCCTGCTTGCCTGCTTCCGCACCTACGGCACAAGAAGACTGGGTAAGCCATCAAGCAATGAACCACGCACGTCATGGGCAATATTACTGCGAAACATCGAACAACATAATTGCATTCTAGATCATCAATAATCGAGATGCGACATGAGAATCAACATGCAACACATTCATGTAAAAAACTGCACTAAAGACTTTTACTTACTGACCCAATGTAGAGTTCTGGGAGGGTTCGAAGAAGACAGGGTGGGCTAATCCTCACCTCCGCCTCCTTAATAGAATTGAAACTTACCTGTACATTAGCTAGGAAATTTTTCATTCTATGTCAGGAGCGGAGGCTTCTGATTAGGCTAGTTCAAAGCTTGTCGACCACTAGAGAAGCCAGCGAGGGGACCGGTTTAAAGTAAAACCTCTTGAAAGTAGAGTCTGACGACCAGTCGGCCGCCTTCATAATGTCCTCCAGGCGAGCCCCCAGGGAAAACGCCTTAGACGCCATGGCCCCTCTGACCGAATGGGCTCCAAACCGAGAAGTATCTATGCCGGCCTCCTGCATAACCCAGCGCACCCAGCGCGCAATAGTAGGGGATGAAACCGCTCCATGTGGTTTAGTAAGAGCAATGAACAATTGTTTGACACCCTGTGGGCGTATATCAACAGTAGCCACTTCGTAGGCCTTTAAAGCCCGAACCACACACAGCTTTGGGGCATCTGGGAAAGCAGGATACGAAATCGAGCGAGAGTCACACTTAGTACGTCTCAAAAGAAGGAAGGTCACCCCATCCGGGGACAAAATGCGACCCGTAAGGTCCAAGGCTCTCACATCTGAGACCCTACGACAGGAAATCAGACAAAGCAACATTGCCAATTTGGCTGAAATTTGTTTCCTGGACAAGTATCTATTAGACGGCCAGCCCTGAAACAGGTTAAGCACCTTATTGACATCCCACAGAGTCGAGTAGCGAGGTTGCGGAGGGACCGCAAGTCTCACCCCCCGCAGCAACTTACAAACCAGGGGGTGTTCGCCCACGGGCTTCCCGTCCACCGGGATGTGACCCGCCGAGATGGCCGAACGAAAGGTGTTAATAGACCTGTAAGCCAAGCCCTCCCTTGACAGGGAAGCTAAGAAGTTGAGGATGTGGACAACGTCCACCCCCATAGGATCAATTTGGAATCGCAGACACCAACCACTCCACCTAGCCCATGCGGACCGGTATCGCTTGTTGGTGCTGTCCGCCCAGGATTTGGCCAACAATGCCGCAGCGTCCTCCGAAAGTCCCGGGACTCGCCAGCGTCTCCTGTAACCCGCCAGGCCATCAGGCACAAGCTGCCTGTTGACAGGAGGTGGTGAGGGTTCCCCTGAGGATTCCTGAGGAGATCTGGAACGCGGGGTAGAGGGATTGGAAAATCCCAAGAAAGTTCCATCAGAGCTGGAAACCAGACTTGCGACCTCCAGATCGGGGTGATCACCACCAGGTCCGCTCGTTGTCTCCGCACCTGGGTAGACAACCTCATGATCATCGCGAAGGGGGGAAACGCATAGCCTTTCTCCATGCTCCAGTCCTGCAAGAAGGCATCTGTCGCCGCCGCTTCCGGGTCCGGGCGCCAACTGAAGTAGCGGTCCAGTTGAGCGTCCAGCCTCGAGGCAAAGAGGTCCACCGAGAACGGACCCCATCTGTCCCTGATCGCCTCGAACACATCCGGGCGAAGGCGCCACAGGCTCGTGTCCCTCCAGTGACGGGACCACCAATCCGCCACCTGATTGGCAGAGCCGGGGAGATGTTCCGCCGACAACGAAATCTCGTGGGACAGGCAGTATTCCCAAAGGGAGCGGGCCAGGTCGGACAGCACCTTGGACCTGGTCCCTCCCAGATGATTGATGTAGCGCACGGCCGCCACATTGTCCATCTTCAAGAGGACACAACACCGAAGCTTCTCCTTCGTCCAGCACCGCACCGCGAAGGAGCCTGCCATTAGTTCCAGGCAGTTGATGTGCAGGCCTAGTTCCCCGGACGACCATGCGCCGCCTGTAGAGACAGCGCCGCAACGCGCTCCCCATCCAAGGCCACTTGCATCGGACTCGATTACCAAATCCGGCTGCGACCCGAAGATGGCTCGCCCGTTCCAGGCGTCCATATGGTCGATCCACCACCGAAGCTCCGTCCTCGCTTCTTCCGTGAGTGGAACGACTTGTGAATAAGTCAAACCCCTGCGAAGGTGAAGCGCCTTGAGGCGCTGAAGGGTCCGGTAGTGGAGGGGCCCCGGAAAAATCACCTGAATGGACGATGATAGGAGGCCGACCACCCTGGCCAGGTGGCGTAACTGGATCGTGGGGCGCGCCAGGGTACGTCTCAGTTCGTGCCTGATCTTGGACAGTTTCCGAGAGGGAAGGGACACGGTAGCTTCCACCGAGTTGATCATAAAACCCAGAAACTGCATGTTCTGTGCCGGGGTAAGGTCCGATTTGGCCTGGTTGATAATGAACCCCAAGGACTCCAGTAGGGTCACCGCTCTCTGGAGGTGGGCCAATAGCGCCCGCGGGCATTGGTGTAGAAGGAGCATATCGTCTAGGTAAATTATTAGACGGATGCCCTCCATGCGCAGGCGCTCCACCACAGGTTTTAGCACCTTGGTGAAGCACCACGGTGCGGACGATAGTCCGAAAGGAAGGGAGACAAACTCGAAAATCTGGCGGCCCCACCGAAATTGCAGAAAGCGCCGGTGAGGGGCCAAGATGGGAATCGTGAGGTAGGCATTCTTCAGGTCCAAATGGACCATCCAGTCCCCCTCCTGGAGCAGGTCTCTCAGAAGATGGATGCCTTCCATCTTGAAATGACAGTAGACTAGCCAGCCATTGAACTCCTTGAGGTTTATCACTGGGCGATAACCGCCGTCCTGCTTCTCCACAAGGAAAATGTTGCTCAGAAAGCCCCGAGGGTGCCAGTGTGTCTGCACGATCGCCCCTTTGCGAAGAAGATCCGCCACCTCCCCGTCTATGAGGGAAATCTGATCTGGCGTAAAACTGATGGGCCTGGGAAGAGCCTGTTGTGTGGGGAGCCCTGCAAACTCTATGTGAAAACCTCCGACGGTCTGTAAGACCCAAGCGCCTGAGGTAATGGAAGACCATGCCTGTAAAAAGTACTGGAGTCTGCCCCCCACTCTCAGACCCGACACACACTGAAGTCTCACCTCTTGAGTTATTGTAGCCGCCGTCACCACGTCCTTTTCCACCACGGCGGCGGGGGTAACCTCTGGTCTGATAGAAGTTGCAGAACTTGTCGGGATCCTGATATTGGCCTTGATGGGACTCGCCCTGTCTATTGGAGCCTCGGCAGTGGCGGCTGGTGACATTTGAAAGTGGTGGGGCGTAAATACTGCACTGTGGCGAGCGAGTGCAGCAAGCAAGGCCGAACCACCTATGGGGGGTTCGGGGGTTCTCCCACGAGAACATTTTGAAAAAAGGGTGGGCAAATGGTGTATTCTCAAGCACATTTGAGAAAGAGGTGGCTTGGCGAATACATCTCTGGGAGTAGCCAGACAAGTCTCTTTGCACAGATACATCTCTCTCCCTGCATTCACATAGGCACAGTCACCCTGCACTCATAGACCCATTACTCACCCTTCCCTGACACATTACTAAGCCAGCAATCACCCATCCACATCACTCACTCTGGGCTCACACAGGTACACTGCTCACCCTGCACTCACACAGACATCACTCACCCTGGATTCACACAGGCACACTGCTCACCCTGCACTCACACAGACATCACTCACCTTGCACTCACACAGGCACACTGCTCACCCTGCACTCACACAGACATCACTCACCCTGCACTCACAAAGACATCACTCACCCTGGACTCACACAGGCATCACTCACCCTGGACTCACACAGGCATCACTCACCCTGGACTCACACAGGCACACTGCTCACCCTGCACTCACACAGACATCACTCACCCTGCACTCACACAGGCATCACTCACCCTGGACTCACACAGGCACACTGCTCACCCAGCACTCACACACACATCACTCACCCTGCACTCACACAGACATCACTCACCCTTCACTGCACTGCACTCAATAGGTTTCCTTTATTACAGCCTGTCTAGGCCTGGCATTGCCTGGTGACAGACTACAGTAGATAATACCACGTCTGCTGGGGCCTCTGAGCAGGTGGGGGTGCTTAGCACAGACCCGAGAATGCAAGCAACCTCCCCACAGACACTGGCGTTATTGTAGTTGTAGGCTGTTAGTCACTGCATGCGAAGACGTTCAGCAATTGCCCCCAGCCGTGTTTGCGCCCCGAAGACTGACATCATTCAACCACGATCTGTTAGAGCCAGGTAAACCAAAACAAACATCGACAAATAAGTTTCCTGGCTCCCCATGAACTTGTCTCCAAAAGGTAGTAATGGGCTAAAATCTAAATGCGCTTTATTTTCATCTGGTATTCCATCAAAGAAGAACCTGTTCCCCTGACTCGCCCTCTCCCCCCTCCAACTTTCTCTCTCCTCTCTGGGTGTGCTGTGTTACTAGAAGCCCTTTGCAGATGTGTAGAAAGAGGTTAATACGTGTGTATCAAGGCAGATGTAATACTTTCAATGGGAGAGTACAGGCAATCCCCAGAGACACGTAATGCTTTTAATTGAAGAGTGCTGGCACTATTCAAAAACTAGCAGGTACTCTGGTACAGAGTACCTGCACTTCTATTTTTCCATTTCAAGCACAGGATGTATGTGTTACTCGGACCTGTAGCTTAATACAAATAACGTGCCGATTGCAGCTATAAACGTTTAACTAACCTCAGACGATGACAATCCGAGTGAACCTCTTTCCTACTAGTGATTTTTAGTAACACGCAGATCTCTCTGCAGCGGGTGTGTTATCCCGCTGAACTACCAACACCTGCAGTCCTTTATGTTCATGTCCCAGCATGGCACGTCGCTCCGTCACCCTGGCAACATTCTGTTTTATGAAGAATTTCTCTAGCTGGAAAGGAAGCTGGCTTGACCTCATGCTTGGGCCTGTCATAAAATCTTTTACCATCTGCAACTCTGCAGACGATGCTTCCACTTGGCTGCTCCAACCTGCCGGCCACACTACAGAGCCCGAGGCACCAGGGCCTCGGATATTGCCATCAGATGAGGGAGAAAAGCGGTTCCGTGCCAGAAATCTATCTATAAATATACTGCTGCGAGCATGCAGGATTGAAAAGAAAATGCGGCCGATTCCCGAATCACTCAAAACTCCGTTTCTAGTCTTAACCTGGGTGAACAGCCTTTAATGGCGGGCTCTAATTCGCCGGCATTACGGGGTGGGGGTTGGGGGGATTGGAAATGAGGGACAACCAATATATTTTAAATAAAATCGTATAATAAACTTACCAGAGACTCCGTCCCGATTCCCGCCGTCCTCGTTTTGAAGTCCTGTCCTGCTGCAGCACGTCATCAGGAAGGCGGCGCGACAGGCAGCCTCCCTCTCCACTGCCGCAGATTGATTGGTGCGGCCGGCTGCCCCAGGTGACGTAGTTTTCTGTCGTATGCTGCTGCTGCAGCATACAGAGAACAGGGAGAGTTGAGGCCAGGGGGGGGTGGCTTGGGGGAGTGGCTTTCCCACTGTAGTTAATACTGTCTGTTTGGGCACCGGCCTCAGGCTGTCCAAACAGTCAGTATTAACAATAGTGGGCAAGCCACTCCCCCAAGCCACTCCCCCTGCCCTCGAGTAACACTCCCACTGTAAACACGGAAACTGTTCTGCTTTCTCGCCGTGCGAGAAGGCACAAACAAATGCTAGTTATCATATTATATAACTTATATAATATGATAACTAGCATTTGTTCTGCCTTCTCGCACGGCGAGAAAGCAGGGGGGGCGGCGCCCAAACGCCCCCATGTAAGAACCGCCACTGAGCCTCGGGTGTAGGGCCTGCCAGCTGAGCGGCCCCTGCCTCGGCTGGCTGCTCCAAAAACACGAGGGGAGAAGATTCTCTTCACTGATGACTGGGCCTTGTCGAGTGAGTTGAAGGTGTTAACGAACTTTCACAGTTCCTTTACGAATGGGTCGCCGAAAAGGTTTCCCTCCGCCATAGGGCCTGCCTCGGAGGTTGCTAGCTCCCCCAGTTTTGGGTCGATTTTGATCAGGATTGACCTCCTCCTCTCTGTTGATATGGCCACGTTTGCGTTCCCTAAGAAAATTATTGCTCTCTGCGCCCAACCGGATAGAATTTCCGGGGAGATCAGCGAACCAGAGGTTTTGGCGTCCTCCGCAATGTCGAGGATTTTCGCCAGGGGTCCTGCCGCATCCAAAAGCTTATCTTGGCAGGCCCTCCACGATCGATCGATACCCTTCTTGGGGTCCTTGACGAATTTCGTGAGAAATGTAGACATCTTAGGATCGATGTCCGGCGTGACCGCAACTTTGCCCTCCAAGGATGGGTGCGGGCATTCGGCCCGAAGGCAGCTACGCACTTCTTGATCTAGTGGCTTGCGCAGCCTGGCCGCCATGTAGGCCGCCACCTTAGGTGTGGGGACCCATTGAGACGAGCGCGGGTGGAGAAGCTCATCCGGGTTGAGCATATCAGCACTCAGGTCCGGATGGGAGGGCTGAGTGGCCGGTGCAGAGGACCACGAATTATCGGGCTCTCCGTCCCCGTCTGAGGTGTGCGGAGACTCGTCGGGGTCAGCCGTATCCCCGTCACCATGACCATCACCATGATCATTCCCTGCAGCAGCAGTCGAAATCGCCTGCGAGGTAGAAGGGGCGTCTGAGGTCTTAGCCTCCAGGAAGGCCTTCTTGAGGCGCGAAAAGGCGTCCGAGTCCACCCCCGTGTCCGCAGAGCGTTTTCTCTTGGGGTCCGGAACAGAAGAAGAAGCTTGGGCCGGGGGTTTGGGGTCCTGTCGCCCTAGGGCGTCCGCCCCATGTCCAGAGGGTTGGCATTGGGCCTGAAGCTGTTCAATCTTTCTTTCCAAGGGTTCGACAACCCGCGTCACCGCCTTCCACAAGGAGGAATCCATAACCTTACAGAAGTTGTCATCCACCGGTAGGTAGATAATCTGCTCTTCCTCCTCCTCAGCATAGTATTCGTCGTACTCCATGCTGGTAACACAGGGGTTGAGGTGGGGCAAAGCCCGAATAGAAAGGTCTTCCCGCTGTCTCGGGGTCAAAACAAGTGGAGTCGGGACCCACCAGCCTCCGCTATGAGGCTCACAAGAACTGCCCGGGCCGGTCCCAAATTGAAGCAACACCTTACCCGCAGTGCGGGTGTTCAGGCTCCGGGCAGGGCTCTGTAATATCTATCGCCAATAGCGCTGCCAACAGTACCCGCCGAACTTCCCTCACTACGCGCGAGACCGTTAGGCCGCTTCGTCGACGGAAGGTACGAAGCGCACTCAACGACTCGCACGACGCGGGGGGTCAAGCTCCTCAGAGTGGCAGCACAGGCGCGCGGTCCCCTAGCGGCCGGAGGCCGCCCGCGCACAGAGCGAAAAGAGAATACCACCGCGAAAGGAGCAGCGATCGCTCCCGCGGCTCACTCACAGTCGCCCCACGTAACCCAACGCGGCAGACTGCGAATCATAAGCATAAAATTGTACAAAACTTCTAACAATCAGGAAAAACACAAGAAACAAAAAGGCACTCATCTGTCTGCTGCTGGAGCAGCGAAGAAAGAGGAAGATAGAGTACCAGAAGGGGAAGTTATGAGGAGCCATGACCTGGGATTGGTCAATATGCAAGACTTTTTCTGTTTCCAATTTTCCCTGATGCTCATGGGAAATGTGGTTTTGTTACTATTGTTGATACCTTTATATGGCTGCTGGAGTGGAAATAAACGAGAAAGAACAGCCTAATCAGAAGCCTCCGCTCCTGACATAGAATCCCTTGCAAGCCTCAAACTTTGTCAAAGAAAACCACACATTTTCATCACATTTCTGTGATAGAAATTTCTGGAATCTGGGGGCGCTAGGTGGTGTACGAATGGAATGGCCGCCATGAAGTGGGGATCCCGTAGCCTGGTGCCGTTATCCTGCCAATAATCCTGCCCAGATGATAATAACTACCAATTAAATAACGATTGGAAGTGCCCGAAGTGTGAGGAACAAGCGACGTGAGTTTGGTGCATTTCCTTCACGGTTTTGCTGCGGAAATCGGTGGTTGCTGCATTTGCTGCTGCGAGATCCCATACAGCCCGGACCCGCCTCTGGGCATAGACCGCTACACAGGGACCGCGGTCCCCGCGTGGCGTGCGGGCCACCGTGCAGCCTGTCTCCAGAACTGAGGTGCGGTGAGTGCTGCCCTGCAGCGCTGGTAATTGCAGTATGAGGAGAGTGATCAGAGCGGGTGGAGGCGGCTACTTCATACCCGTGAGGCAGATATCCAGGTAACCTCACAGGGAACGGTGCCATTTCAAATTAGGCCGTGCGGCAGGAGGATCGGCCATAAGCGGTGGTGCTCGACATACACATTGTGCAAGGCTATAGAATGCACAAAGTAGAAGCACTTAACATAAATGGATAGCCCATGTCAAAGACTGTTACACCCCTGACCCTGCTGAACCTGGCTGTGCATCACAAGTGCTAACTTCAAAATGTACCAAAGCTATAAAATAGTGGCAGATGCCCCGGGATAGACAATCCAGAGCAAAGTGTTCGATATACGCTGGGGGCACAGAGACACAGGGCACATTCAACTTTCAGTACAAGAGCTTATTCATTGATTAAAAGGCAAGTAAACGCGTATGATTCACACTACACACTCCCAAAAATTGGAGAGACTTGCAAAGACACCGCGGGGTGTATTCGTTGTTCCCAAGTTACTCTTACTCAAACCACCACCACACCCACCGGGATAGGACGCAACAGCCTCCGATGCCTTCTAATCAACACCCGCTCTGCCCGCAAACACACCATCGAACTCTGGGACCTACTCGACTCCACCTCCCCAGACGTCGCCATCCTGATGGAGACCTGGATTAAACCCTTCCTCCGCACCCGAAATTGCCATAGCCATCCCTGACGACTAAATGATTACCCGTAGGGACCGCACCAACAGTAGAGGTGGAGGAATCGCCATTGTCCACAGAAACACCCTCAGATCTGGACCAGCAGCGACGACACGCTTGTCGCCGCCGAACACCTGCACTTCCAGATCCACACCGACCCCAACACCATTCTCAGAGGAACCCTCATCTACAGACCA
The DNA here is from genome assembly GCF_964263255.1 of Lissotriton vulgaris. Taxonomy (NCBI): domain Eukaryota; kingdom Metazoa; phylum Chordata; class Amphibia; order Caudata; family Salamandridae; genus Lissotriton; species Lissotriton vulgaris. The sequence goes on along the minus strand of NW_028252333.1, from coordinate 126,249 downwards.
CCTGGCCCCCGGCCGCAGTTCAGCGACTCCATCACAGACTTCATCAGCACGCACGTCCTTGCATTTATGGACTACATCCTCCTCGGAGACTTGAACTTCCACCTCAAGAACGCCAATAACAGCAACTCTGCCACCCTGCTCGACAACCTCGCCATCCTCGGACTCAAACAGCTCGGCACGACTCCCACTCACTCCGCCGGACACATGCTCAACCCCATCTTCTCCGCCAGCAACCACGTCACCTTCAGCTACACCACCAAACTCCACTGGGCCGACCACCGCTGCGTCCACTTCACCTATGAGAAGCCTACCACGCACCACCACGCACAATGGGCCCCCGGCAGCTGGAGCAAAGTCACCGAAGACGAGCTAGTCACCACCCTCGCCCTAACCCCACCAACGTACACTACCAACACCGGCTCTGCCGCCCTCAACCTCAGGCAATGGCTCGACAACTGCTCCAACACTCTCGCCCCGATCAAGAAACCCTTGAACAGACGCGCCAACAGAAAAGCCACCTGGTTCACCGTCAACCATCAGGCATCCAAGCAGGCCTGCCGCAGGCTCGAGAAGAAGTGGCACCACAAACACCGGACAGCAACACAGCTTACAAGAGCGCCATCCGCAGACACCACCAGCTCATCCGAACCACAAAAAGGACCTCCTTCAAAGAGCGCTTTGACAACAACGCACACAACAACAAAGAGCTCTTCAACAGCTGCCTGAAACTGAACTCGGACGAGACGGAGGTCCTCATCAATGGATCCACCCCCTCCACCTGGGACGACTCATGGTGGCCAGCTGCACTGGGAGCTACACCGACGCCCACTGACCACGCATGCAATCTGGGAGTCATCCTGGACTCGGCACTGTCTATGACCCAGCAAGTGAACGTCGTCTCCTCCTCCTGCTTCACCACCCTCCGCATGATCTACAAATGGATCCCCATTGGTACCAGAAGGACAATCACCCAGGCCCTTGTCATCAGCAGATGACTGGACTACGGCAATGCTCTATACGCAGGAACCTCAATCAAACTTCAGAAACGACTACAACGCATACAGAATGCCTCTGCATGCCTCATCCTCGACATCCCCCACCACAGCCACATCACAGCTCACTTGAGAGACCTGCACTGGCTCCCCGTCAACAAGAGGTTCACCTTGAAGCTCCTCACCCACACTCACAAAGCTCTCCACAACACCGGACCAGCGTACCTCAACAAACGACTCACCTTCTACACCCCTAACCACCAGCTTTGCTCCGCTGACCTTGCCCTCACCACCGTTCCCCGCATCCGTCGAGTGACCACCGGTTTCCGATCGTCCTCCCACCTCGCCGCATAAACCTGGAACACCCTCCGCATCTGTCTACGACAGACCCAGGACCTGTTGGCCTTCAGGAGACTCTGCAAGACCTGGCTGTTCGAGCAGTAGTGGCACCCCTGCCCCCCCCAGCACCTTGAGGCCCTCACAGGTATGTAGTGCGCTCTACAAATGTACTGATTGATTGATTGACTTGGTCTGGTGTAGAGTTGGGAATCACACATCATCTCCTTCTTCATCATGTTTTTCTTGCAAACTTTTTTCATTTAGTCACCGCCCATTCATCGTGTCCTCACCTGACCTCCCCTTCATCATGTCCTCACCTATAAATGCAAAATGTTATTTTCCTTTGGCATAGTCCATATTTCCGCATCTGTGTCCCTCCTTCACACACTTTCACCTTAATAGTCATTCGCACACAAGTGAACATTGCTGTACAGAGAGGCCCATGATTGGATAAGCATGTAGTCATCAGACCTTTATGACCTACTGACAGGCACTGTGAGGACCGTGCATTTCTTTCAGCCCCAATTCCAGAGATCTCAATCGCACCATGTGATAAACACCCAGTCGTATCCTGAAATTATCCAGACACCTAGAAGTGACTCAGTTCAGCTTAGATACTATACAAGTGGAAAATTAGTGTATAAAATAAGTACAGAAACACAACAGCAAAAAAATGCAAATTTAGTTAGTCGATGAAAGATGACTAAAACTTTAATAGGGACTCCACCGCTGACATGAATTACCTTACAGTATTGGTGAGAAATAGATCAGTATTTTAGAGCACATTTATCAAGTAAAAATGTGAACGTATGGCCCGGTACAGACCTATTTCATAATGGCTGTCTTGATGAGTATTCCTCTGTGGGCTAAAAGACGCCCCCAGGCGTATCTGAGCATCAGGAGACCTTAGAACGTGCCTCCTACTCCAACCACAGTCCTGTGACACCTCTGGCCCTCTTCCTCAATAGATTAGCTTGCCCTGTTGCACACTGAGAGAAAGACAAGCAAGTCACTCATCTTTTTAAATGACAAGCTGCTCCCAGGCGCCACAACCTCTGGGCTCAAAGGAGAATTAGGTGCGCGAGTAGGCACACACCTTGCTGTTAACATAGCTCCAAATGGTTTGAGCTTTAGGCGTCACTGAGCTTTTCGTCTGGCGCTGTGGCATCGCCCACATCACCCTAGAGTCAGGCCTGATAACACACCAAGTGTGTCCTGAGCCCCATACTCACAATACCACCAATCAATACCAGATGCGTCATCTATACTACTATTATAAAGAGGGAGCTGAAACCTTTGAGGTGGTTAAACTCAAGAAGTACTGCACCAATCACAACACCCAATACAGCATTGGAAAGGGGAGTTGCAGCAGATGGACATAGGCTATACAGGTGGCCACCATATACATTAGAAACATAAAAAGAACCATAGGAGTAAAGTAGTCCCTTGTGGGCATGGGCGTTGGCGTGGGTGTGTCAGGGGGCGTGTTTGTGGGCGTGTCAAACTACACACATTTTACTTTGTGGCCGTAACCTTTGGCAGAGGGGCGTGGGCGTGTCAAACTACACACTGAGAGGGCCGTGGGCGTGTCGGGGCGTGGACGTAGCCGTCTCAAAGTACACGCATTATACTTTGTGAGAGGGGCGTACCACAACAGCGTTCTCAGAGGGGCGTGCCACAAATTTTATAACAAAAAATGGCTGCGTCATTCAGTAGCGCGCCCAATCACTTCTCACACTTCCGTACAAGGTGCGCCGCATTCACGCACATTGCCATTCAGGCAGCGTTAATAACAGCAACCTTTGTGGGCATAAGCATTACCGATCTCAACCGGGGATAAACGCAGGCGTCTCACAATGCACACGCCCACACGTCTCAGAATGCACACGCCCACACACAACAACGCTGAACAGCACGCACACCTCACGACGTGCACAAACGCTAATCACTGTGATGAGATTAGCGTTCATGCACGTCATGAGGTGTGCGTGCCCTTTAGTGTTGTTGTGTGTGGCCGTGTGCATTCTAAGACGCCTTCTGCATTGAAAAGCGGTGGGGTAGCGTTCGGTAAAGTTTGCCGTCCTTAAGGTAAAACTTTTTTATACCCGGACAACGTCGGGACGGGCAGCTAGTTAATTATAATGGGGTGTCATGGTAAATAAGGCAGGCCTACCTGCTTTATCAAGAGGTCTCCCCATTACTAATAGTAAACACATTTTCTACTTTGATAAGGTAATAAAATAAAAGGGGAGTCAATATATGTATAAGACAGACCCACTGGCTTTTTCAGGGTATTACCACATTAATAAAATCAGCTTCATGTCATCGCTCAACCTTGTATCGCCATTGCAGATGTCCTCTGCACACCTTCCTTTCCCAGGAGTTAAACACTGTTGATTGCTCCTTTTGTGTGAGGGGGCATTTTTTTCTCTGTAAGGGAGGAGAGGGAAGAACCTGGCCTAGTAGCGGGGGTAAAGATCTGGAATCTGATTATGAGCCAAGCCAGAGAAATATGACAAATCTTAAAGGCCGATAAGGTGTTCATGTCGGTAAATGGGAACGACAGATTCAAACAGTGCATTTTTATCCACATATTGGTATCCTGCTGGTGGGCCTAAGTGGAACAAAACTGTACTTTTAGTCAGATTTTGCCTTTAATATACACACAGTATAAACACTACACATTTTCAAGTAAGCACACACTACAAACCTACACTATGAATGCCTCCTAATATTATAAGACCTACCCTAAGTCAGTACCAGTCCCTGAGGAGTCCCTTCTGCAACAGGCTATCTGTGTGCAGATACAAGGCAGCACACTGCAGTAGTCTCACACACAGAAACCACACACAAACGCACATATGTGTGTTCATGTAGAATCAGCCCTGTGCCTCTCACCATAGCTGCCCGGCAGCAACCATATCCTAAAAGGCGGACACTGGCAGTTAACACGCTCAGTCTAATTATAGTGAATTAACTGTGAGTGAAACTAGGGTAGTGAGACTCACCCATCGTAAAGTCCAAAATTCATCAGGTATTCAAAAAGAAAAATTCTGCTAGACTAGATTGGTAGAACCAATTTGCTACTCGTATGTAACTACTGACAGGTGTGTCCTGCAATTGGGGCTTGAGTTTGTTGTGTAAAGAGGTCCTGTTTAACCCCTTCCATGCTCATGACGAGCTCAGCTTGTCATGAGGCACACTGGAGCTGTGCTTATGACAAGGTGAGCTTGTCATGAAATAATGCCTTTCAAGCTTTTCCAGCACAGGAGGGGAAAAGCCATAGCAGCCAAGGTGTTAAAAAAACACACAACCTACCAGCTTGAACATTGAGTTACTAAATGCTCTTGACACCAGCCCTCCGGTCTCTTTCCCTTTCCACACATCAAGCAACATCAGAGCACTAACTGTTGGACATCTACCGTACACCCAGCAAAATAGAGCATATTGTAGGAACCAAGTTGGTGCTCTCCCAAACAAATCCCTCAGCTTCTGTAAATATCACAAATTTCTTATCAGTGAAAAGGTACCACGTGCACACCTCCTTCCTCTTTCCATCTAATAATATTTATACCACTGACGCATTCCTGACATCTTGAACAAAAATCTCACAGTGTAAAGAGGGGGTGGGGCCTTGGAGGGGGCCGGGCCAGCCTCATGCCAAGAAGTACCTAAGTACTGCTACCCGCCAGGCACCCTCCTCCTTCCACAAGCAAAAAGCTTGCTGAGGCTGGTGCCGATGTCCTTTGGTGTTTCCCACCTCTTAATGGAAGTCAGTAGTTCAAAGCATCGAAAAACAAGCTGGAAAACCACTATTTACACTGGTTTCCAGCTCGTTTTGCCTGCCACTGTGTGATATCGGCTCTTCACCGGCTGACCGTGTGATGGGAGCCGATATTGTGTATCACATGGTGGACCTGTGTGAGTTGGCAGGTATACTGGCTGCCTTCCCGAATTTAATAAGTCCCAAAAGAGGTGTGTTTTCCTCACATGGTTTTGGAATCCTGGTTTTCTTTTTTAGGGCTCGGCCTAGCGTTACACTGCGCAGCAGTGTTTGCGCAGTCGAGATTTTATGTTTTGGCAGCCCCGTCTTTTTCCGATTCGGGGCGTGTTTTTTGCAGTTTTTAACTCGTGACGTCACCCGTCACTCAACTGCTAAAACCACGTCCCGAACGCGAAAATGGCGCCGCTTTTGTGACGCCATTTCAGTGCTCGCTAGGCAGTAAAACACATGTTCCCTGCCAAGCCTGCTTCAGCCCTTTCCCGTGTCGGCACCGTTTCACTTCAGCCCCTTCCCGTGTCCGCCCCCGTTTCACTTCAGCCCCTTCCCGTGTCCGCCCCCGTTTCACTTCAGCCCCTTCCCGTGTCCGCCCCGTTTCTCTGCAGCCCCTTCCTGTGTCCGCCCCCGTTTCAGCCGACTCGTCATCAGAGGCTTGCTGTATCAACCTGAGAGGCGCTTGTTCTCCAACTGAAACCCAGAAGCTGCATGACATCATTGAATAGGCAAACGAGAATGGGGTCAGGCGCCTGCGTTGTCCTAGTCGCGACCGCCGACCCCCAGCCCCCGTGTGAGCGGAGTGCCGCCTGCTGCCAGGTCCACTGCGCCCAGGAGCTATATATCTTGAGACATCAGTATTAAGAACATTGTTGTTTTCAAAATCTGTCTAATCCTGTTCGTAAACCTGGTATCTCAACATGAATTTATCCTTGCCCTCTAATCGATACAAGAGTCATTGGTGATTTCTTCCATCATCTTATATACTGATGTGGGGATACTGAGAGAAAAACATTCTGACTGACACTGACCTGACCCCGGGTGCTCCTTCCCAGTATGTCATTGCGTGCCCCTGACCCCTTATTCACACCCTACCCACCCCAGTTCATGCCCCGTGGTACGCTGCCGGTGTCTGTTGAAGGGGTGAATTTAGCGGTGGTCTCTGTGCCTATTCGTCTCTGGGCCTCTCAGGTAGGGAGAATAGGTGACGGTGCCACCCGTCAGTGATTTCCACTCATTGGGGCCCCCTCCTCGGCTCTATGGCCCCCTGTCACTGCTCCCGCGGCCCATCCTCGGCTCCGTGACCCCTCTCGCTGCTCCCGTGGCGAGAACACAGTATAGAATACAATGTCTACACACTGGTGAAGCGCTGACCGGGTGTAAACATCATTGCATTGCCGTTTGTGTAGCGCTTCCCTGTCCTCTGCTTGGCCCAAAGCGCTGTCTTGGTTGTGAAATTATTAGCTGTCTGCATGAATTATGTGTCTAGTGCTTCAGTGCCCTGACAAAGTCATACAGCGCTGCGATTGGCATCGGGCGCATGGCGAGTCTTGTGTGCATGCAAGTGTGTTCATGTGTGTGCGTGCAGGTGTGAAGGTATGTGAGAGACTCTGTACAGGTGTGTGCGCATATTTATAAGTGTGTGTGTGTGACTGCAGCTGTGAGTGTGTATTTACAGGTGAGTGCACAATTGTGTGTGTGTGCATGTGTAAATGAATGTGAAAAGCTGTGTTTGTGTTTACAGGTGTGTGTATTTACTAGCATCCATCTTTTTGGGCCTCTCAGGCAGGGAGAAGAGGTGACGGTGCCACCTGTCAGTGAATGCCACTCGTTGGGTCCCCCTCCTCGGCTCTATGGCCCCCTGTCGCTGCTCCTGTGGCCCCTCCTCGGCTCCGTGGCCCCTCTCGCTGCTCCCATGGCTAGAACATAGTATAGAATACAATGTCTACACACTGGTGAAGCGCTGACCGTGTGTAAACATGATTGCATTGCCGTTTGTGTAGCGCTTCCCTGCCCTCTACTTGGCCCAAAGCGCTGTCTTGGTTGTGAAATTATTAGCTGTCTGCATGAATTATGTGTCTAGCGCTTCAGTGCCCTGACAAAGTCATACAGCGCTGCGATTGGCATCGGGTGCATTGTGAGTCCTGTGTGCATGCAGGCATGTTCATGTGTGTGCGTGCAGGTGTGAAGGTATGTGAGAGACTCTGTACAGGTGTGTGCATATATTTGTAAGTGTGTGTGACTGCAGCTGTGAGTGTGTATTTACAGGTGTGTGCACAATTGTGTGTGTGTGTGTGTGCATGTGTGAATGAATGTGAAAAGCTGTGTGTGTGTTTGCAGGTGTGTGTATTTACTAGCGTCCGTCTTCGTGAATGTATGTGAGATGCTGGGCGCGAACAGTTGTGTGTTTGTATGTACTGGTGTGTGTCTGTAGGTGTGAGAGTATTTGAGAGGCTTTGTGTATTTGGTGTGCTTTTGTATGTACTGGTGTGCGTCTGAGTGCATGTGTGAATGAATGTGAAAGGCGGAATGTGTGTTAACAGGTGTGTGTACTAGCATCCGTCTGTGAATGTATGTTAGATACTGGGCACAAACAGGTGTGTGTATGTTCTGGTGTGTGCGCAGGTGTGAGTGTATTTGAGAAGCTGTGTGTGTACAGGTGTGTATTTGGTGTGTGTTTGTATGCAGTGTTGTGCGTCTGTGTGCAGGTGTGAATGAATGTGAAAGGCTGTGTGTGTGTTTACTGGTGTGTGTGTGTGTACTAGCGCCTGTCTGAATGACTGGGCACGAGCAGGTGTGTGTATGTACTGGTGTGTCTGTAGGTGTGAGTGTATTTGAGAGGCTGTGTGCGCGCAGGTGTGTATTTGGTGTGTGTTCTGGTGTGTGCGCAGGTGTGAGTGTATTTGAGAGGCTGTGTGCGAGCAGGTGTGTGTTTGTATGTACTGGTGTGTGCGCAGGTGTGAGTGTATTTGAGAGGCTGTGTGCGCGCAGGTGTGTATTTGATGTGTGTTTGTATGTACTGCTGTGTGCGCAGGCCTAATGGATGAGGCACTGGCCTCCTAAGCCAGGGATTGTGGGTTCGAGTCCCATCGCGCAGCCAAGATTTAATGTTTCTTAGTAGGGGGCTTGAACCCACCCCTCTTCTCCATTGGCTGGCTTTCTAAACGGAGGCCAGCCATTGGAGGAGAGGGGCATCACTCGGTTCAAGCCCCGTCTTTTCCAGATTCGGGCGCGTGTTTTTTCTCTTTTTTCTTGTTTTCGTTCTGTGCTCTTCCCATTGGCTGGAATTTTACCTTCCAGGCAATGAGAAGAGGAGAGAACGAAAACCACGCCCCCGAATCTGAAAATGACGCTGGTTTCCCTCGGAGAAACGTGGTGGCGCTTATTAAGCCTTCTGTGGCTTCTTTATTTAATTATTTGGCAGCGGATTGGCTCTACTGGTGGTGCTTCAGTCCCTTCCCGTGCCCGCCCCCATTTGACTTCAGCCCCTTCCCGTGTCCGCCCCCGTTTCAGCCGACCCCGTCATCAGAGGCTAGAAAGATGGTGGTGCTTCAGCCCCTTCATGTGCCCGCCCCCGTTTCAGCTGACCCCATCATCAGAGGCTTGCTGTATCAATCTGAGAGGTGCTTGATCTCCAACTGAAACCTGGAGGCTGCATGACATCATTGAATAGACAAACGAGTATCGGGGAGGCGCCTGCGTTGTCCTAGTCGCGACCGCTCTGTGTGTGTGTGTGTATGGGGATCTGTGTGTGTGTGGGGGGCTTTGTGTGTGTGTGGGGCTCTCTCTGTGTGTGTGTGTGTGTGTGTGTGTGTGTGGCTCGCTGTGTGTGTGTGTGGCTCGCTGTGTGTGTGTGTGGGGCTGTGTGTGTGTGGGGGGGGCTCTGTGTGTGTGTGTGGGGCTCTGTGTGTGTGTGTGTGTGTGGCTTGCTGTGTGTGTGGGTGGGGCTCTGTGTGTTTGAGGGGGGCTCTGTGTGTGTGTGTGTGTGTGGCTTTCTGTGTGTGTGGCTCTGTGTCCACGAATACTCTCTACTACTCTCTAATGCTCACCTATTGCCGTTGTAAATGACAATACCATTTATTTATGTTTTATAAAAAAAAAGAAAATAAATGTCATGAGCAATTCCAATAGCTCTACCTTTAATAATGTCGAGACCATTGCATTGTAAATGCTTGTTGTTTATTGAATCCACTGACATTTGGCCAGGCATTCCAGTTTTGGAAAGTTTTCATTACAAGTGTTCTGGGGTAATGATCACCTCGCTTAGCATGTCGTTTGAGATTAAGCTCCTCAAAAGATTCTTGTCCAGGTTACCTTCCAACTTGCACCACCCTACTTTATATTGTAGTTGTGCCACTAGGTAATAGCTCACCATATCTGGCACAATTAAGTCCCTTCCCTCGGTTATCTCTCAGTATGCTTAGCTTTACTCTGTTTCTCTTTCCTCCAAAGGAATTGCATTAGCATTTTGTCCCCATCAGCATACAGTGATTCTGGTAGCTTACACATAGTGTCCTGAAATGTGTATAGACATCAACGCCTGGATTCCGTGGCCGAACACCATTGTCCAATGAATAACAGCGGCAGCTTAAACCTTAAGTCTATTGACTTCCAGCAGTTAGCTATCACATTACTAAAATTTAGTTTGCGACACTAAGGGCTGCAGTTTCCCACCGAAGAAGGAGATTCAGAGGTTCATTTGTTGAGCAGCTGTTAATGGCACCCAGTAGAAATAGCCGTGATTTATCCAAATTTATCCTAATACCAGAAATTTCAACAAACTGATCCATCTCTCACAACTGTGAATTATCATGAGCAGTGGATCCCTGAGTGACACAAACATGTACTCAGCATGCACTGAAATGAATGCTCTACATTTCATACCCATTTCCCCATCCCTTACAAGTCATTCAGTCATATAGTGGCTAGAGGTTCAACTGTCAAGATGAACAGTACGAAAACACATGGTTTCCCTGTCAGATTCCATTACCCATCTCCCATCTGCTCACACTCCTGCTAATAGAGCAGTATACAGTAATTGAACTTAGAAGGCACATTTCGGACTACAATCAATCTTTTTCAGGTCTTGCAATAATTATGCCCTCCCAATTATGTCAAATACTTTTTCAATATTGCGAGTGCGCAGGTGCATGATTTCCAATCTCTCAACTGATGGATCTTTTTAAGTTGACTGAGACGCCAAGGGAGTTAGCAAGAACAAGACAATTCAATCTTTGTGAAGTTCATTTTGCCACACAGTAAGGACCTGAAATCAATGACTGAGGTTAAGGAATTTTATTTCCAGTTAATAGTCAGTCCAATATGAATGTATGACGTTACAACACATACATTTACAATGCATGCCTTTACAACACAGTTTTTACATCGCAACATCCTTTACAACACATACATTTACATCGGAACCAACTACAACGATTTTTTTAAAACTAAGGGGCATATTACCAACGTTAAGCGATATTTACCGCTAACGATGCTTAGCAACGAATTTTTTAACGCCAAGCATCGCCGAAAATTATCGCAGAGATAACTTGCTATTAGCAAGGTTTATCTCAGAAATGATAAAAATCCTCACGCTAACTGCCAACTGAGAGATTATCGCTGGAAAACCAACGATAATCTCTCAAAGTTTGGCGTTAGCTTGATGATAGGGGCTCACAAATTTAGCCATGATATCCACCTTCCATAGGATATCATGGCTAAGTCAGGAAAATACCAGGTGTAAAAAAAGCAGTGCTAACCGCGGTTAGCGCTGCTTTTTTTATCACTAACAGGGTTAGCGAAATCCTTGATAATAGGAGAAATGTCGCTTAACAACATTTCTCCTATTATTTTTCTCTGGAACGCCCCCTTTGCATCTCATTAGAGAGACAAGGGGAAGCGTAGAGAAAAAGGGTGCTAACATGCACATTTGCGTGTTAGCACCCTGTTGCTGATAGGGAGATAATTTTATCTCCGCTTTCTTGGCTTTTAAAGCCAAAAAAGCGGAGATAAATCCCTTGATAATATGCCCCTACATTTACAACGCATTCCATTACATCGCATTATAACTTTCCAATGCATACCATTACAAAGCATACCATTATTTTGCATTTAAAGTAAGTGTTGAATAGTGTAGGGGTAAAAAAATACTATTCTAACTCCAGGGGGTGCAGCAGTAGGGTAAGTGTTGGATAGTGTAGGGGTACAAATTATTATTCCAACTCCAGGGGGTGCAACGGTAGGGTAAGTGCTGGATAGTGTAGGGGAAAAAAGTATTATTCTAACTCCAGGGGGTGCAAAGTAGGGTAAGTGTTGGATAGTGTAGGGGTACTATGAGTTGTAATGGTATTCATTGTAATGACATGCAATGTAATGCCTGCGTTGTAGTGACATGCGATGTAGTGTCATTCGTTGTAGTGACATGCAATGTAATGGATGTGTTGTAGTGACATGCGTTGTAAAGGATGTTGCGATGTAATGACGGCATTGCAAATGTAGTGCGATGTAATGATTGCGTTGTACAGGTTGTTTCCCGTCCAATATATATGCTTATCAGGAGAGTATTACAAAAATACAAGATTACAGCTGGCAAGCTGAAATATTGCAACGGTTCAGTCTTAGTAGGATAAGATACCAATTAATCACTGTCATAGCAATACAAAAACTAAGAATTAGCAATAGGTGTTCATTAAAGAAACTCCAGCTCTCTCTCCTAAACATAAATATGTTCTAAAATCCTCTAATAAAGATTTTAAGTTTAGAATAATGATGGTTTCTAGAGTGGGGTCTCAAAAAAGTCAGAAATGTGAGTAGGTATCAGTATAGTGAAGTCTCAAGTAGAAGAAATTGGAATAAGGGTTTAGCACGAAGCTTCACAACTGTAAGAATAAAGGAAGTAGAGAGATCTGTACCCCTCAATGTCAAAGGAAATATGTTCTGGCTCCTAACAATGTGAACATTAATTAAAACAAAAAGAAACTTCAGCAATATTCGTATCTCTTCCCACCCCACCAGGAGCCAATCATGTCACTGATGGGTCATTGTGAGTGTGTAAGGGAACATTGCACATTAGGCATATGATATCTATGAAAAAAGAACATTTGGACATGTACTTCTGTGCACATACATAATGCTATGCTGGCATTCTGTTACATTTATATTATAACCTTTGTGAATTGGGTTCATTATGTTTGCAAACATTTCCAGTCACTATTAAAAAGCAATTATTTAAGGGGATGACCAGTTCACCAAGGATAGTGGGATCAGTTTCAAGACTCTTGAGCGTACCTGCTGTACCCCAAAGCATTTAATGCTGCCACCAGCCATGGCATGTGCACAGTGTGGGATTTTACAGTTGCAAAGACAGAAATTGTTTGTTCATAATTATGGGCCAAGAAAATATTTTTGCGACCAGAAATGCCTTCATTTATGACTGTCTGGAATTTGCCCTTTGATTCCTGAGGTGTAGAGTTGGCTTTAGTGCACTTAATTCTCCACCACAAGCAAAGGGAAAAAAAGAGTTGTAAAATCCCATGCAAGAGTTTGAGATTGGACAGAATAATGCCTTATTAGCCATGTAAAACTGTGCACGCCTACATATGTGTATATTTTTTTGGCATTCGCAATCTCTTATCCAACTTTTTCCCATCATGGAAATGCGGTATTACTCCAGGAAAGGGCTAGGACAGCGTTTTTTAACCTGTGGTCTGGGGACCCCTGGGGGTCCACTACATCTACTTAGGGGGACTGTGGCTGCTTAGACAAATTAAATATGAGCAGATGAATAAAATGTATTTAAATAAAGAAGCAAGATGTAAAATTGAAAAATAGAAAAGGTTCTGTAAATGTGAAGGGCTTTGAAAATGAAGTCTAAAAATTTAGTGGCTATCCTCAGGACTATTCGGTAGAGCAGTGCAAGTGCATCAAACAGAATATAATATGATAAATGAGCAGCCTCAATTGACTCCTTTTTATTTTGCAGATTACATCTTCTATGAGACATTTTCTTCACTTCCTGCCGAAATACCACTGCTGCTGATTGGAGCAAAGACCTGCAATTGCCTGTACAATCTCTCCGAATCGAGAAACCTGACTGAAAAGATTAAAGAAGGGATGCTGTGTGGTGTGAACCAGAACCGTCAAAATGGCGGTTGCCCTGTAAGTGCAGCTCAATTTGCTCCTAAACATTAAAATGTAACTAGACTAGATTGGTCCTCACAATTCCAGCCAAGTACCCAATGTACCATTGCATTAAGCTCAAAATCACTGTTTCTGTGACCACAAAATGCAGGTATGCAATGTATCAAAGATATTATTTGGTTTGGGAAAGACTTTTCTATTAGCAAAATGTCTCTTCCGACTCGCTACAAATTACTATTAGAAGGGAGCTTGAAAAGAGCGTCACCTCATGTTTGCTATTCATAATGAAATGTGTCAGTGGTATGTGACTGCAATTACATTGGCAAGTTGTAATGGTATCAGATTCACAAAAGGGAAGCTGTCCCTCTGGGACAGTTTCCCCTTAGTGAATCATGTTTGACCACCTTTGGGGGAGGAAGTGAATCATGTTTGACCTCCTTTGGGGGAGGTGACAGTAGTCCTCGAAACCACTGTCTCCTCCTACCAATGTGCTCCAAAATGGGGAAAAAACAGCACTTATCTCTCTAGAGGACACAGACTGCAGAAAAAACAAGCATTTGCAATGCAATCAGTCTCGCCTTTCGGCACTTATATGTATTTAGCTATGCTGCACATTAGCCTGGGTGCTGATACATCTACTGTTCTTTAACATGGAGGGTAAGTAAGCACCAAACTGATTGAGACCCCAGATATGGGAACACATGGTGAGAAATATTGCCTTTCAGCGGGAAATGGTACAGTCCAAACTTTTGTTTTAAATATAAAATCAGGGCCTTTGGTGGTCATATCACTGAAAATACAAGATTTGAAAGTAATGTTATTGTCTACAGGTGCTCGTGGAAGACAATTTCTATGGACTGGAAACTAGAGAATGCTAAAGTGATTTTGGTATTTTACTGAACTCTGCTGATCGTTTCCTATCAAATGTAAAGATGTAAATGTAAAGAGGCTTTTATATAGCGCATACTATCACTCCAGGGAGCATCTTGGCACTGTTGGTCACCCCAGGATAGAAAAGGGTGAGTAGGCTGGAACAACTCTAAGAGATCAAGCATTACACAAAGTCCTTACAGGCCGCGTCGGAGAGCGTAAAAACCCAGGTTTTTAGGGCTTTCCTAAACAGAGATTCTGTTGAAATTTGACGAAGTGCGGGAGGAAGTTTATTCCAGGCTCTAGAGCCTAAGACTGCAATGGATTTTCCACCTTTGGTCGCTAGTTTGAATTTTGGGACCACTAGTAAGTTGAGGTGGGAAGATCTCAGGTTTCGGGATGGCAGATGTCGTTCAAAGATGTTGGATAGATATCTAGGTCCTTTTGCGTGATAGGCTCTAAAGGTAATAGTCAAGATTTTAAACAACACGCGCTTATGGATGGGCAGCCAGTGGAGGGCACGGAGTGCTGCAGAAGCCGATGATTTCCTGGGCCAGCCCAGGACAAGACGGGCGGCGGCATGCTGGACCATCTGCAACTTGTGGAGCACGGTCTTGTTAGCTCCAGCATATAGACTGTTGCAGTAGTACAGTCTTGATGTGATAAGTGCCACCGCCACCGTCTTTCTCGTGGACAAAGGAAGGACATCGAAAAACTTCCTTAGCATTCGGATGATATGAAAGCAGGAACTTGCTACCCCAATGGCTTGTTGCTTGAATGATAGGGTATTGTCGAACTTAACACCTAGATTACGGGCAGAGGAAATGGTGTTTGGGGGAGCTTCAGCGCCTTCAGGCCACCACTGCTTAGGGGAGAATAGATTTTGCGAGCCGAATGGAAGCATTTCTGTTTTACCAGAATTACACTTCAAGTGGTTGATCTTCATCCATTCGAACGTCGCAGTTAAGCATGTTTTGAGATTTTCTTCAGCTTGTGGAGACTCCCTGTCGAGTACCAGAATGAGCTGCGTATCGTCAGCATAGGAAATAGTGCTGATCTGATACAAAGAGATTAGCTCGGTCAGGTGTACCATATAGAGATTGAAAAGTATTGGGCTCAAAGTAGAGCCCTGTGGTACCCCTGTTTTAATCGATTTTTCCTCAGATCTGTATTGGCCCAGCACAGTGATTTGTCGTCTATGGCTCAGGAAATTTTGGAACCACTCTAGCACTACTCCGCCTATCCCTGCGCTCCGGAGACGGTCAATCAGAATGGTGTGGGAGACCGTGTCGAAGGCCGCCGATAGATCGAGTAATATCAAGACGGCCTTCTTTCCAGAATCCATAGCGGAGCGCAGGGATTCAGTGGAGAATAAGAGTGCAGATTCGGTCGAATGTTTAGACCTGAAACCCGACTGATTCGGATGCAGGACATTCTTATCTTCCAGATAAGTGGTGAGTTGGTTATTGACGAATGACTCAGTCAGTTTGGATAACAGTGGCAACAGTGAGATAGGCCTTAGGTTGGAAAGAGTGGCAGGGTCGGGTAAAGGTTTCTTTTGAAGGGGTTTAACCGCGGCTAATTTCCAATCTAATGGAATATCTGCCGTTGCTAATGATGAGTTGATGATTTCATTCACTATGGGATTTACCTCATTAGCCAAAGCTCTTAAAAACATAGGCGGACATGGGTCAAATGGTGATCCAGACTTGCTAGACAGAATGGCCTGACGTGATTCCTCCAAAGAGATGGGGGCAAAAACATTAAAATGGGGATTAGATGGATAGTTTATTCCATTTGCTTCTGTAGATTTGTTTTCACGAGAGGTTGAAATTAAGGTTGGAGGTGGAAAATCCTTAACAATGGATTGAATTTTATTGTCGAAATAGTCTGCAATAGAATTACACAGTGATAGCGAGGGTGGGATATCCTGGGCAAGAGCTCTAGGATCAGTGAAGCTATTTACAATCTTGAATATTTCTTTCTGATTGTTTCCCGAAGATGCAATGGCCTCTGAAAAGTGGGCTTTTTTTGCTGATTTAATGGCGACATGATACTGTTTACGCGCTGCTTTGTAGATTTTATGGTCTTCTTCTGAGTATTTTCTGCGCCATCTGCGCTCTAATGCTCTCACTTTGCCTAATTCACTCTTCAGAGTGGAAGAGAACCAGGGGGCACTTCCTTTGGTTTTGTTGCTCATAGGGGTCATTTCCTTCAGCAGATCTTGTTGGTTACTAAGAAATGTAATCCAGTTACAGAAATGTTGATTGTCTATTGTGGTACAGCCGGATAAAATAGGTTTAGTCTCTATTACATTGGTTAAAAGATTTGGTTGGGCGAGGACTTTTTTCCAATCAGGTTTTTTTTCTCCTGTTGTTCTTATTTTGGTGTGTCTATGGGTGTTTAGAGGTGAGTTAAAAGTTACCTCAAAAGGGATAAGTTTATGGTCAGACCAAGTTTGGACTATTGGGGAAGTACAGGTCAGCAGGTTCAGATTTGAGCAAATACAGTCTAGTATGTGACCCGCGCTATGCGTGGCTTCTTTGTTTAACAGCGTAAGACCAAGAACATTAATGATATCCATAATACCCATTACTCCTGGATCGCTAGGGGAGTCGAGGTGAAAATTTAAATCCCCTAATAGAGTAAAGTGAGCAGCTCTAAATGTGAGATTGCTCAGTGCATCCCCTATGCTCTCTAAAAATTCTTGGGGTTGCCCCGGGGGGCCATATATCAAGGCTCCAGAGAATGACAGGGAGTCATGAATATTTAAACAAAATGCCATGGCCTCTGCTCCCTTTATATCAGATAGTTCATAAGTAGTGCAGGTCATGGTGTTTCGATAGATAATCGCCAGACCCCCTCCCCTTTGTTCTGGTCTATCAAGACTCTGGATTTGAAATCCTTCAGGGAGGGCTACCACTATATCAGGGGTCCACCAGGATTTTAGCCACGTTTCGGTTATAAAAAGAATGTTAAATAGATGCAGTTGCCAGAAAAAAAAAGGTCCTCAGCAGAAAGCAATTCTGGTATTTTATTGACAATTTCACAGGTCGTTTTCTATCAAGACAGTAAACAAAGACAGTTGAACAGAAAAAAAAAGTCCCTAAGCGGAAGCAGACAAGTCCTAGGGCTGATCTCCAGAGCCCACAAAGTACATATATAAGTATATACTAAAGTATATACAAGAGGTCTCGAATGCTCGACCTTACAAGCGGCCTTAAGGGCATGCTTTCCTTTTGAGTGGTGTCACTAGGGTTGGTGTCACCCAGTGCAGTAACTCATGGTGTCACCCCCTCACAACTTACCCCATAGACCTCCTCTTAAGTAAAACCCCTGAAATGAAAGTTTACACTTGCTTTATAATGAACTATGTCTGCAAATGGTGTGGTAAGCTAGCTTATACTGTGTGTAAAACAATTTTAAAACAATGTGAAAATTCATGTGCCTACCGTCGCAGGCTGGGTCCACGTAGTCCTATAATATAAAAGTAACTAGCCACTACTGAGCAAAGAAGGAAAAACTTCTGTTTCTCTCTGGTTACAGCTATTCTGTGCTGGAAATTGCATGAAAATTGATCGCAGTTACAACATAATACAAGTCGTCCTGTGTGTGAAGCAATAAACTGCCAGGCTCAGTCTGAAATGAATGGTGTGCACTAACCGGCATTGCGCTCTAGTATTACTCAAATGCTGATCAACTTAACAGTACAGAGTCTGTAGACCCAGAAAGCATGAATGACTCACCTGATTCCTGCTGGTAAACATGCGCTGGGGAGTGTATGCTCCATACTGAGCGCTTCGCCGCTTGTAATCGTCTTGGGCCTAAACTCTTCGGTTAATTGGGGCCAAGGGGTCACCAGTTGCAGCAGCAGTCAGCAGTTTAAGAATGGGGACACATCTCTACTGATCTGGGCCGCGCACTGGGACCAGAGGAGTGCCGCAGCCTTCCCGCGCAGTTTCCCTGTTCTGGCCAACCTTCCAGCGTTCCTCACATCTGCCGCCTCTGCCGCTGGTCAGCGCGGCACGGAGGAACGGGGACTACATCCCCCAGCGGCCCTCGCAAGCGGAAGTCGTGCATGCCCTGTCCCGCCCCCGGAGGTGCTCTTAGTCCAGCGAGAGCCCCGGGGAAGCGGGGGACACATCTGTACTGACCTGGGCGGCGCACGGGGAGCAGAGAAGCGCCGCAGCCTTCCCGCGCAGCTTCCCTGTTTTGGCCAACCTTCCAGCGTTCCTGACACCTGCCGCCTCTGCCGCTGGTCAGCGCGGCACGGAGGAACGGGGACTACATCCCCCAGCGGCCCTCGCAAGCGGAAGTCGTGCACGCCCTGTCTCGCCCCCGTGAGGTGCTCTTAGTCCAGCGAGAGCCCCCGCGTCGCGGGACGCGCACGGGCAGCGCCGGGCTAAGGGCGGGCCGTCTGTGGCCGTCCGGGTCAGGAGGAGGCAGGGCTGGGCCACCCCCCTGACATCGCTAGATGGGTAAGCGCAAGAAAGTTAATGATGCTGAGGAGGGGGGGAGCAAAGCTAAGGTACCAAAACACTCGAACTCCATTTTGACGTATCTTTCTTCTGCTGTGGGGGCTCATACAAAGGAAATAACAAACGCCGAACACAAACTGGGCCTGACATCCTCATCCCAGTCCAATAACCCTAATACTCAAGACATCAAGAACTCTGTTAAAACTTCCCATATCCCGCTCGAACCTGAGGTGGTTATTGCCAACCCCACCCTACCAGCTATTTCCGGTGCTGACAAATTCCCAGACTGTACCTTTATGCATCCTGCTTCCTCTAGTATCCAGCAGTGTGACCCATCCCCTAAACGGAAACGGGGAAAACTTAAGAAGGCCCCTGTTGTGCCTCTTGGGGTTTCAGACTCTTTGACAGATGGAGGCCCTATTTGTTGCTCGGATTGAGCCCCTACTCGTCGGTATTGCAAAGGACATCGTGGACACTTTGAAAACTTGTTTGGAAGGACTCTTAAAGAAGTGTTCACTTCTGGACAGACTTGTACATGATCACACCCTGCATTTAAAAGCACACAATGTGGGGCACGTAGGGAATGGTAATAGTGGTAATGAGGGGGCTAAAACAAGTGAGCTGGGACCACCCCACAGTGAGATGGTGCAAGCTAAAGTTGACGACAGGACGAGAGACCCTCTAATTCCCAGTAAAGGCTTGGAGGTTATTCGATCTCACCCTAATATTTCTGCTTGCCCGACTGAACAACCTAAGGTTTTCCAATCACAAAAGGGTGAGACCAAGCCAGGTTAACCTGCACTTACCACCGGATGCTGCCCCATTTGTTGCCATCTTTACCGGGGTACCCCCACTCATTGAGGGAGAGTCTGAACCTGTTTTAGACCTTATGGCAAGAGGGCGTTCAGGGTGTGATGATGTTTGCAGCGGGGCTCTAATCTCTGACAGAATTATTTTTGCAAGAAGGGTGGGCTGGATAGGGCGGCGTGCGAAGTCTGTACAAGGGGATTATGTGCTTATCAACTTTGACAGGGCTAATCTGGCAGATAGACTGTTTTGGGATGGGTCACATATTTCTACAAGAGATCAACTGAGACCTGTGCCTTTGGGTTATTTTTATCCCCCCTTTCTAAAATCTTATGGTGACCACCGACCATCAACCCGGAGGCAGGGGTTGATCCCAGTACCGGGGGGAACATACCCAGTTGTGCATGATTGCATTAACACCCTAAAAACAGTCACTGCAGCCCCGGTACCTATTCCCTATTTAGCATTTAGCCCCGTTGTGGGCGGCGGGATGGTCCTGAGTAATCGCTTTGCCCCTTTGTCGGGTTTAGAAGATAATGACTGACTGGCGGGCATGAGGCCTGTTACTACGGTTGAGGCTTCTATTCCTGATGAGGGTATAGCTTAAAAAATCCTCAGTTGGAATGTGGCTGGGGTCAGAGCTAAAAGAAGTAATGATGCATGGGTTAGCTTTGTTACTAGCCATGATATTGTAGCACTGCAGGAAACATGGGACACCTCGCCTGGTTTGTGGTTGTATGGTTTTGTAAGCTTTGCCGTTCCGGCAGTTCCTTGTAACACTGGTAGAGCCAAGGGAGGTCTCATTCTCCTTTTTTATTTAAAACTTAAGGGAGCCTTAAAATTAATTAATAGTAGCTCACCAAATCTTTTAATTGTGGAAAGGGAGGTTTCACCCAGCAAGAAAACCCTCTTTATAAATTTTTATAATTCCTGGAACAGGGATAATGACAATGACCATATCGCTACCCTGGAATCCTTTTTATTCAGTCAAGACAAAAACACGAACGATGAGTGCGTCCTATTGGGCGATTTTAATATCCACCCTTGTAACAACATATGTAGCATAGGCGATCCCTTGGGCCCCCCTAGTGTAGGGGCCACTCATTTTGAGCACACTAAGACCGGAAAGGCATTGGAAGAGTTGCTAGCTAATTCTAACCTATCTGAACCCACGACTCTGGATGGGAAGATGAGAATAAATACCTATAAGGGCTCAGAACCTGGGTCTGATATAGACTATATATTTGTGACCCCAGGGATCTTACATCGGGCTCTTTCCTATGTAACAGTAGTCTCCTTGTTCAGCGACCACAACCCTGTCCTACTTAAAGTGAAATGGGGGGACTCTATGGGATCCATGTCATGCCCTGCTAAGACTAGGTCAGTACAACGCTCTATGGATCAGGGGAGAAGGATAAAGTGGGCAAATGTGGTCCCTGAAACTTTTTATGCAGATCTCCTCCCAAAAATTGAGGGCTATATGGCCATTTGTGGGGACCCGAGTGCAACAAATCACGAAGTAATGGGGGCTTTTGAATCCATATGCACACATATCTCTTCAGATCTGACAGCCAAACTAGGGCTGGGGGCAAATAATCATCGCCGATGGTTTGACACCAAGTGTTCAAAAGCACACAGAGCACTCAAGTCAGCCTTAAAACACAATCCGAAAGACAAGGCGGTCATTATACTGCTAAGGAGAGAGCACAAACAAGCTACCAAACAAAGGATGGATGATATAAAGGCAGCGGCTTGGGATAATCTAGATGTTCTTCGGAATAGCAGCAAATTTTGGACAACAATTAATGAGCCTTATTTCTCAGATTCAGACAATCGTGTTACTGACTGTGTCATTCCCGATGACAAATGGCTGAGTCATTTTAGAACAGTCTACGGCGATCTGGACTCAGAAGCCCCTGGCTATATAAGGATAATCCCCGAGGCTGGACCAGTAGTTTTTAATGAAGTAGAAGTGGAGCTAGCAATCTCAGAGTCGACTAAAAATAAAGCCTCAGGACCAGACGGGGTGCCAGTGGATTTTTATAAACATTCCCCGAAAGTCTGGGCTAGAATACTGTCTAAGATATTTAACACTGCAAATGGAAACCTTTTTCCTACCTCCTGGGCTACCTCAATCATAGTGCCGATCTTTAAAAAAGGTCGGCGAGACGACCCAGGGTGTTATAGACCCATATCCCTCCTAGATTCTGCAATAAAGATCTTAGGCAGAGTCCTTCTGGTTAAGTTGAGGGACAGTATTGAAGGGTGTGGGGGGTTATCAAACATCCAGTGTGGGTTCAGGGAGAAAAGAGGTACCCTGGAGCAGTGCTCCAATTTGCACATGCTGATCGCCAGGTATACGGTAGCCAAGGAGGGGTCGCTATTTTTGGCTTTTATGGACCTCTCCTTGGCCGTCGACCTGGTGAACAGGGCCAAGCTATGGGCAATTCTCTTGGAACTTGGTATTGATGGGGCACTAGTTAAATTTATGGCATCACTCCACCAAGAGCTGTTCTCCCAAATCCGGGTCACCAATGAGGGAAGGTGCACATCCAGCTTTAAATCTATGTGTGGAGTGCGCCAGGGCTGTATTCTGGCCCCCCTCCTCTTTACCATCTACATTAACGGCCTAGGACAACATCTGGAGGAGGTGGGTGGGGACGTCCCGCGTATAGGAGAAACTAAGATTCCTGCTCTCCTATACACGGACAACGCTGTCCTCATAGCCCATACTGGCAACGGTCTGCAGCTTTTACTTGATGCATTTGGGGCATTTATGGACAGGCTGGACCTAAAGGTAAACGCTAACAAGTCTCACACCATGGTGGTCGGATTCCATAGAAATAGGGGCAAATCAAATAAAAATTTTAAATGTAAGGGAGAGGTGGTCACAAGGGTAGCTGTTTTCCCATACCTGGGGGTGCTCTTTGACGAGAGAGGTTCTTGGGGCCCTCAGGTAAGGGCAAAGAGTCTATCCGTGGCTAGATCAACCGCGGAACTCATGGGTTTTACAAAAAGGTTGGGGGCAAGGCCGATGGAGGCCTTACTCAAGGTCTACAACGCTAAATGCATTTCTATCGCAATATATGGGTCGGCCTTATGGGGACATGTACACTTAGAAACAATCCAGAGGGTAGAAAACAGGTTCCTGCGTTCTGTGTTGTCCGTGCCCCAGTCGTCCCCGACTTTTTCTACACACGCGGAGATGCGCCTGGATTATGTCACCGACAGGCTCAACCTGGCGCCTTTAACATTCTGGCTTAAGATCTGGCTTAATAAGGAACTAACCCTCAACCACGTGATTCTAGCTGATGTTATGTCCTTAGATAATCCCCATAAAGTGCCCTGGTTGGAGTACCTGAGAAAATCTTTTGAACATTTGGGACGCCCAGATCTCTTCTTGTCACCATCCTGTATTAGGAAGGCGGATGTGAATCTGGTCACAAAACAGTTTATGGAAAGGGCCAGATTAGCTAGAGAGGATAGGGAACTGTTGAAACCCACTGTGCGATCCCACTATATGCTCTTAGGTTCAAACTCACTTGAGCATTACCTTATAACTGTCACTAAGCCATTTCATAGGTTTTTATTGTTAAAGTTCAGGTTTAATTTGATTCATTTTTATTTGGGTAATTACCCAACATGGGTTAAACCAGATCTAGCAACCACTTGCACTTGTGATCAATTTTCAACCCAAGACACAATGCACTTTGTAATGTTTTGCGGGCTCTTCTCGGACATTAGAAAAAAATACTTGCGGCCTATTTTGAAGGAGGCTGGCTTTACGCAAGTGAGACCGGCATTGGTTTTCCTTCAGTCTCTGAGTAGTATCCGTACCACATTTTGTGTGGCTAATTTTTTAGTGGCGGCTTCGAGGAATAAATTGCATAATGCCCCACGGTCTGTGACACAATGAGTTTTTATCATGTTATTTATTTATGTGTTTTTAATCTTTTGATCTATTGTACTTCATATAACGAAAACGAAAATGTATCAAATAACTTTATATGTGTACATAAAAATGTTTTTATGCCTTTTATGATTTTTATAAATCGAATAAAGTGTATTTGACTGACTGACTGTTTAAGAATGTACCTGAACAGACGTTGCTGGAGCCTACCGAGAAGCACTTGTTTTTGCTTAGAAGTGTTTTATTCTTACTTGCCGGTAGTGACACTTCATTTTTTACGTGTTCCTGTTCGCCTGGCTGCCATTTGTGCCAGCCAGAGAGACCTTCACAGTACATATCCCCCTAAATAAAAGTGCTTACTGTAATATTGAAATAATTTCTTCGGGCAAGAAGAGACACATTATAAAGGGTTCTCTCTTGCGCCATTCTGTGTCGTCCTTCGCAGCGGCAATAAATCATCCAGTCCTGCGGACTTCCTCCTGTGAGCCTGGTGTACTACACAACATCGCCCAAAATAAACAGACCACAACATTATCACTGTAGCAAAAAAGGCCACTTTATTTAGATCAGGTAACTCTCTGAAATAGAAATCCTCTTTATTTCCTTATGTATACACAATTTGGTAAATTGCCAAAGCCTTTCACTTCTTACGTATAATGTTGAACTTTCTGACCAAAACCATCAATATATATACATTTTGAACCTTTTTCCAAAACCCTTGTTTTATTACCTTTCTTTCAGGTTGTACCAAAAGGATGGGTCAGCCCGCTCCAGACTTACCCACCCCCAAAACCACCTCTCCGCCTTGTCTTCCAGAGTACCTGTTTATTAGTGGCATGAAAATGTTTTGTTTTTTTTTGGGGTGGGAGGGTGTTATTTCGCACCCTACAAAACACTCCGGCCTCCCTTCCGAGCTCCACAGAATCTCTCTCGCGCTTCAGCGTTCAGTTTAGAACGATGACAGCGCGTGCCTTATCCCTACACCTGGCCTGTTCTATTCGGGCAAAAACCCCAGGGGAAGACTGCTCGCGCTGCGCTCCCCCTGGGGCCCCCAGTCGGCACATTCCTCATTGCGCCACTTAGAAGGGCAGGCACCAAAAAAGTTCCCTTTAACTTAGGCCTCAATGCTCGTGCTCACTACACCGGACAAGCTGAGGCAGGAAATTGAAAATCGGGCCCGCGCTGCGGGCGGGAATTTCAGCAGGGCTATAAAGATACATTGTAGGCAGCAGCAATGAATGAACAAAGTCATTAACTCTAGCTGGTGTCACAGGCCGGCGCCGGGGCGCGCTAGCAGTCTAGTGTCACGATGTCACCCCATGTGATGGTGTCACCCGGTGCGGTCCGCACCCCCGCGCCCCCCTAGTGATGGCCCTGTTCCTTTTGCAAACCACAATTCCTGCATTCACAGCAAATCGCAGGGGGTCATAAATAGCAATCCGTTTCATTAATATTAATTTGGTAATTTGGCAGGTCATTTTTCTGCTCTCTGAGAATGGACAATATCTGTTGCTACCTGTTTGTACATAGGTAGCATTGCACATTGCATACATTTTCACAAACCAGTCGGTGGAAAATTTGCACATCATGCTTCATGAACAGGGATCAATACACTGGGCTACAAGAGACTTACATTTCTGGAAGTGTAGTGTATAATTTCTGTGAGTGCTGTGTTGTGCAGCATTTTGTAGTGCTAAAGAGTGTGAAGGATTTTTTTATTTACATTTCTTTATTAGGTGTTCCTCCATATCAACAGATTACATACAAGTATCAGCATTAGTCTTTGTCACCTCAGCCGAGGTGGAACACTGTTTTGTATCAGTACAAATCAAGATTTAGACCACCGATGTAGCCAGTGGAGTAGACTCTTGTTCCACATTCCTGCACATTTTATAAACATTCCCAAAAACATAACTTCAACTAACCACCCCCACCCCTACTCCCTCCCCCTAACCCCCCCTCCACCCCAACCATCTACCCACCAGGTATGGGCACCTCGAGGTCTGTACTTCGTATGATCTATACTGGGACCCTTTGCGTCTGCCCACTGTGTCTCTGGGCTGTCCCCCGTGTGGAAGGTGTCAGCTCCTCATTTGCTTGTGTGGTGTGCCCCGTTATCTCTTGCATCATTGTTCCCCATGACAGCAGCACGTCCGGTCAGGTCTTCTATGGCCAGCCGCCAGTAGTCCTTAATTGTTGGGCACAGCCACACCATGTGCGGGGAAATCCGACGGAACTCTACGACATCTGGGGCAGTGTGGATCCCTGGATGCATCAATGGCATGAAGCCGCTTGGGTGAGAGATAAGTCATATGTATCATGTTATATTGTATTTGTTTAAAGCAGTTGCATACCGATACCTTCCGGACCCCTTCATGTATCCTTTCCCAGTCACAAGGCGTAATCTCCTGCAAACACACCTGCTGCCAAGTATTTTCTATTTTGAGGAGGCCATTCCTCTTATCTTCTCGAAGCGCCCTATAGAGGTGAGTCACAAACTTCCAACCCCCAGCCATGGCGAGCATCGTGACTAGGATGTGCGTGTACTCCGGGGCTTCTGGGAACATGGGCCACAGGGATCACGCCATCGCTGCTATCTTAGCACACTGCAGAAACTGCCCGACCCCAGCTCAAAATGACTCACTCCCTCTTGGTAGGTGATGAATTTATTATCCGGATAAAGGTCAGAGAGCATCAGACAGGCCCCATCTTTCCACTTGTCCGTGGACATCACCTGTTCTATGTGGGCAAAGGATGGCATAAGCCAGAAGTTCATCTCCGGGGAAAATGGTCGACACCCAATCAGGTGTCGCATCACCTGACTCCACAAAGCTGCTCCAAGTCTCACCAGTGGAGGGCTCTGCTCCCGCTGGCCCCCCGTCCACCATTAAAGTGCTTCTAGCTGTCGATCCCCATACGTACCCTCTAATAGTGACCTCTCCCAGGAGCGGTCCGTGTCCAGCCATGCTGTGACATGCTGCAATTGGGCTGCAAAGTAGTAAAGTTCCAAATCTGGGACCTCTAGGCCCCCCTTTCCCCACCTACGCCTCATAATCTCCAGACTCACCTGGCATCTCTTCCCATTCCATAACAATAAGACCAGGAGTGCATCCAGTTCCTTGAATAATTTGTGTGAGATTTCAAAAAAGAAACATTTCATGGTATAAAGACATCGAGGCAGGACTACCATCTTTATCAAGGTGATCTTCCCCATGATGGAGAGGTTAAGTGTGTTCCAAAGGGCAATACTACCCCGTAATCCCTGGATAATCCTTTCCATATTGTGTTGATAAAAAATGGCCTCAGTCCTGCCAAGACATATCCTCAGATACCGGAGCGTGTCCCCTGCCCAGGGGAGTTCCAGCACTGGACGCTGGGTCACCTCCCAATCACTTTCTGATCCTATTGCATACAGCTGCGATTTCGCCTTGTTGATGAAAAGTCCAGAAGGGGCCGCAAACTGCGTCAGTGCAGCGATCCGGACTGGCAGGGACCCGGTCAGCCGGGCCAAATATATAAGCATATCATCCGCATACAGGGACACAACATGCTCCGATCCGTATACCCTGTCCCTTCAGTATCCCCTGAAGGTGGCAGGCCAATGTCTCCATTGCCAGGGCGAACAGCAAGGGGGAGAGCGGACATCCTTGCTGCGTCCTCATTGCTATAGGTATTACGCCTGACACATACCGTCCGGTTCGAACCCTCCCCACCGGTTGCATATAAAGCAATTTGACCCAATTGACAAAACCGTCACCTAGGCCGATTTTGAACAGCACCTACCAGAGATAGTTCCACCTTGTTGAGTCGAACGCTTGTTCGATATCTGGAAACACTAAAGTACTCTGTTGGGCCCGCCCCCCCAATGATTGCATAACATGGACAAGGCGACGGATGTTCCGCAGTGTATTTCTGCCCAGTATAAAACCAGACTGGTCTTCATGGACCAGTTGATGTAGATATGGAAGGAGCCTATTGGCAAAGACTTGGCTGATAATTTTAAGGTCCACGTTCAACATTGAAATTGGCCTATACGAAACAGGGAGCAGGGGATCCTATCCTATCACTATCAACGCCTTCCTCATGGAATTTGGTAGCCGTCCTCACTCACCAGCTTCCTCCGTGATTTCCAACAATTTAGGGATCAGGACCCCCCCCCCATATTCCTTGTACAGTTCCGCCGCCATGCCGTCGGTCCCAGGAGACTTTGCAGTTTTCAGATGGGCAATTGCCGCCCATGTTTCCTCCCCTCTAAAGGGGGATCCTAAAGCCTCCTGACTCTCCTGGTCCACACAAGGCAGCTCCACCGTTGCCAAAAATGTCTCTACCTTCTCGGGGGCCACATGAGCTCCAGGCACCGGGTATATTCCACATAAGTGGGTCCAGAATGTTTTGTTGATCTCGTGTTGCGTATTAATCACCTGGCCCAGTTCGATTTTAGTGCCATTATCGGGAGGGGTTGCGTCTCTGCCCTAATCAGGCGCGCTAATAACAGACCCGCCTTATCGCCTTCTGTATACCAGCGACGCCTACTCAAATTTCTATTGAATTTGTCCAGCGAATTCCATAAGTCCCCAAGCTTCCGTCACGTGTCCTCACATTGCGCCGACCCCTCCTTATTCGTGGGAAGCTCCTTCTCTAGAGCCGCCAAGTGCACCTCCTGACGGCGTAGGTTGCATTCCAGTACTTTTTGTAACTGACACCTCTGCGGACATGCACCACCACTTTCATTGCATCTCACTCAATCACGCTGGAACTAGCAGAGCCCCAGTTCGTCTCAAAATAGGATTCCATCCCGTTTGATATGGCGTCCTTATAGGTCGGGTCCCCCAAAGCTTCAGTATTGAGCCTCCAAAGTGGTATCTTGGACCGTAGTCGGCCCAGCGAATATGTTATCAGTAGTGGCGAGTGGTCGGACAAGTAGCGGGCCAGATACTGCGTTTCCACTATCCTATGTGCCGCCGCCCATTGGAAAAAAAAAGTAATCGAATCGACTGTAGGTATTAGCAGCAGGTATGTGATACGAGTACTCCCTATGATCTGGGTTTCGATGTCGCCATATATCCAATAGGCCATAGTTGCGGAGTATCTGCTCCATCGCTTCTCTGGTTTTGGGTTTAGTTTCCAGTCAGTCAGTCAGTCAATCACTTTTATTCGATTTTTGAAAATCATAAAAAGACACAAGATACAATTCATAGATTACACACAAAATATAAAAAGACAATATCAGAGAATATGTACATAATATATATACATAATGGATCGTGAATCATATCATCAGAAAGATGATTTTAAAGTAACATGTGCATGAACAAACAATATATACAATCTAAAAATTTAAAAAGACTATTAAAACATTTTAAAACATCAAGATATCTATTGTCTTATTGTGGATACATTTAAGATATTTCGTTTATAATTAATCCATTGTTACCTTTGCTGCGCTTTTTATTAATACGTACACCTGCTACTAGGAAATTAGCGACATGAAAAGTGACTTGTGCATTATGCAAAAGTTGCAGAAATAGGAGCGCAGGCCTGACTTGTAAGAAGCGAGCCTCTCTAAGGATGGGAACAAGATATTTTCTTCTGATTTTATCATAGTGATCGCAGAACATAATGAAATGTAATGTGTCCTGGGGTGAAAAGTGATCACAATCGCAAGGCTTATTATTATCAGGAGTATCCCATCTATAGTATGTGCCCAACAGAAAATGTATTAAATTCAAACGAAATCTAATTAAAAGAAAACGGTGGAATGGTTTGTTGACAAATACCAGGTATGGTTCTGGACCTGGGACAGTTTTAAGTGCAAAATTCCTTCTCACCGTTGTTTTCTTTAGTTCAATTTCCTCTCGCTCTGCTATAAAAAAGTTTTTCAGTGATTCCTTAATTGATTTGACATCCTCCTTTCGGATGCCCTCGGGGGAGTTAAAGTGATCAATACGTACCACCTGGGTTAACATTGTTTTTACATACGTCAACCATGGTATCTTTAAGGCTCCATCCATACTTAAGCAATCTTCAAGGGTTTTATGATTTAATGAGATCTCGACGTTTAGCCAAGTCTTTAACCAGGAAATGACAGGGGCGGCTTTTATAACATCTGAGACATAACCAACCCCCAGTTCTGAATGGATAGTAAAGGTGGGGGTGGACTGGGGAACGGTGATTAATGATCTAAGAAACCTGTTTTCTGCCCTCTGAATGAGGGCTGAACTCATATATCCCCAGATCGACGCCCCATAGGTGGCGATCACCATACTTTTAGCGTTATATACTTTAAGAATGGCGTTCGTCGGTCTTGACCCCAATTTCCTAGCGAAATTCAAGATGGCTCCAGCAGATCTACTCACTGCATTAGATTTGGCCTTATGTTGAGCACCCCAAGTGCCTTTATCATCGAATAGGACACCCAAATAAGTAAAAGAAGGAACCCTATGTACCTCCTTTCCTGTACAAACAAGGGTTATGGGTTTCTTCTTTCTACCATTGAGCCTTTTGCGTATTTATTTTTAAGTCTAGGGAACTCATAAAGTCCCCGAAAGAGGCCAATAACTTGTTAAGGGCAACACCTGTTCTTGCCAGGTGGACCGCGTCGTCCGTGTACAGGAGGACCGGGATATTAGTCTCTCCTGCACGCGGAACGTCGGCCCCCAGGGCAGAAAGCACCAGCTCAAGTGTGTTTATATACAGTGTGAAGAGGAGAGGGGCGAGGATACATCCTTGCCTCACTTCTCTCTCCGAGCTAAAGGGTTTGGTGCATCCGCCATCCCTAGTAACTCTGACCGATGCCTCCAATCCTTGATGCAAATCAGCCAAGAAGCCTACTAATGATTTTTCTATGCCTATTTCCAAAAGGACCCCCCACAGCCTTGACCTGTTGACCAGGTCAAAGGCTGAGGAGAGATCCATGAATTAATTGAGTATTAATTGTGTGCTTATATAGCGCTGGAATCACTCCCGAAGGGGTACCTCCGCGCTTCGACCGCTGCGAAAACCCTTCCTGGCTTCCCTGAGAGATGGTCCCTTAATGGGTATCTCCAGGGTGAGACCAGGCATCCCTGGCAGTCTGGTGGGGCCGTTAGTGAAGATGAGGCAAGCTAGTGCCCAGAGTTGCCGAGTGTGATCACTGATCAGAGTGGGCACCGAGGCGAGAGAATTATCGAGTCCGCTGACCCTGGTCCAGAAACCTGCCGCGTCGGGAATCGAACCCTGGTCCCGGGCCGTCCTCTGCTCTCGGGTCTGCCGCCTCTAACCAGTGAGCCACACTACTTCATGTATAAGGCCCCTTTTTTAACTACGGTATATTTGTTAATGATCAAATGCAAATTAAGGCACTGATCCAGTGTACTTCTTTTGGACCTGAAACCGTATTGGGCGTTAGATAGAATTCCCCTGCCCTCCAGCCAAGATGTTAACCTCCCCAAAATGACTATGCCCAAGATTTTAACCGCAGAGTCAATGAGGGAGATAGGTCTGTAGCAGGCAGGGTCACTCTTTAGGTTTAGTTTCCAACTTTGGGGGGTGTCTGTCTAATTCCAAGTCTAGGGCACAATTAAAATCTTCTGCCATAATCAATTCTGTGTCTGGGTCCATATCCAACTGCCCCAAAACTTGACTGAGGAACCCCCCTCATCACTATTCGGGGCATATATATTCACCACACATACACTACGCCCATCCAGCGTCCCTTCCACCATCACAAACCTCCCCTCGGGTCTTGTTTGGTATGCAAGGCCTTAAAGGGAATCCCTGGAGCTACCCTTATAAGCACGCCACTGGCAAACCCCGAGTAGAAGGTAGCGAAGATTTGGCCCATCCATCTACGTTGAACATATTTCAGACAGTCTCCCCACAAGTGCGTCTCTTGAAGGAGCCCAATGCTGATCCCATAGCGCCTAAGATAGGTTGCCACCCGTATCCGCTTGACCCTATTTTTAAGCCCCCTCACATTCCACGTTATTAGTTTATATCTCTGTGCGTCCCTTTGCATGAGTCCGCTGTTGTGTGTAACGCCGTGCCCCATCTTTTTGTAGGGGACCCCCCTGGCAATTCGTAGGATGACCTCCCACAATAAATCCGTCGCAGACCTCTACCCATATAGCAATGCCCAGACCTGGCAACATCCCCAACAAAACCAAAATGCAAACCCCTAATCCGCCCGGTCCCACAGGCAGTAGTACTCCAGTCTCATAACCCAACCTTTTTCTGAGGACTCAGAACCCCAGCCCAAAGCACCACCCACCCCCAGATCATCCCACCCTCAAAGAACTCACTTTCACAAGATCAAAAACAAATCCCCCCTTTTCTCAACCACCAAACTAAATCGACTGCCTGGCACCACGTGGCCCCGCCCGACCGAAGGTCTAGCCAGGTCACCTCAGCACATTACAGCCGGCCATTCTAGAACTGTCCATGTAATGAGATATCATAACCCTCTCAACAATTATTCACCCCATCCCCCCAGCGTGTCTCCAGGCCCCTTGGACCCTTCACTCAAGTCCTGCATTGAGGTCCAGTGCCCTGCGGTGCAGCGCTAGTACTCACTGTGTCCATGACCCAGACCCCTTCGATCACTGCCCTTGGTCCAACGTCAGCCTTCTCCAGAGCCTGCACCCACCCGGCCGGTGCCACCTCCCATGTCCGATTGTGTTTCTTGTACTAAGCATAATGGTGAGAACTGGTTTTGCATGGGTATCGTCTCCCATTCCCTGTTAAGTGTGCCATCTGGTCCCACCATTATTTGACCTCCATCCGGTGGCTCCTGGGTTCTGGACCGTTGTTCCTCCTCACGTCTCTGTCGATCCCACTGCCGGCCGCTCCGCCTCCTCTGTTCTTGCTAGCCTTGGTTTTGGTCTACACCGGCCATGCCCAACAAATCCATCCAATCAGTAACCTGTGCTGGGTTATCAAAGAAGCGCACCTTGCCATCATATTGTACTCGAAGCCTGGCCAGGAACATTAGGCTATATATAATATTAAGGCCCTGCATCCCGTCGTTTTACACCCAGAAAGACATTTTGCAAGTCCTGCACACTTTTCGTGTAGTCCGGGAAGATGTGGATATCCTGGTTTTCAAATCTGGGTGGCCCAGTAGTGTGGATGTGTTGCATGATTGCGTCCCCATCTCCAAAATTAAACATTCAGGCGATCATGGGTCTGGGCGGACCGCCCAGTTGTGGCGGTGGCCCAAGAGACCTATGGGCCCTCTCCACTGCAAACATTTTGGATAGTCGGAGGTTCGGAAATGTTGTGCAAATCCAGTCTTCTAAGTAAAGGTCCGCCGCCGGCACTTCCGCCTTTTCCGGAAATCCCAGAAATCGGAGGTTGTTTCTTCATGAGCGGCCTTCCGCATTGTCCGCCCTATCTTCCAGCCTAGCCGTGTGGTCTCGAAGGGTCGTCACAGTTTCTCTTAACTGTTGGACCTCCGGCTGCAGAGCAGTCAGGTCACCTTCAGTGTGGTTACCCTGTCCGCCACCTTTCGAAGGTCAAGGCGCAAGTGGTTAATATTCATGGCCATTCTGTCTATCTTGATTTCCAGCGCCATTCTGGAGTCACGGTTTGTTGCCAGTATATCAGCCTTGTCTCGGGCCGCTGTGTCCTGTTGAAGTTCTGGGTCCGGGATTGTTCTGTGGCGGTCCGTCACCGCCGGGCCCGGGACCGTATATTGCATTATTTTATTTGTTTGT
Source organism: Lissotriton vulgaris (assembly GCF_964263255.1). Classification (NCBI taxonomy): domain Eukaryota; kingdom Metazoa; phylum Chordata; class Amphibia; order Caudata; family Salamandridae; genus Lissotriton; species Lissotriton vulgaris. The sequence goes on along the minus strand of NW_028252333.1, from coordinate 93,247 downwards.
ACTCCTCTGAGGGGCCTGGCTTTCCCCATGTCCAGCACGGCCTTGCTTTAATACTGCCTTGGGGGTCCCGTCCAATCAACAACAGTTATGTCTTGCGTAATTTCGCTTGGGTCCTCCCACACAGGCGTACTCTCCCAGCGTCAAACTAGAGCCCGGGTCCTTGGTACTGGCGACTGTTCCGCAGTCACACCGCCCGTTAGCTAGGAAAACTATGTGGTCCCACCGGGCTGCGCCTCTTGGAACGTCCCTCCGTTGAACTCAGGAGTGAGCCAAGTCGCGGAGCGCGGGTATCAGGCCTTTACTTGGGCGTTCCAGCCCCTTCGCCACCGGGGGAGCCCACGCAATGTGTGGGATAGTGCCCCTAACCACCCGGGCCAGAGGAGCGGGCGTTCCAGGTTCTACCCCAGGGGGGCACCGCACCTTCTGTGGTGGAGTTCTGTAGGTGTCTTGCTATTCACTGCGGCCACTTCTGTCCCCTACCATTGCAGGCCACAGTCCCAACCGCCATGCCGCATGCCACCTCCAGGATCACGGGTCTCCTCCCCACTCACAAGGAGGCCCGAGGCAGCTCACAGTGTCTTCCCCCGTAGGCTCCAGGGCCCCAGCACCAGGATCATAACCGCGGTTGGGCAGAGGCAAACAGGCCGCACCGTCCCAGCCCGTCCCACTATTGCAGGCCGTTACGCAGGCCACTGTAACGACCGGATTTTCGGACCAGATAGAATCAGCTCACAAAACACCACCAATGCAGACGAAACGTAACCATCTCCCTCCTCAGGACCTATTTATCCAGGCACCTGGGTACCTACCTGAGGATGGGGAATTAGCAATATACAAGCTCATATCATCAAAAATACCACTAAATCTATAGGATTACTAGAAATACTCACTGATTACTAAGGACTTCCATGCTCTACACCACACTCATACCTTATAGTCTCGCGGCAACTCAGACCCAGACTATGCTACCCTCCTACTCATAGTGAAGGGGGCAGTTCTGATAACTTACCATTACACACTGATCACAATCAGTGCTCGCGCAAGCCACAATCTTTTGGGTATAAGCACTGTATGCCCCCAGTGCTCTCACTATTTCATACATACACAAGCCACAATCCTGTGGGTATACACACTGACCACAATCAGTGTTCTCACTAATGCCACTCTCTCTAGCAGCAATCTCACTACACACCGTGTCCCTCCGGTGCTCTCGCAAGCCACAATCTTGTGGGTATCCACATTGATCACAATCAATGCTCTCATTAACGCCGCTACACAACGACGATCACTGTCCTATGAATACCTTCAGCTCTCTCTCTCTGTTGGGAGGTTTCTCTATATATATCTAATATCTACTGGGAATGTCTCATATACAATTGTTATATTTTATGTGGTACACAAGAATGGCCAAATCACAATATGCAAAGGTTATTATCAAATACAAGTGCTCCTCTACTCCCTTGCTCAGTTACCATTTACCTGGACGGGAGATGCATCAGTTCACATAACAGCATCTGACTAGAAGAAAGGTTAACTTTATTATGAATAATAACAGTTACATAATGGTTCACTAAGAACTGGGGTTCCTTTATTATTATAACATCAAAGGGAAATAAACACATACACAGATCTGCGGGGTCTCTTTATTATAATGGGACTGCACACCGCTGAAAGAAAAGGGATTAATCAGTATAGCAATACAATAGGGAATCTAGCCTAGGAAATAAAGACAAGATTAATGTTTAAGTGTAAAGCAAACTAATTTAGAATATCTCACCCTATAAGAAAGGAATGTTTCTCTCTCTCTCTCTGGTGGAATCAGGGCTCTCTCTCCCTCTAGCACCAAGGCTTCACTCCACTGGCTCCAACTGCTTCAATAGCTCCAACTGGCAGCTCCAACTTTTCCATCTGACTGGCAACTGCTTTAATACATTCTGATAAACTGGCAGCTCCAGCTGACAGTTCCAACTTCATTCCAAGATTCATCTGACTGCTCTCTCCAGCTCCAGCAACCATCTGAACTCTACCATTCCAAGAACCGACTGACCTGAACTGTTCCAAAAACCAACTGACACTCCGCCTCTTCTGCACTTCGCTAATATGGAATGCTCTCCCCTCATGGAAATTTCCAACAGAAACTACCTCCCACCGAATTCCTGTGCCAGCTCCAAGGCTCTCCGCGCAAACGCAGTGGCCATCTGCATGTTACGTCTGGGCCCAAGAGACAAACACATTCTTTCGATAAGATCCAGTCTCCGCTGGTTTTCCCCTAGCACACAACAGGATTAACTATAAACATCACCTTTACCCTGCAATCTCCTCAGTCAGCAGAGGCAGAAAGCAAAATGGAGTCTCTCTGGTTCTAGGCCTTGTAGGCCCGAAAAGGATGAAATAGACACTTAACTCTATCAGAGTACATACACAAACCATACCAATTTGTAATATAAAGTCAGAACTACAGGATCCACCCTCTACTATAGGTAGAATGATGAAAGGACACATAATTATGTCTAAGCCAATAGGCAATAGATGGATTAGAGTCAGGAATAAGGGATCTATCATCATATAAAGCGGCTATCCTCTAGTTTATGCTTCTATGTCTGGAAAAAGGCCTGAAAAGGACCAAAACAAGCTAAGAATAGGGATCTAGGATGGTAGCAAGCTTAAAGTCACCATCACTCAGAAATAGAGCCAAAAACCAGGTCAGCACATTGCACCCTTGACTTTAAATCGCTAACATCCGTAAACAACAACAAACAAATAAACAAAAATCAACATAATCTATCAACAAAATAAAAAAAAAAGACTCCCTAAAATGAATGACAACTAAGGAAAATACCACCTAATACTTGATGTAGGGAATATAAATCTAACAACCAATTGAAAACTAATCAAAGCACCCTTGACCTGAATGTTGAAATATAACTAAGATTGATCTGATAACAACAGAAACTAACCAAAGCACCCTTGAATTAAATGTGCCTCAACTTCTAGTGATAACTCATGAAATCTATTGATGTGGGGAAATGTCTGTGGAATAAAAACAACAAAGGGCCTAAATGAGGCCTAACTACTTCGGTCAACTTAAGAAAAGATTTGGTAAAATCTGATAAATAAACATAACAAAGGGTCCTCAAAGTGTGGGCAACCATTACTTATAGATCTAGGGCATAACCTGACTAAAAGGCACACCTCCCAGGACAACTTAAAGTCTAAGGTGACCACCCTTGGAACTAATCCCACTGTTCTAATTAAGAGTTGATGGATCAAAGTGATAATGTAATAGTAGGGAAACAAGGATAACCCCATTTCTACAAAATAGCTGGTGTAGCACTATGCATATTAAGCAAGAAATCAGAAAAAGTTATCTAAGTGTGGTGTATATATTCTTCTACAAGATAATTCAGACATAAATAGTCTGCCCAGAAATCCCTATAGCTAAAATAGCTAAATCATAGACTTAAACATGGAAAACTGAATGATAGGAGACCATGCCAAAGGCAATAGTCAAAGGTCATAAGTCATCGAACTCAAGAAACAGTTTGCACCTAATCCCTCTGTATCAATCTGTGGAACACATGTGTGCACCATCATTCAAAACACTGCTTTCCTTTCATTGGCAAAACTGTTTTACAGAAAACAGGAAAACTATAAAATAGGTGAAAGATAGACAAGTGTAAAGTCAATCTGTATCAATAATGAAATAGCGTAGCATACTAAAATCAAAATATCATGTATCACAGGGCATCAGATTATTAAAGCAGCTCACTAATTATATACTGCACCCTATGACTTTCAAACAATATCATTTGCATATATCAAAAGGAATCATTGAGCCAAAGGCCAAATCATTAATGTGGCACTGCATCTTTTAAACTGGAAAATCAAAACCATGAACAGGACTGGGAAATTTAATATTGGGGCCTGTTTGTGGTAACTGCAAAAGTGGCATAATGTCCATCTGGAATAGAAACATGAGAAAAATGCAAGACTCAAGAAAGCAGGCCAAGGAATGACATTGCAGATTCCTTTTGTGAGAAAATATTATGATAACCAAATAAAAATGGGTTCTTTTAGATCATCACTTGCAAAAGTCAATTAATATTTTTTTTTTCAAAAATAGAACTATTGGCTTTGTCCCCCAAAAATTTTTTTAGGAAATCCAGATATGTTATATAGTGTTTTAACCTGACTGCTGAGGCAGCCAATTGTAGATTGTAATACTAATTTTAAAAGTTCAGTCAATGTATTTAAGTGAAAAGTTCTCTTCTATAGGAATCCATCGTTGGTTTCTCCTTAGAAAAACAGTTCATTCGTGTAGGCCACGACCCTCCATCTTCATCTGTATCCTTTGCCAAGGAAGCACGCCCTCCAGTCTGGTTGTCAGTCATCAGGTCCAGGCACGTCAGCTTCCGGTCTGGGTCCAGGCTTGGGGTTTTTTGGGGAAGGGGCACTCACTCCGAAAATAAGAAAAACACACCACTCCAAAATAAGAAAATACAACACTCATACAGGGCCCCCACATATCAGCCATCTGAAACGAAAAACAAGCACCATCAATCTTGCAAAAACAAATTTTCATTTCAAAAGCACCCCAATTGCTTTTCATTTCTGTAAGAAACCTCCTAATTCATAAAAGAACTCTTCTAAATCCAAGGAATGATTTAAACATTCTACCTATACCATATTCTCTAAATTTGTTTGGACAAAATCTAATTTTTTCATACACAGCCAGAAGGGCTTGGCCTAGCCTGACCATTCTCTCACTCCTTTGAAAAGCAGCCCTCCCCTCCAGCTCAGAGTTTTGAATCAGCTCCAACCATAACAAACAGGAGACGGGTTATACTGCACCTCCCTTCGATGAGGCCACTTTCAAAAAACGAAGCTGTTGCCAAGTTTTTTCTCTGCACTGCCTTCCCCTCATCGTGATGTCACCCGTGGGGCACCTCCACCTTTTCAAAACTCTGTACGCGAAAAGCTCCTGAATATTTGCCAGAAATAAGAAGGCAAGGGCAAGTCTGCCTCGGACGCTCCAAAAATGGCCCACCCTTCCAAAACGCTCCTGAGAAACCTGGCTGAGCTATCATAGCAGCCAAGGTCAAAAAGCAAATTCCTTCTAACTACAAACATACCCGTTCTCAGGCTTCAGAGAAACCCTGCATTTAATTTGAAACACTGCACAGTTATTTTTAACTAATTTAAGCAAAGTAGACATGGTGAAAAGCATCCTGAAAACATGAATTAATAAAGACATTTTTGCAACCTAGATACATGCTAGCATTCTCAAGTAAAAAGCAAAATATTTCTGCAGCCTCATGAAAAACTAATCTAAGACAAACTATATATCATAATGTACTATTACCGGCTGAAAAGAAAAACATTAAAATAACATTTGAGACACCATCAATGCAAACAAGGGGAAAAAAGTTATACATGTAATTTTTCACAGCATAACCAGGAATTCATAAATTTGTGCGCAAGCATTTCTGTTCTAATTATTAAAAGGGTCAGATTTATTTTTGCAGATAGCCTTTTTTCCTATCTGAGTGGGAACATTTTATCACATTTTTCTCTCTCACGCTGTTCTGCTTCATATCAGCGCAAAATACAGAATCATTTGCATTTGAACTTTAAACAAAAGGGGTAGCTTGCTTCAGGGAAATAATCAGTTATATTTACAAAATACACTACAGAGCATTTTTTTAAAAGCAACTTAAAACTCATCTGTTCTCCTTATAGCCTATTTAATTGCCCCTTGCCTCGTACTGTCTTCTCCCCCTTATGAGTTTCTCGCCTCTTCTTTTAGCGCGGGGACACGCCGAGATGTCGTACTATTTCCATGCGCTCTATAAATGTCTTTATTATTTTTTTATTATTTTTGCAGTTCACTTTTTTCAAGCACATTCTACATTGGATCTGTTTTATATCCACAACCGGTGAACACTAATTATAAAATACTGGTTTGTTTATCTCTCTGCACCGTCCATTCTCAGCTGAAAACCCTCTCTTAATGCTCATTTTAAAACACCCCCTCGCAGTCTGACTGGTTGATTTATAACACTACGACCTCTGAATCAGACACATTTATTCATGTGTTCAAAGGCAAACCCCCACAGACTCGTGGACTCATATCAAACAGTATGTTTAATGAACTCTGCTTTTTTTCTGGGCAAGATGTTACCCTTCCGTCAGCCACTGTCAAAGTACATAGGCGAATCCAAACACTCACGGACTTTTAGTGTCAGCTCATGTAACCATGCATGTTAAACAGCATATTAAAATAAACACTGCCTTCTCAATTCAAGATATTAACCCTTTGGCAGCTCAAACACAATCGTTCCTCAATAGCTGCAGACACATGGGGAATTCAAAACTTATCTCTCCCATTTTTCACATAACATTAGTGTACAGTCTCTAAACATTTTCTCTAATCACTTGAAAGAGATCCAGCTCTCTCCTGCCTAACGTAATGATAACATGCTATGTACAAGCCATATTTACAAGGCACTATTTACAAGGAACTCAATGATAACATGCTATTTACAAGCCATATTCACAAGGCACTATTCACAAGGAGCTCAACAAGTCATAATGATAACATGCTATTCACAAGCCATATTTACAAGGAGCGATTCACAAGGAACTCAATAAGTCATAATAATAACATGCTATTCACAAGCCATATTTACAAGGAGCTATTTACAAGGAACTCAACAAGTCATATTACACTGAATACATTTCACATTTCACAGCATAAGCAAATGCAGCAAGCCATTTAATAGGCAATTTACAAGCCTTTTTCATACACATATTTACAACTGCATCATCACCAAGATGTAATTAGCTCCATCACGTACTGTTACCCTTCAAGCCTGTCAGTTCAAACACCAAGATGAAAAGCATTTCTTCTACACAGCATAAGTCAGATGCCATGATGTACTGCAATCTCCTTACACTCCAACTGTTCAAGCCCATAGGTCAGGGACCACACCTCATCATGCAATTCACAGACTATTCCCAGATGTCAAATTGTAAAGGGTTTTAAGTCCATATACATGTCAAGGGCCACTCCCCCGCGACTTGTGCGAACTGCCCGACTACGCCAAATGTAACGACCGGATTTTCGGACCAGATAGAATCAGCTCACAAAACACCACCAATCCAGCCGAAACGTAACCATCTCCCTCCTCAGGACCTATTTATCCAGGCACCTGGGTACCTACCTGAGGATGGGGAATTAGCAATATACAAGCTCATATCATCAAAAACACCGCTAAATATATAGGATTACTAGAAATACTCACTGATTACTAAGGACTTCCATGCTCTACACCACACTCATACCTTATAGTCTCGCGGCAACTCAGACCCAGACTATGCTACCCTCCTACTCATAGTGAAGGGGGCAGTTCCGATAACTTACCATTACACACTGATCACAATCAGTGCTTGCGTAAGCCACAATCTTGTGGGTATAAGCACTGTATCCCCCCAGTGCTCTCACTATTTCATACATACACAAGCCACAATCCTGTGGGTATACACACTGACCACAATCAGTGTTCTCACTAATGCCACTCTCTCTAGCAGCAATCTCACTACACACCGTGTCCCTCCGGTGCTCTCGCAAGCCACAATCTTGTGGGTATACACATTGATCACAATCAATGCTCTCATTAACACCGCTACACAACGACGATCACTGTCCGATGAATACCTTCAGCTCTCTCTCTCTCTGTTGGGAAGTTTCTCTATATATATCTAATATCTACTGGGAATGTCTCCTATACAATTGTTATATTTTATGTGGTACACAAGAATGGCCAAATCACAATATGCAAAGGTTATTATCAAATACAAGTGCTCCTCTACTCCCTTGCGCAGTTAACATTTACCTGGACGGGAGATGCATCAGTTCACATAACAGCATCTGACTAGAAGAAAGGTTAACTTTATTATGAATAATAACAGTTACACAATGGTTCGCTAAGAACTGGGGTTCCTTTATTATTATAACATCACAATAACTAGCAATCTAGGCATAGCCTGAAAAGTAAAGGGGAATAAACACATACACAGATCTGCGGGGTCTCTTTATTACTTTATTACTAACACATAAAAAGGGACTGCACACCGCTGAAAGAAAAGGGATTAATCAGTATAGCAATACAATAGGGAATCTAGCCTAGGAAATAAAAGACAAGACTAATGTTTAAGTGTAAAGCAAACTAGTTTAGAATACCTCACGCTATAAGAAAGGAATCTTTCTCTCTCTCTCTGGTGGAATCAGGGCTCTCTCTCCCTCTAGCACCAAGGCTTCACTCCACTGACTCCAACTGCTTCAATAGCTCCAACTGGCAGCTCCAACTTTTCCATCTGACTGGCAACTGCTTTAATACATTCTGATAAACTGGCAGCTCCAGCTGACAGTTCCAACTTCATTCCAAGATTCATCTGACTGCTCTCTCCAGCTCCAGCAACCATCTGAACTATACCATTCCAAGAACCGACTGACCTGAACTGTTCCAAAAACCAACTGACACTCCGCCTCTTCTGCACTTCGCTAATATGGAATGCTCTCCCCTCATGGAAATTTCCAACAGAAACTACCTCCCACCGAGTTCCTGTGCCAGCTCCAAGGCTCTCCGCGCAAACGCAGTGGCCATCTGCATGTTAAGTCTGGGCCCAAGAGACAAACACATTCTTTCGATAAGATCCAGTCTCCGCTGGTTTTCCCCTAGCACACAACAGGATTAACTATAAACATTACCTTTAACCTGCAATACCTCAGTCAGCAGAGGCAGAAAGCAAAATGGAGTCTCTCTGGTTCTGGGCCTTGTAGGCCCGAAAAGGATGAAATAGACACTTAACTATCAGAGAACATACACAAACCATACCATTATGTAATATAAAGTCAGAACTACAGGATCCACCCTTTACTATAGGTAAAATGATGAAAGGACACATAATTATGTCAAAGCCAATAGGCAATAGATGGATTAGAGTCAGGAATAAGGGATCTATCATCATATAAAGCGGCTATCCTCTAGTTTATGCTTCTAGGTCTGGAAAAAGGCCTGAAAAGGACCAAAACAAGCTAAGAATAGGGATCTAGGATGGTAGTAAGCTTAAAGTCACCATCACTCAGAAATAGAGCCAAAAACCAGGTCAGCACAGCCACAGATCCAGTCCTCACACTACTCAGTACTCTCAGGATCATGGGCCTCCCTCCAGATCACTGGGGGGCCTGAGGCAGTTCACGACGATCTCCCCTCAGTTGTCCCGGGAGATTGTGCCAGAATTGAAGCCCCTGTCGGGCGGAGGCAGGCAGATCCCACCTCTCGGTATCGCCCGCCTAGCACAGACCTCCAATCAGGCCGCAGGCATCAGCCACCATGCGGCACAGCAATCCTCATCCCATGGGCCTCCTCTCGGCTCACCAGGAGGCCCGGATCAAGCACGTCAGTCTCCCTCAGTCTTCTCAGTCTGATAGACCGCAGTCGATTACCAGAACACTGTGAGCCAGTGTGAGCCAGTGACAGTGGCAGGTAGGCCCCACCGGCACGATCCCACGATCCCACGATCCCACCTCTCTGCTGATGCCGGCCTCGATGAGTCCGGATGAGTCACTGCCGGCCGTCACACCTCATAGGCTGCGGTCCCCAGGCCTCACGCAGCAGAGCACCCACCAGAGCTCGGCTTCCACACTGCTCACCAGGTTCCCACAACAGTGTACGGCAGCCCCCCCCCCCGCTGCCATCCGGGGCCGCCACATCAGGATTGCTGCCACCTCAGGGCAGAGGCAAGCAGGCCTCTCTGCCCAGATCTCACGCAGCATAGGGCCGCCGCAACCCGCTCCTCCTGCTGCCGCTGTTACACTGCCCCCGTACCTTCGCTCAGGGCCCCAGTGCCTCGGGCCGCCAGCCACCGCTAACGGCCCTCCCTGGGGGGGGGGGGGGGTCACAGGCTCCTCAACCATGCACAAGCAGGCTCTGGGGTCCGTCTGGCACCGTCATCCCGCCCTGGGCCTCCCCCCAGCGGCCGCTGTGCACTGGGGAGTCAGAGATCAGCGCAGCTCTGTCCTCTATTTTTGTTGGCCCCCACCAGGACCCAGGCACGCCGGGGGGATCCGGGAGCACTTCGGAGACTTGCGGGTCGTTATTCCACTAGGATAGCTGCAGGATTTCGTCCGTTGGACAGGAGCCTCACAGAAGCACGTCTAGCCCGCCATGCTGGTAAGCCACGCCCCAAAAGAAATTAAAGGATATGACTGATAGTAAAATATATAAATCCACAGGTAATGTTAGAAACTGGTTTTTTTTGCAATTTCCCCCCTACTTTGTGCCACATTTTAGACTGCTAGATGCTGATGTTTTACTCTGATAGTGCAAGGGACTTGCTAACCAGCCCCCAGTGCTTGTGTGCCTTCTCTTAAAAGTTATACTTAATTGGTACACCCAATTGGCAAGGTACTTTGCCTCCTGGTAAGTCCCCAGTGGTACCTAGGGCTAGGGTGGTAAAGGGGTCTCGAGGGCTGCAGCACTGTTTGTGCCACCCTTTGTGACCCAAGTTAAAGTTTGTCATCAGATCTGCCATTGCAGCCCTGCACAAGCAAACTGACTGCTCAAGAGTGACTCTGCACACACCAGTTGCTGCAGAGCCCCACCGCTCCCGTAATTTAAGTAAGTCACTCTTAAGGCTGTCCTCCTGAACCCAGGAAGTTGAGTGCATTACATTAGAGGTGTAGAAATATATGTTTATACATATATATATATACCTACAGTAACCCTTTAAAGCAAGGTTTTCCTGTACGTGACAGGTGGTCTATAGAGTAACCTGGGCTGGCTACACAGAAAACTCGGGATAGCCAGCTTAACTATGGAATGACCGAATTGTGTTGTGTTTGGTGTCAAACAATGTGCGTTTTCACCCCAACACGATTCTTGTGTTGAGGGTGAGCTAGCATGCACAGTGATGCCACCCTGTGTCGGTATCCCCTAGGGTACAGTGCCCTAGTGCCTGGGCAGGCTCTCTCAAGCCATTTGCAGTCAAGACACAAGTCTGCCCTCCTGCTGGTCATGCTGGCACGTCCACGGGATGGGAGGCATAGGACCTGGGCAGGAAGGAGGTCGCACCTCCTCCCTCCCAGGATAGCTAGTGTTTACAGTCATCACAGCAGTGAGCCTACAAGGCTTTCACTGCCCTTGATGTGCAATTCCTTTACCCCCACTTGAGGACAAAGGCCTTCCCGCCCTGTCCAGCCTGACAGGTGGAAAAATTAGTTATTCAGGATTCATACACTTCCAAAGACCAGACCCACCTCTAGGGTTAGGAAGTCTGCTCAGCCAAGGAAGGGTTCTGCCATGTTGGAAGACCCTAGGCTAGAGGACTCTGGGTAGAAGGGTGAAGTAAAATCACCTATGGGGCGGGTTAGCCACAGTGACCTGTAGCCCATTGGCCACTGTCCCTCATGCCCTTAACGCCCCCTTAACTTAGATGTAAGAGGCACCCTGGCACCAAAACCTCAGTGCTGACTTTGAATTGGAGAAGAAACACAAAGAAGACGCTTTCTCCGAAAACAGGACTTTGGACTCTGCCATTGTGCGAAGATAGAAAACTTTAGTGTCTTGAATAGACCATATTCTGTAACTGTGTGTCGACGTGTGACCGTGGTGATAACTCATCAGTCGGGTGATCGACCGTTTGAATGACATCTCCATCTTGAGAACAGCTCTCGGCAACAGGGACCGACATAAGCAATGTCCCCCCTGCTGTGTTTTTTTATCCTAAAGGTGTTGTTGAGTGTGTGGTAAAGCATCCTTGGCGTGACCTGACCCCCAGTGATTGACAGCTGCCAGCTACTCTGCACCGACAGCCGCCAAGCAAGGTAGAAGAAATACAGGTGTTGAACCGGGTCCCAGGACCTAGAAGGCTTCCACTCTGTGAGGGTAGAGTGGAACTTCATCTCCAAGTGTGATTTTGTCAAGTGCTACAATTTGATCCCGCCTGTGCCAAAGACAGCCAAAGTTACTTCTACACCTGGACTACCTGGGCAAGGTAACGAAGTAACAACTGTTGGAACTTGGTCTAGGGACACACTTGACCCTATCCACAAGAGTGTTCATTTGAACTTGCCCTGCAAGTGGCCAAGTGTCACTACTGATTGGACCAGTTTGACTCTTTATTGCATCTATTTGTAAATGCTTAAAAATCAAAAACTCTGGCTCTGTGTAAGATATGAAGTACGATTTGGTGCCTATATTTAGATAAAAATGCACTTTATTTTTTATAAATTTGTGTCAGATTTCCTTTGAGTCGTGTCACTTACTTTTTTGTCAATGTGTGTACTGTGAAATGCCTAACAATTGTTCCTCCGAAGTGTGCCTGACTGATCTGTGCCACACTACGAGGACCAAGCTAAGGCTACTAAGGGCAAAACCAAGGTCCATCTCTGTGGATAGTGACAGTATTACATGATAAGGCTTCTCAGCCATACATCATAATATTCAACCTTCTAAAAGGTACTGAACGCATATGTTACATTTCCTCTATATTCTATGTTCACTGCTCTCTGCAAAACCCTTTGTCAAATGTGCCTTTACTTACATTATGTTTACTGCTCCTTGTCTACAGGCCCTTATGAATTCTAATAGGGGTTTCATCTCCATGACACTAGAATGTAGCAAATATTTTTTTTGCTTACATATTCCTTTCACGCTTTATGTCCTCAGGAGCTTTTCCAGTAAGCCGCCTTGCCCTGTTACTTGCCCAGGAGCAGAGGATTACAAACTTTTTCATCCTGTGCCTGGTAAATACTAACATTTTTCCCCTCCCACATTGCCCCCCAAGTTGTGACACACACTAAAATTGCTAACAGTAAACGAGGGGCACTGCCAATGTAGAGCATTGGATGTTATGGGGTATAGAGAGCTAAACTCGGATATGTGAACAAAAATCATATTCAGTGCTACATGATTATTACTTTAAATTTCGGCAGCCAAATTAAACGAGGTGAGGCATGCAGTATTGAGTTAGGGACTTGAAGTTCCGCCCACTCTCTACCTATATTTTTCATTGTCTTGTGTCATTCTTCACTGTAAACTGTGGCTGTTCATTGGTCAAAATGCTTAGTAGTCACTCCTTAGTACTGCCTTATCTAATTTTTTAACCTCCCATGGTGACACCCCCTGTTACGTGTGTTGTTGCTCGGTAGGCTTTAATTATAGCCTCCAAGCACTATGTTCTCACATAACTTTGTACTGCCTTTGTTACAGGCAGAACACGCTCTCTCCTAAGCTTTTTTTTCTTATAAGAATGGTTGCTAATTCCTGAGTTTTTTTAGGGGCTGCTTAAAACTGTGGCACATGGAAGAGTAAGGGTGATTCACTTCTGCTGTTTTGACCCCAGGAGTTTGCAAAATCTGATTTCTTTTAACAGAAAAACAAAGGAATCGAGAGAAGAGCATCAAGATCTATGGTTAGTTGAGCAAAAACTTTCTGCTCTGCCCCACTCTCCGAGAAGCAGCACAGCCCCTCATGCCCCTGTGAAGGGATCTCCTTGCTGTTTGCCCGTCCTCTCTCTCTCTCTTTTTTTTTACACAATGCTTCAAATTCAAAACTGAAATCATTTTCCGTGTCCACTCATTAAATGTATGTGCAGACAGACGTTTGCGCTTTTTTCAGAGATGCGTGATGACCTTTTTCTGGTAGGTTGCACTGGTCTCCTGGAACTCGGTGGAGTCTCTCAACTGGGCAAACTGTAATTTAACATGCTCTTTAGCGCTTGAATATCCCTGAAATGGAGGAGTCCCAGACCTTCTTGAAATGTACTCAGCATTTCCGCTCAGGGCAGCTCACGGTGCCAAGATACTACATTTCTGGGCGCAAGAATGTTTATCTCATCCTGTTTCTATTTGCGCAGGAAAAGGTAATACTTAGTAGCAATTTCTTTTCAAGCGCTAAACAAATACAGTGTGGAGGTCCTAAAATATTTAGCACGTGCAGTGAACTCAGCAGAAGTGATGTCTAAAAAAGAAGCTTGCAGCCCTTTAGCACCCCTCAGCTCTAATCGTAGTGGGTCTGATTTTTAGGTCGAGCCTAGAGTCAGCACGCATGTTCTTCTCTGAGAAACTTGCTGTCCTGGAGTATGGAATAGAAGTCCCGCCCATTCTCCGCCCATATTTGTCATTGGCTTCTGTCTTTGTCCTTCGTAAATGCAGACTTCTGATTCTGTAATCGGCTTGTTAGTCCCTCATTAGTACCGCCATGTCTTCATTTGTAACCTCCCATGGTTACTGACCCTTTTACTTCACTTGTTACACAGTAAGCACTATTTTCTTCATTGAGTTTCTCTCACTGTAGTCAGGACATGTGCTGCTTCAACTGGAACTGCTTGTGTGTGGTTGCAGCTCCAGTATCCCTGCCACCAGGGTCTCGTTAGGGGGGCCCTCGCCCAAATCAGTCATCCGTGAGCACTCTCACCTGCCCACCTCCTCAGGCCGTGTAGCAGCCCATCATCAGTTGCGCTACTGTATTTCGCGTGCATCACTTATTGTTGTCTGGGCTTGTGACCGTTGCTGGGAGGCCACTACCACCCTCCCCCTGCAGCAACAGGCCGCCCGACCTTGTCTCCTACAACACCTTCAGCACAGAAGCAGGAAGGAGGGAGTCCCCCCCCCCCCCCTGATGTTACGTGTTTTTCGGCTCCGCTTCGTATCTGGCCGCCATTTTGTGTTTAACCGCCATTTTGTGTTGCCTCACTCAGGCAGCAGGGCGGATGTGGTGAACGCGATGTTTTTGCTTTTTCAGCTGCTACGTGTCTTTCCCGTTAAAGAGTAACTTCTGCCCATGTTTACGAAACCGATGTCAGGGTTTTGCCGAGTCTGTAAATCCATGTCTAGACTGATTAATCCATGTCTTACTCCACTGTTTGGGTCCCACCATTCTTCTTGACTTTATCTTGTTTAACTGGCCTTCGCCATTCTCTTCGTGTGTTCTCTTGTTACATAGACTGTCTTTTGAAGCATTCAGACATGTTCTACCACCTGCAAATTGAATTACGGGCAATAGTGTTGATTAACTTGAGGGGAGGAGAGCACACAGGGTCTGAAAGGAGGGTGTGTTTTAGACATTCGATAGCTTGTTTTCAAACTATTCCTATTTGTCAGTTTTGTATGTCTTGGAAGTTGGCACTGTAAACGTGTGTAGTATAATTGATTGTGCGCCACGGAATGAAGTGGAAGTCTCCTGAGAACCTACCATTGGTGTACTTACAGGACAACTGTGCTTAGCTGCAGATAATAAATCTGCTTTTCTACGCCTAACAGAGTGTCACGTGTCTCTGTCTGCCAAAGCAGGTGTACCCGGAGATCTTAGGCGTGGCCGCCTGGCCCATAAGGTCAGGTTCTCCACCCCAGATCGCTGAACGCCGTCTGATGCACTCCCAAGGTATTGCTTAGCTTCAGTGAGGGAGGGTAAGAGGGCCTCACTCACTTTTTGTGGCATTCAATTCACGATCTGGCTTCTCAGGTGCACGGCTGGTAGGGGAACTCACTGCCTTGAACTCCACTGCCTCACACTGTCTCCCACCAGCCTCACTTAAGCAGTCCTCTTGACATGCAGTTACTAGATGTTCTGTCCGTGCCAGTCACAATGGGACCGGTGGTCTCCATATATAACCCAAGAGAAAGACCGAGTGACCGTCAACCATATACAGGTGAAAGGGAGGAGACAATGTCTGAAGGGAGTCTTACAACGGCTGGAACAGGTTTAGGCCAAGTGCCAGTGGATTTTAGTACTCCACTGCCTGCTACTGCTGATCCGTCTAGAATGGACAGTGGGTCAGAAAGAAGACAGACAGGAGCCGATTTCAAGATGGCTAATATGAGCATGTGTGCAGAGATGTTTGTGGTTCTCACAATAGCAGAATTGCCACATGACTTGAGAGACTCAGGTGATCCGAAAGTGTGGGATTTCACAGGTGAGGAAATAGGGTTAATATGAGGGGTGGAACCTATTAAGGTACAGATGAGACCAAATGCTGAGTTTCCATGAACACTACAATATAAATTGTCATCAGAAACTGTGGCTGGAAAACCCCCTGTCATTGCGTCTATGATTGCACAAGGCATTCTGAAGGAGATACGAGGAAGTCCCTGCAACTCACTGATCATGGGACTGCAGAAGCCTCGTGGCAAGTATAGAATATTGCAAGACCTACACAGGATTAATTAAATTGTGATTCCCTGATTGTCCTGTGGCACAGAATCCGGCTGTCATCCTATTCCACATACCAGGTGAAGCAGAATGGTTTACCGTCATAGATTTATGTCAAACATTTTTCTCCACACCATTACACAAAGGATAAATAATATTTGTTTGCATTTTTGATGGGCGACCGTGTCTTAACATGGTGTAGAATCCCTCAGGGGTATACAGAAAGCCCCTCCATCTTTAGCCAGTGTCTGAAAAAGAAGCTTGAAGGACTGGTAATGCCTCAGAGATCAGTCCTAGTTCAGTATATTGATGACCTTTTGGTTGCCTCAGAGACTGAAGATGTGTGCAGGATAGACACAGAAGCTTTGTTGAACCATTTGGCACAGAATGGACACAAGGTGTCCCCAAATAAATTGCTGTACTGTTTACCTGAAATTCAGTATCTGGGACATCTGATTGAGAAAGGAAAACGAAGAGTGTCACCAGATCGCACAGAGGCGATCTTGCAAATGGGAACTCTGAAAACACAAAAAGAAGTCCGCGTGTTTTTGGGCATGGTCGGCTATTATCGACAGTGGATCCCATACTTTTCCTTGCAAGCAAAGCCACTGTTGAGACTAACTCGGAAGGACATCAGTGATCCAGAACCATGGAATGAAGAATGCTTGAGAGCCTTCCCTGAGCTGCGAGGAAGTATATGTTGTGCTCCAGCTCTTGGAATGGCAGACTATAACAAAGCGTTTTCGCTCTTCTGCTGTGAGAAGGAAGTGCGTTAGCGGTCCTTGTACAGACACATGGTGGTGCCCGTAGACCAGTGGCTCACTTTTCAGCTACGTTAGACCCAGTAGCTTTTGCTTTGCACGGATGTCTAAAATTTATTGCTGCAACTGGTGTCAGCATTGAAAGATGTGAAGCATAGTAATGGGTCACCCATTAATTGTTTACATGTCACATTCAGTAGAACTGTTAATGACAAGAACTAAGACACAATATCTTACGAACAACAGATTGACCAAGTATGAACAAGTTATTCCAGCATCCGAAAATGTCACACTGAGCCGTTGTACCACTCTGAACCCTGCTACGTTGTTACCTCTACCGCAAGAGGACGAAGATGAGAATTGTGAAGAGCATGACTGTCTAGATGTTACTGAACTATCTACCAAACCCCGACCTGACATTGTTGATGAACCTTTACCTGAATCTGATTTGATCCTTTTTGTTGATGTTTCATGTCTGAGAGACAATGAAGGGTACCTGAGAGCAGCATTTGCCATCTGCACCATCATGGGAGTGGTGGAAGCTGCCTGATTGAATAGAGTATTCTCTGCTCAGGTAGCCAAAATTATTGCATTGATACGTGCCTGTACTATTTCAAATGGAGTCCGGGTAACGATGTATGCGGACAGTCAATACAGGTTTGGTGTAGTCCATGATTTGGTCAGTTGTGGTCTCAGAGGGGATTTTTAACATCCTCAGGGTCACTGATCCGAAATGGTGAATATGTGTGCCAATTATTGGATGCCCTGCAAAACCCCAAAGCTATAGCAATTGTGAAATGTGCTGCCCACAGGAGGGGTGATCATTTTGTCACAAAGGGAAACAACTATGCTGATGAAGTAGCTCATTTTTGTGCTACACATGCTTGTGTTTTTAATGGACAATATACTGGAGAGAGCACAGAAGAGACCGAGCTCAGCATGATACTAGCTGTAGCTGATACTTGGGATGAGGTGAAGCGATTGCAGGATGAGGTCTCAGAGGAAGAAGCTGCTTCATGGGTTAGAGCCAGCTGTGAAAAGAGAGATGATGGCATTTGGGTGTCAACCGACAACAAAGCAGTACTTCCTAACTGATTATTGAGCCTGATGGCAAGGCAAATTTATGGAGCAGTTCATCTGGGACAAGATGCTATGGTGCGAATGTTCAGGCAAACGTGGTTTAACCCACGCTTTCGTGTGAATGCTGAAGAATTGTGTCACAGGTGTGTTACGTGTCAGCAAATGAATGTCGGGAAGATGACTGAGGTTACAATGAGTCACATTGGAAGATCAGGCTTCCTTTCAACAGGATACAATTGGATTTTATTGAAATGCCAAGATGCAATAGGCTGAGATATGTGTTGCTGGTGGTGTGTATCTTTTCACGTTGTGTTGAGGCATATCAAAACAGACGAAAAAGAATGCCGTCTCAAAAGTACGCATCTCCTGAGAGGACATATCTGGTTGCAGATGCAGAGCCCGAAGAATTAAAAGAGATTGGGAACTGGAACAGTGAACTACGGAGGGGATATTGATTGATATTCAGTTGTTAGTTCCCAGAGTTGAAGACTTCGGAACCCTGACAGGCCAAGTGGGTTGCGATTTTTGATCCTCAACCAGGTTGTTTTCCCTTCATTTGGTCGACAGCTCACTGCATTAGAATTGGGAGAAATTCATTCCGAAATCCTGCAAATGGTTCTCAACATACTCGGCTCTAACCTCATTAGAGATGAATCTTGAACTGTGACTGTAAAATGCAATAGGCTTTAGAAAGAAGATAACCAAGCCCAAAGTGGAAGAAGATTTAAATTAGGGTCTTTTACTGAGAGAGAAGAATTGAGGGATCTGGCTAACTACATCTCTACAATATGCCTAGTATTGATAAACTGAATCCGGCAATCAACGAGGGAGACAAGGTCAAATAAAGACATTGTAGCTTGCAGAATAAAAGCAAAGTAAAGAAGAAAAGAGACTTTAAACGCCTCCCTTGGTGCTTCAATTTTAGCAGTGAAAATATGGCTTTGTAAACGCCAGGACGTAAACAGAAATGTATCATCGGTACCCTTATTGCGATAGTGCTTCTTGTCATAACTGTGGTGATTGTCATGTATTTAGTTGGGTCTCACGATGCTGAAAAGAGTGGGGGACAAACTACTCTTACCAGACCCGTCTCAGATGTAGATGTAGAAGAAGGTCCATCCATGAAAGATAAAGAAATTATCAAAGAAACTAGTCGTAAATTACACATAAATCTGTCAAAGGGTGTTTTCACGCTGAATGCATATGCTTGTTTGTTATATGAATATGTGGACACAATGGAACCGAAAGACAGTTATGTGTGTATGCAATTGCCAGCATCAGTAGAGGAAGGCATTCAATACCATCACTTGCCCTTGACTTATGGCATTATGTGCAGCGTGTTGTGAGGTATGTTTTATAGCAAGGCACACTTTGAGTATTACTTCTCAAATTATGATGTGGTACTCTCTCAAGTCCCAGTTCTAAAATACCTGAACAAATATGATTATTATAAGGAGGTAGAATGCATGTCTAAGTATTTTGTACCTACCATCACTTTAGATACGTCATATGCACACCGACATAATTTAACCTGC
The DNA here is from genome assembly GCF_964263255.1 of Lissotriton vulgaris. Classification (NCBI taxonomy): domain Eukaryota; kingdom Metazoa; phylum Chordata; class Amphibia; order Caudata; family Salamandridae; genus Lissotriton; species Lissotriton vulgaris. Next base: position 73,657 of record NW_028252333.1, on the reverse strand, counting down.
ATGTTAACTGACGGGGAAAAGAAGTTTGTAGACCAGCTAGAAGATCAACATATACAAACTTTATTTAGACCAGATCCAAAGCATAAGGTACTGCCATGGACCAAAGAAGAATTAGATCATAAGGCAAAGGGGAGTTCAGGACTCATAGCTTTAGACTTCCAGCAGAAAAGAAAGTTGTGCATCAGACATCCGTCCACGTATTATGACAAGATATTCGTGGGTGAGAGTGATTGTGAACACATTTTCCTGAACGTAGAATCCATAAGAAAAGCGCTATTGGATAAATTGACCATAAAGCCCAATGTGTATTGTGTATGTGGAAAGAATGCCTATGTGAAACTGCCCAAGAATTGGTATGGGACATGATATTTAGCTATCGTATCTCTCAAAATTTTCAGTGTGGATGATTTATGGCCTTTAGAAGGGAAAATATCTCACAGAGGGAAACATTGTGTAAGTGTTCGAGAGATCATAGGTGATGTGTTCTGAGCTATGATACCAAGTTTAGGTGTGGTTTTAAATGCTGTAATGATCAGAGAGTTGTCAACGTTAGTAGATAAGCTCTCCGTGAATACAGCACAAATCATGTTATTAGTTGTTGGTGAGATGGTCTCAATAAGGGCTATGGTTCTTCAAAATCTTTAGACATCCTAGTAGCAAAAGCTGGAGGAGTCTGTAAACTTTTGAGATTCCAACAGTGCTGCACTTATATTCCTGACTACAGTCGGGATATAAGAAATATATTAGTAATATCCCAGATATACATCAAGAATTGCGTAATTTGGCTGCTGAAGAACTCTGGGACCAAATTGGCAAGGGTTTTGGAAAGATTGGAAGCTGGTTTGGAAGTTTGGGACAGGGAATAATGGGTTACATCTTGAAACCTATCATAATAACTGTCGTTTGCATGATTATTCACTGGGATCTATTAAAGCATGTGCATGGCAAAAAGCTCAACACCAGGAAAATGTTTTGAAAAAGAGAGAGCAGCAACTGAAACTACAGCAGGACAGTCATTACCAACATCTGAGAGGGTTAGAGAGATTTAGACATGGACAGCAAGCAACATATTCTGTTTAGGTCGGTCTTTTCTACAAGGGGAAAATTCTGAGTGAGAGAATATTGGTGTTATGACATTAGTTATAAGAGGGGGGAACTGATAGAGCTCTTTCAGCGCTCTATATTGTATGGGTGCACTATACTCATGGTTAAAACGCACTCACATGCATTCCTATCGTTTGCCGTGTTCTATGATCATAACATGTATTTAGAGGAATCATTTAAACATTCATTATAGTGGAATGTTATAGTATGATTATGTATGTATCATAATGCTGGCATATATAAAGCGCTGGACAGTCTTATAGTCACATAATGTAATTGTGTTTGGTTTAAGTTGCCCGAGTTCTTAGGCCAAAAACTGTAGTTGTTTTTGTACCTCCTTGGACTCTCGAGAAATAAATAATTAAATGTTGTTTTCTCGAGAAATAGCAGTGCTCTCATACTACTGCAGGTGCTGGAATGTCAACTCGTTATTTTCTGATTGAAAGAAGATACAAGGAATGCTTTGAAGACAGTTGGAAGCAAGAAGGGAAGACACCTCTCGTGTCTGGCTTGCCTGGGAGCCAAAGTCAACTCGATGAACAAAGAAAATTAATTAATAGATCATAAAAACTCACCAGATAGAAATATTTGTTTTTACTAGAATCACGCAGTAACAATCGAACCCTATTTTGTATGATGCACGGGGACAGAGACCCCAGACTTCTGCTAGCTTTCGGAGACAAAGGAGCATCTCAGAACGAGCTCCTAGCCTTAAGCACCTCAAACCATTTGACGTGAGTACTTCTTAGGAATTCAACACGTGCTGACACCTTTGGGACCTGATGGAAAGGGAATTAGATAGAATCACCCCTTTTAGTATAGTGTAGGGACAGATTTGTTTTATTTCCAATGAAAAGAGATTTAGATTCTGCCTCCATCTTGAGCTGCATAATGATTTTGGAATTTACTATTGTATTTATTTTATGCAGAATAACTTATATTCGTAGAATCGGCTCTGTATTGATTTTCCTGTATCTATATCTGTTGATTTTGCGATGTGTATACATCTTATTATTCACGGCCTTATAAAAGATTGACAAACTCTAAAGACGGAGTCTGTGGTCCTTTCAGGTATGTTATATGAACGTATGGTTATGAATTGTTTCCTTCTCTCAACCACCATTTAGTTGGTAAATAAAAGACCATCTGCGCTAAAGTCTAGGAAGAAGACAAGGGTGCAATTTAGCATATTCAGCGTCACTGGCTTCTTTGCCCCGCAAATTGTCCCTGGATGCAGAGACCAATAACACCTCATGAGAAATGGCTTATAACCAAGTCAATTACACCCTCCTCAAATGCTAGCCAGAAACGCTGGGAGGCGTAGCTTGGCTGACATTTGTCCCCAGAAGAATGGGGAGATTTATTATAGAGAGGGTCACACAGCATGAAATAGCCACCAAGGTTGTTACGTAGTAGTAGCTCACCCCAGTGCGCTTGCATAGGGACAATCCGGAATACAATCCAGACTGTTGGAGAGGTTGTGGTTTACAGGGTACGCTGCTTCACATCTTGTGGGATTGTCCTAAATTGTCAGAATATTGGACTCAAATATTAAACAACATAGACCTGCACGTAGACACGCAGCTCCCTAGATTTCCTAATATATAATTTTGGAGCTTCCCAACCCCTTCACCTTCCCATTTTCATCCAGAAGAGGGAGACAAATAGGATTAGCCATAGGCGCCTGTAATGTTGTATGATGTGTCGGGCACTAGGACCGGCACAGTACTTGTCATAAGTGGGAGGAGAATGGTGGAGGCGGAACAGGAGGAGTCACGGAGGCAGTAAGATGTAGGGACAGGATTGCAGGCAGACGTGAAAATAAAGATCCTTTAGAGCTTACCTAGTGTGGGGTTTATTTATGCTGAAGTCAGGACATTACTGCTGGCGACGAGGGTAACCCTAGACCCTAGTTCCACGTGCCTGCTTCAGGAGTGTCCTGTCGAGTGCCCCGCTGCCTCGGAGCTGTTGAGACGTCCTGCGACCTGGGAGCCCACCCCTGTCGGGTCGTCATCCTGCTGTGCCTCGTGCTTTCTGCTGCTGTGTCTGCCGCGATACGGGATACGGGAGCCCAACCAGATCGCATGTGTTCTGCCGCTGTGCCTGCCACGCTCTGGGAGCCTACCCCAGTCGCACGTGTTGCTGCTGTGCGTCCGGGCTGTGAAGTGCCCCGTACTGCTGACTGTGAACGTCTTTGGGAGGCATATGGTCCTTATCTCTGGACCCAGTGACCTGGTGACTGCTTCAAGTAGGTCCCAGTCCCTGACCTACTCCGGCGTTGCCAATACTGCTGATCCTGACTCGTGTTCTGGCGAGGAACTAGAATTCCCTGGTGGCCATTTTGGGGTCAGGCGTCCCATCCAATCCACTGCGAGGATTTTACGGCAGCCAAGTCAGGCAACTGTCAAAAACTACTTTCAGTGTTAAATCAAAGGACTTACATACTTTAGACTTACTGGACATTGCTTCTCATACAAAATGGTGGAATGGCCCTCTACTGCAAGCACATTGAAGCCCATTGATGTTGGCAGTGTTTGCACATACTAATTGTTGCCACTGTTACTTTCTTGGGTCCATAGCAGCTGCTCCTCCACTCACCTCCAAGTGTTGCCATTGTTAACATTATCGTATCTGCGCCAGGTGTCAGTCGCTAGGAAGCTCTTCGGTGTTCAGACACCCTCTGTTACATAGTGGCATACAGTAAATTGCATATCTTTACGCCATGTCTGAGTCGCCAACGTTAAGACGGCGTCACGCATCTGCCGGTGCTAGGAGGCAGGAGTCCCCTATAACAACGTCTCAGAGAGAAGGTCACAACCTTGCTATACTCTGAGTTCCTTTTCTACGCCAGCCAGAACCCCTAGTCATATCTGGGGGAGGAATGGGCATTCGCTGGCAGGAATGGCTAGAGCATTTTGAGGACTTTATGAAAGGTTCAGATGTAACAAATGAGGACCAGTGACTGATTGCACAACCCAATCTCATTGGGAAGGAAATGGGTCAGATTATCAAGGAACTTCGGGCCGATGTTGCGTCATCATACGTCGACGTGCGGGACGCTCTGAACAGGAAATGTCTTGACAAAAGGAACATTGATTACTAACGATACACATTTAATTTGGCATCTCAAGAAAAAGATGAACCCATGGGAACATACATCACGCTTCTCAGACGCTTAGCATGGTACTGTGAGTTTGACTCCTTCACAACGGAAGATGCTCTTCGCCCGCAAATCATAGAAGGATGTCAGTCGTTGCGAAGACATCTGCTACAGAAAAGTTACTCCCTGGATGAGATTGAAGAAATGATTACATGATCAGGCGGAAGAACATGTGAAGCGAATAGAAGCTGGAAGAGGTGAAAAATGAGAACAGGCAATTTGGCTCCAATCTCGCAACAAAGCAGTGGTGCTCGAGATCCAAAGTTCATTCACACCAGACAAGCCCTTGTCGTCGAAGTCACAGTCGGACTGACAAAAGCCCAGAGCGCCAACTTACATGCTATCGATGTGGCTATGATTTTCTGCACACTGAGACTTGCCCTTCACTAGGCCAAAGATGTCGGAAGTGTGGCAGGGACAATCACTTTGAGAACGTTTGCAGAGTACGTAGCAAAGACACGCACTGAGACACTCGCAGACAATCAAGACAAGTCAACACTCACCGTCATGCCAAGGCATGCCAAGGCAGTCTGGAACCGCAGAGATCCCTCCATTGAATCCTCAAAATCTAGCATTGGTTCTCATGGCAACTACGAATCGAGACGATCACAATCTCGAGAATCAAGGTCACTGTAACCAGTATCACAAGATAGTGATGAATACGTCTGCATGGTCGCGTATCCCGACAGGTTGAAGAAATACCCACGGCTCCATCTTCAAATCGACACACATGTGGCCATGTTTGTACTGGACAGTGGGGCATCGCTCAACTACATTTCAGTTGCAGAATACAATAAAATGAATCCACAACCGCTGCACAAAGCTGCCGGGCGATTATACACATGGATGTCCAAGGAACCCCTCCCATATCTAGGACAATTTCAGACTAATCTTTCTTACAAAAAAAGGACGATTCCAGCTCGCATTCATGTCATTGACGGTCATGAAGCGGATTATCTTCTCAGCTTGCCCACGGCGGAACAACTTAAATTAGTAGAAATACAGTACCAAGTTGATGGCGAACCTGATATAGTTCACAAGTTTCCAAAACTGTTCACAGGACTCAGGAAATTGACCCACTGTTAAGTTTGATTGTACATAAATGAACGGGTGACACCCATGGCGCAACACCACAGAAAAATTCTGTTTCACCTTCAACAGTCCGTAGAGTAGGAACTACAGGATCTTCTCCGGGCTGACATAATTGAGAGAACATCGGGACCCACTCCTTGGGTCTCTCCAATGATTTTAGTACTGAAAAAGGGCACATCTGGCAAAGTGTGTCTCTGTGTTGAGATGAGAGCACCCAATACTGCCATTACCGTCAATGAGAGAGAGAGAGACACCCAAGACCTCATATCAGTGACATGATTGAGTCACTCAATGGGGCACAAATATTTTCCAAACTAGATCTCAACAAGGGCTATCACCAGCTTGAACTCCAAGAAAAATTGAGATACATCACCACATTCTCGGCTCACCAAGGCCTGTTCAGATACAAAATGCTCAGTTTTGGTGTCTCCTCTGCAGCTGAGATCTTTTTGGAGGCAATCAGAAGAGTAATTCATCACTTTCCCAACACTCTAACACAGTGATGACATTCTCGTGTATAGAGCGATGACACAAGAACACGACAAGGCACTGGATAGGGTTTGTCATGCTCTGTTAAATGCCAACCTAACATTAAATAAAGACAAATGTGAATTTCACAAATCCACAATAAAGTTCTTTGGACACATTTTCTCAGGTGCGGGCATGAGACCTGATCCCGAAAAGATTGCAGCGTTGAATGATACCCGAGACTTTGAGACGCTGGGGATGTGCCTTCGATTCTAGGCATGGCCAGATACTGTGCACATTATATAAAGGACAAGGCCACTATCAGTTATCCTCTGAGAAAGCTGACCAAACAAGGCCACACTTTTCATTGGACCACAAGACGTGATCAAGCCTTCCACTCAATCAAAGCTTCTGTTGAGTCTGCCAACAATCTGCCCTATTTCAACCCGCGGTAAAATACTGAAATCACTGTGGATGCGAGTCCTGTGGGACTTGGAGCCATATTAGCTCAGTGTGACTGAGAGGGTGATCAACGATCTACGCCAGCCGGAGCCTAACAGACACAGAGAGAACGTACTCCCAGCCCGAAAAGGAAAGCCTAGCAGTAGATTGGGCCTGCAAACATTTTCACATTTTCATATATGGAAAACATTTTACGCTTATCACGGACCATCAGGCCCTGCTAATGTTTTTCAGAAATGCCCGAGCCAAAATACCACCCAGAATAGAGCTTTGGGTCATCCGTCTTCAAGAATATACTTATACTATCGTCAACAAGCCGGTAAAAGCTGCAAATCCAGCCGACGATGTTTTGAGGCATCCTAAGCCAACGTCCAAATGTGGCTCAAGCCAAAACACCAGCAGTGCCTTTGGAAGCCATCCTTGATGCCACCAATGAATACGTCATGTTACAAGATGTGAAACATCGCATCCAAACAAACAGCTGGAGACATCTGGAGGACTCCGGACAGAGCAAACAAACGGACAGTCATGAATTGTCTTCTAACAGAAATGTGAAGGATGAACTCTCCATTACCTCAGATGGCCTTCTGCTAAGAGACAAACAAATAATCATCCCGAAACAGTTGCGCCAAGGAGTCATTAACCTAGCACATGAAGGGCACAGGGGCATTGTAGCTATGAAGAGAGCGCTGCACGAGTGGGTCTGGTTCCCTACGCTCGATCAAATGGTTGAACTCACACTGAAAGACTGCCCACAGTGTCAGGTAGTCAGTCGAGAGGAGCCACGCGCGCCCCTACAAATGTCAGAATTTCCGGACGGCGTGTGGCAACATGTTGCAGTAGACTTCTTTGGCCCGCTACAATCTGGCAAGTACAACCTGGTCGTAATAGATGAATACTCATGCTTCCCGATTGCGCACATCACATTGTCAACCAAAGCTGTTACCACGATACCTGTGCTGGATGAAGTGTTTGCAGCATGGGGCATACCGAAGGTAGTGAAAACAGACAATGGACTACCATTCAATGGACAAGACTGTGCTGCATTTGCCAACCACTTAAATTTCAGACAACGGAAGATCACCCCCGGCCACAGGCCAATAGAATGGTAGAAAGATTTATGGCTTTCTTGAAAAAAAAACATCCAGCAAGCAGAACTTTCAAAGTGCGACATTCAAGTGGCTTTAAATGAGGTGTTGCGGGCATATAGAACCACACCGCATACTACCACAGACAGATGCCCCGCAACTCTAATGTAGGGTTGCACAGTGCGCATAAGAATACCAGCCTGGGAAGACATAGCTAGTGGTACTCACCAAGTCTCTGATCACGAAGAATTAGCAGCAAGAGACAGACTGAAAAAGGAGAAGATGGAGGAATACACAGACAGCCGGAGGAAAGCTACACAATCATCCATTCAGGAAAGGGATTGGGTACTGGTACGGCAAGAACCACAAAAGAAAACTGACTGTCGGTATCATGATTGCCCCCTGTTGGTGATGAAACAAAAAGGGACTATGATCACAGCTACATCAGAGGACAAGGGAATCACAAGAAATGTGTCGCATTTCCAGAAATGCACGCCCACTGTTAGAGAAGCGTTGGCTGTGCCTGACAGCACCTCGAAAGGGGAAGCACCTGAGATAAGACTTGAACATCGATCCTCTATCTCCCCTGGTGGAGGGGAGCAGGAGACTCATTTGTTCGCCTCATTGAAGAACTGTAACTATGTTGTTTATTTTTGATGTCTCTCCAGATATGAACAGACACTGTTGAAACGTTTCAAGTTGTTTAAAAAGGGAGGAGATGTAATGGTGTATGATGTGTCGGGCACTAGGACCGGTGGAGGAGAATAGGGGAGGCGGAACAGGAGGAGTCAAGGAGGCAGTAAGATGTAGGGACGGGATTGCAAGTAGACGTGAAAATAAAGATCCTTTAGAGCTTACCATTCTGGGGATGGAAAAGATCACATTTTCACTTACAAATCAGACTACGCCGTTTGCACAGCTTTAGAGCCCATTCTTGACCCTTTTATCAAAAGAATAACAGGAGCTCACTTGACCGAAATATTCGCGCATACAGCGCCTGACGGAGCCTGCCCCCTTAGTCCCGGCCATAGTCACGTGCGAAAGTACCAGGATTTTTTCTCGACGACTGATTGTCTTACATGGAATACAAGTGGGGGTGGGGGGTTATATGTTGAGATTTGTTATATTATTTTGCAGGCCAACGTCAGAAATCACTTACATCGAGCGCTGCGTCGCTCATGGACAGCTAAACTTGGCATTAACTTTGAAAATTTGAATAAAATGATTTGAACCATAAACACTCTGAAAAGGGCAGACAGGGCATCTGCTGCCTTTTGGTGGCTTACCCACCCCTGCCAAACTCTAATTCAGTTCCAATGGTTTCACATATTTAGTGGTTCTTTTAGACTGCCAAATAAAATATCTCTTCACTTCTACTGTCAAGGCCGACATGTATGGTGCCAGCAAATGTTGCAGCGGAAAGGTTTGTACATTTTCACATTCTATTGAGCATTAATCAGTAGACTTTATGCTCAAAATCAAGACAAGGATTAATTGCAAAATAACTTTGAAACAACTTGCTTCTCCATGAGCAGCTGTACATAGCTTAGCCTAATGTTAGAAGTGAAAATACACATGTATTTGTTGATATCCACTAAAAGAGCAAAGAAGCTAATTCATTTTCATCAGGAGACCTTGGAGTCCGTACAATAGGCACTTATAAAAGAAGTCACTGTTTGCAGACGCCAATAAAATATTTTTGTGAATAGAAAAAAAGGAAGTAAAAGATAACCCCATATGGAAAGGCTTCAAGTGTGAAGGAAAGGTAATGGAAACATTAGGGGCTTCATTTATGAGTCTCTGCGTCACTTTTACGCCGCTGGTGCGTCCCTTTTTGTGACGCACCAGTGGCGTAAAAAATGCGCCTTGTTGCGCCATATTTGCAAAGTGACGCATCTAGGTAGATGCGTCACTTTGTAAACCCCTGCGCCACATTATACCTGCGCCATGTATAATGTATGCAAGGGGGGCGTATTGACGCAAGTGAGGATCGTAGAAGTGACGCAGTGAAATCTATGAGATTTCACTGCGCCACTTCTAGGACACAAATGCGTCAAATTCTTACGCCTGCCTCACAGCAGGCGTAAGACTGACGCAGGCCCTTTCACATGGGGCTTGCCCCATATGAAAGGATACATTGCAGGAGTTGCGTCACTTTTGTGACACACTCCAGCAATGCGTCACTTTTGCGCCATACAGATACGTCAGAAATACTGACGTATCTGTAACTCCTTGCGCCATGATGCGTCATACTGTAAATATGACGCATCATTGGTGTCGCAAGGAGGGCGCAGTGAAAAGTGACGCATCGCTGTTTTCACGCAGCGATGTGTCACTTTTCATAAATGAGGCCCTAGATTTGTAAGTAGATAGTTTTCAATTTAGTTGGTATATTTTGCATGCCATTTGTCAGAATGAATAATATCACATTTTCAGTAATATAATATAATGAAATCATGAACTATTTGTTTTCCTTTCTATGATTTCGCCCAGATTGACAAAGGAGCTCCTCTGGTCTGCAAAGAGAATGGAACATGGTTCCTGGCAGGCGTTCATTCTCCGTTGTTAAAGGCCTGTAACGTTCCCAATGCTCCACCGATGTTCACTGCGGTATCAGCTTATGCAGACTGGATTCAGGAGAAGATATCCGGAGCTGCTTTTGCCAATCAAACAATTCCACTTTCAAACAGTACAGATGATGGGAACTGTACAAAATATGAAGCAAGCCCACAAGCAGGTAATATATGGGATAAAGTAAACCCTGCTGTTCATTGTAATGTTTTCGCAAGTCATTGAGGAGTTCCGTAGCCATGCACAACAAGCATTGGCATAGCCAAAAGGTCTCGCTTTTGGGACCTTATAAGTATTTAGTTATGCAGCACAATATCCTTGGTGCAACATTAACTGTTGCATGGCGAAATACTTATAAGGTCCCAAAGGCGAGACCTATTGGCTATGCCAATGTTTGTTTGCTTCTGCATCTTCCATACTAAGTCAGTCTCAGGCCCGTCGTGACCAGCAGCCCCTCATAACATTTCTTCTGTTTGGCTAAGACTCTCTTACGGTGAGACATTAGATTGAACACAGCTAAGTGAAAGTAGTATTTGGTTCAGAATCATATTATATATGGTACTACTCATACTAGGAATATTTGCATTGTAATCCATGAAAATTAGCCCTAGAGGAAGCATGGTTACCTGCTTTGAACACAGTTCTGTAGAAAATTATGAAGTAGGAAAAAAATGAAAGTTCTCTTTCTGTGTTTACACATATGGAATGTTAGATCTCATTTGGGATGCAGTTTGTGATGCAACTTAACAAGTAAGTGAGACAGAGTAATCTCTATGTTAAGGTGCTTAGATTAGTTTCTTACTACAGGCATTCTGGAGTCAGAAAGCAAAAGTAATAAGAAAAGTATGCCACTTATCATTTGTCATAACTTATTACAAGTGAGCAGCGCACAGACGTAACGCAGGCCCCTGCAGCGCTGGGGGCACCCAACCCTTGAGGGGGCCCCCATTCACCACAAGGCCAATGTATATCTGTGAGATATGGGAAACTTAGGGGCCCATTATCATTTTGCATTACGGCACTGGAGCAGCGATGCCTTGCACATGTAGGCTTGCCACTCTGGGTCTACTCTAAGGCAGTGCTTCCCAGACTTTTGAGAACCACAATCCACTTTTTTGTATGACAAACCTTTGTGACACACCTACCTTTAATGGACGAGGTGGGCAATTTTTTTAATGCAATTAAAGCATTGTGTAGCAGCACATTGTCATTTACAGACAGCACATTTTCCATGGACCTGTTGTCTATATTTGCACAAACATACAGTTTTACTAATAAAACCATATTTCTTGCAAATAATAAAGTGTTGAAATCTGTTTTCAGTCAATATTGTTTGTGCATCACTAAGCAAAGTGTTTTTATTTGTTCTGATCTTATGAAAATCTTTGTTTACAACACATTTCAGAATTACAAAAATAGGTGCTCATTTTTGCTTTCCCAACTACGAAATGTGCACAATTTGTTTTGTTGTGTGCTACGAAAAATGTACATCCTGCAGCCTTTCATTTCACACTTCATGTACCCCAGCAAGGTTATCACATAATTCACTTGACTTTTATTCCTCTGTCTGCAAAGTGAGAGGAGTTTGTAAATACCAGTCCGAAGTTAAAAAGAAATAAATAAATAAGCTGCAGTTTATCAGAAGACATAGCCCCACATTTGACCTCTGTCTTTGAAGCACAGTACATGAGGCAACATAAATGCATAATTTAAAGTGTATATTTATTTTTATTTATTGCTTGGACTTTTGTGACCCACTACAAATCGGCTTCCACCCTACCAGTGGGTCACGACCCGCAGTTTAGGAAACACTGGTCTAAGGTCTCCCCTTCTCCTAAGGGAGCGAACTGCCAAGCTCACACACCGGGTTGAGCTATTGAGTACCTCACACCTCGGTGCAGACATATATTCAAGCTGCGAACCCTGACAACCAAATTTCGAGAGCCCCCACTCAAACAAGTTCTTTTTTTTTTTTTTTTTTTTTTTGTGATTTAAAGATTTTATTGAAAAATAAAAGTGGCATATGGCATCTTTGGATTCACAGTTAAAGAGACTTTAAATGCATTCTTAAGCTCTCTTAAATCGGATAAGACTTGTAGATGTTGGTTGGAAAAAACTGACCGAAATGAAGAAGGAACAATATTGAAATGCTCACCTAACATAAACAACCTCGGATGCCACTTCCATTAGATCTCCGTCCACGTTCCAAGGGAATACTGCTTCTGAGGAAGGTGCATGTAAATCCTTGTTTCCTCCTTCATAATCTCTGCTGCGAACACCCTGCGTGCTTGGACACAGCTTTACTTCCCGACTAGAGTAGGTTTCCACAAAAGAAAAATCAAACTGAAAAGAAGACAGAATTATGGTCAAATGACTCCCAAACACGACAGGGACTAAATATCAGCGCACTCCTTTTGAAATAGTTTCTACTCAACTTCCAACAGCATTGTAACAGCAGGGAACACGTATCTACAGTCTACAATAAACCTGTATGACATTGTTCTGCATTCTGTTCATCAACTGTGGTTTTTGCATTTGTCAACCCGAGTGGGATGGGTATGCTCAGACGTGAGTCCCATGCTCTCCACACCACTGGATTCAAGCAAGCCGGGCTGAAGACGGCTGGCGCTGGAATGCCAGAAACGGGTCCTTGGAAGCTTGTTTCCGGTCCAGGGAAGGCATGGCTTGGCAGTTCGGGCTGGACTGTTCCCATGAGGCACAGAGTCAGACTGATTTGCATATGGCCATGTCTGAACTGGGGTGGTGTGGAGTGCAAAAAAACGATGGATTTAGGCCCAGATCTCTGTACTGGGGTGAATGTATGACATTGTTCTGCATTCTGTCCATCAACTGTGGTTTTTGCATTTGTCACCCCGAGTGGGATGGGTATGCTCAGACGTGAGTCCCATGCACTCCACACCACTGGATTCAAGCAAGCCGGGCTGAAGACAGCTGGAATGCCAGAAACCGGTCCTCGGAAGCTTGTTTCCGGCCCAGGGAAGGCATGGCTTGGCAGTTTGGGCTGGACTGTTCCCATGAGGCACAGGGTCAGACTGATTTGCATTTGGCCATGTCCGAACTGGGGTGGTGTGGAGTGCAAAAAAACGATGGATTTAGGCCCAGATCTCTGTACTGGGGTGAATGTATGACATTGTTCTGCATTCTGTCCATCAACTGTGGTTTTTGTATTTTTACTTCCCTTTCAGCAGACAAGTGAGACGGCTTCAGATAATAAAATAACACAGTAAAAAGAGGTGGAAAAAGACAAGAACGCGAGGCAGAAATGTGAAAAGATGACTAGAGACTGCTGAGGCATGTTTCCATAGATTGAAAATGCAAATGTTTGTCCCTTTAATGTTTGGTGTCACCTCAATCACCAGGCTCCTGCCTCACCTCACCTCACCTCACTGAAGTGCCAGCACTGAAAGGTACATCGTACGATTGCATGTTTCCTGCAGCGTCCTCACGGCAGCTTTCATTAGCTACAGAGGAGCCCCTTGAGGCAGAGTAAACATGCAGCCATATAAAACGCAGCACTCCTTCTGAAAAACGCTATCACTGCAAAAACAAGCGCACTGCAGGGGGAGGAGAGAGAGGAGGGGGGCTGCGCTTTCCTTGCGGAAGCGAGCTTTCATCTGTGAAAGCTCGCTCCCACAAGGGAATTGCCAAACGTGCACGCATTGCCATTCAAAGCAATGTAATGCGTGCACGTTTTTTTGGTAGCAAAACGAAATCGATTGTAAAAGGTCTTTTTTCCTATGTAGCGCATGTGCGCTGAGTAGGCAAGACCTAAAAATACAGCTAAAGGCAGAGTTCTTTATAAGTTCAAGGAACTCCGAGGTGACTTCCAATAGCCTTATGATAAGTGTCAGATGGTAATTATCGTCATAATATATGGTTACATCATCACCCTTCCCACAATCAACTTAAATCCTTGGTGTGTTGCTTTTTCATATGAAAGAGAGAGGATATTTGCAGAGCTTAAAAATATAATTTCTAGTGCAAAATAAACACACCAAAAAGCAGAAAGATAATTGTTATAAAACATTAGGATGCACACTAAAAGCGGACTTTGCTACTCTCGCCACTGCATTCATGACAACCGAGATCCACTCACAGCAAGACAGAGACCTGCTGGATCTCCTACTAACAGCGGCAGTCAAAATAGTACTCACCAACTGGAACGACACCTCCAAGGCAACTTTCAAGGGCTGGCTTAACTGGGTGATGTACCTTTGTGGCGCTGACAACACTGCCCTCCGTGACTCACCATGGAGAAATCCCAACAGGGGGATGTGGGCGTCCTTGGACAAGCTCTTAGACCCACACGACCCGCCATGAATAAACATTAACAAATCTAACAAGTGGCTCTACACCACACCTCCACAGGGTCAAAGACTCTGTCGAGTAGAAAGTAAACTTCTGTATGCTAGCTCAGTTCTTTCCTACCTTATCTCTTTTTCTTTCCTTTTCCTTTCCTCTTAAAATCAACAGTGGATAGGGGGAGCAGCCATGCCCATAGACTGTATAACTGTTCTACCGATAACATAGCCAATGTTGCTGCATCCGGTACGAATATGCGCTGATGTTTATACTTTTTATGTTCTATGTTTTAAAAAAAAAAACAACAAAGATATTTGAAATTAAAAAGATTGTAGAATTAGTTTAAGGAAAGTCAAATTTAAGTCACTGTAGCTCAGAACGTGTAGAAACATGTACAGAGATTTCTTGTTTCCTATAATTACCTAAAACTAGCAAAAAATGAACATCTTTCCATAAATATAGCCTTTCTGCTGATCATGTTTCATCTGGAAGAACAGAGCAGAAGAAAAAAAGCTAGGTTTTGTTTTTTAGTGTTCAAACTGCAGCATAATTATGCTCCATGTCCTGCCTCTTCCATTGGCTGTAGCTGTTATGTTATGGTATATTGATTTGCATATGCACTAATCACCTGTTGGGAAGTGAAGAAGAGACTCTGATGTGTTGTGGGAGGTTGTTCCATGTCCGGGGTGCAATGTGGGAGAATGAGCAACCTTCAGTTGTTCTTAGGCAGATGCAGGGAATGAGTGCAAGTGAGGCAGAGCAAAGATGTATGGTGGGTTGGTAGAAGTGTGCAGGTGATCTGATAAGAGGCAGGTAGTTGTAAATTCCTTACCGTAGAATTTCCCCCAGGCGTCAGTCTGGATCTAGAAATGTATTTCTTCAGCAATTTTCCTGCGTGTCGTTAAGTGGCGTCAGTCAGCTCTGAGTCCGGCATCGTGGGCCCCGGGATGACGTTGCAGGACCTACATAGATGCTGCCCATGCGCCCTGACATCAGCTCTTTCTTTTGCCACGCAGGGCCTAGGGCAGATCTGGAGAGGGCTACCTCTGGCCACTTTTTGGCTAACTTTTTTCGACTTTTTGTCAACGTCTTTTACGAGTCGTAGATTCCTGGTGTGTCGAGGATGTCCCGCCGAAGGACCGGCATAAAGCCCTGCGGGTTCCTGCCGCCGGATGATGTCCGGGATGGATCCGCACCTCATATGCCTTTGGGGTGTGAATCCCGACCATGGCTCTAAGTCGTACTCAAAGTACCAGGCCATGAACCCGAAGACCTTGCAGGAGTGGTCCAGAAAACTGCTGGAAACCCGACTCTTGGCTACACATTGCTCCCGTTCTAGTTTGAGGGGAAGGTTTTGAGAATGTTCGCAGAGCCCACACTCCTCCCACTCCCAGTCATCGGGGAGATCTTTGGAAAAGTCAAGGAAGCACAAAAAGAAGTCAAAGAAGCACAGGTGTTCTTTGGTTTCTCCCTGTTGGTCAACAGACTCGGGATCCTGAGTGTCGTCGCTCAAAGGCCCCATCTCTTGAGCTGACTTCTGATACTGCTCCATGCTTCTCTCCCATTCCAGAATGCCGGAGCGTCTCCAAACCAAATCCAGAAGTTTTATGATGCCTTGTACCTCATACTTTGGCAGCCTTGCTCTGTCGGCACACCTTCGGGCCCCAAGGAGTCAGTAGGGGCCCAGGGACTTCAAAGCCGGCGGCTCCTGTCCCGGTTCTGGAGGGCCCCTGTGGATCCAGACCTGGATCAGGATCGACGCTGGTCAATCTCACTAGACCTTTCCCGACGACGACGCTTCCAGCGTCGACCGTGCACCCAGCCCGCGCCGACCCCATCCTCATCCTTGAAGTGGACATGGAGTTGGACCAGCGCAGATCGATGTTGATTTTGACGCCAGAAGGGACTGGTTCAGTCCTGGGGTTCATTTTGGGCAAGAAGATGAAGAAGAAACCTGGGCAGGTCCGCTGGACCCTTTCACTGACCAACTTGAGGAACCGGACAAGATATTGGACCTGGGTGATGCCAGTGATCCAGACACTTCCTCTGACACTGTCCTGCTTTCTCCCCCTACCATGGCTACAGAGGAGGGAGCTTCCTATACTGTGGTGGTGAGGAGGGCAGCCAAGGTCCTGGGTCCCAAGCATCCTACGGTGGTAGTCAGGACTAACCTCCTGACAGAGGTGCTTCAGCCTGCGGCTTCCTCGTCTAAACCCCTTTTGCCGTTCAATGAAGCCCTCACGGACGTCCTTCTGGGCACTTGGTCCAAGCACAGACCAGGGGCTCCTGTGGTAGGACGGATTGCCCGCCGCTACTGCCCCGCTCCATGCAACCCAGCATTCCTGACCAAACACCCCTCTTCTATTAGCTTGGTAGTCCAAGTCTCTTCATCAAAAGGCTCATTCCCTTCTGTTCCCCCAGGCAAGGAATCCAAGAAGCTGTATCGTCTTGGGAAGATGTTTTCATCCACCAGCTTGGCATTGCGGTTGGTGATAATTCATGCTTCTTGAGCCGATACTCTAATACTATATGGGATACGGTTTTGCAGGTGCTGCCTCAGTGCCCGGAAGAGCCCCAGGCCATTCTCTCGCAAGCAGTAACAGATGGGAGAAACGCAGCCAAATGCACGATACGATGTGGACTGGATACCACTGACTCAATTTGGCAGAATGACTGCCACCTCAGTAGCTGTTAGACGCTGCGCCTGGTTGAGGTCTTCTGGCTTCTCAAGGGATGTCTTGTCTTCCTTGACAGACATGCCTTTTGATGGCATTTGTCTTTTTGGTGACAAGGCCGACAGCGCTTGAGCGCTTCAAGGATTCTAAAGCTACGGCCAGATCCTTGGGCTTTGTGGCTATCTCACATCCATTTCAGTCTGCCTTTCATCCCTTTCGTGGCTACGGAAGGGGCATCCAGCCATGTCTTGTCCAGCCCAGCCACACAAACTGTCCAGCCTTTGCGTGGCCGCAGATGTGGGACCTAGAATCCTCGCAGGTCAGGAAGCCAGCAATTTGGGTAGTACACCCTTTCCCTCCCTTCCGCAGCCTCCAAACCTTCCTAGTCCAACATTTCAGGCCCATCAACGGGCAGTTGATGGCACAATCCGCCATCACCTCCTCGACTGGCAATCCTTCACATTGGACAGCTGGGTTCTGATACTCTGAAAGGGCTGCTCCCTCCCCTTCAAGACTACCCCACCCTCCATGCCACCTTCCTACGATTGCATGACAGAGGATCCTTTGGCACTTCTCTACCAGGAAGTATCGTCTCTCTTGGCCAAGGGAGCTATAGAGAGCTTCCCTGGCCAGAAGTAGGTTGTGGTTGTTATTCCCACTACTTTCTGGCACCCAAGAAGGACAGAGGCCTGTGTCCTATCTTAGACCTCCGGTCTCTCCACTTCTTCCTCCGGAAGGCTACGTTTAAAATGCACACCCTAGCCCAAGTTCTGTGTGAAGTCAACCCAGGAAACTGGCTGGTGGCATTTGACCTGCAGGATGCTTATTTTCAAATCCTCGTCCTGCCGGCCCACAGACGTTACCTTCAGTTCACAGTGGGCAAAAAGCACTGTCAGTTCACCCTGCTGCCCTTTGGCCTTACCAGTGCCCCTTGGGTGTTTAAAAAGTTGATGGCGGTGGTCGGAGGTCTGGTGGTAATGCGCGAGTTCCTAGAATACTTTGCTTTTTTGTAATTTTCAAAGTGCCATGTAGCGCACATACATGCCTTTAGGGCATGTATGTGTGCCACATGTGCACACATGCATATTTCAGGGGTGCAACAGGGTGTCCTTTTGTCACCCTTGTACTCTTGAAACGGCATTCGCAATTTACAAGTACCTATTGGGTCCCGCAAATTGTGAATGTCTTCTCATTCATTCCTATGGGCCTCTAGGCCCATAGGAATAAATGGGAAGGTATTCCTTAATTAAGAATCGCAATTTGCGATTCGCAATCAAGGAATATGTGGCAATCGCAATTATTATTGGGAAACCTACATGAATTGCATTTTGTGAGTCCTTAATTGCGAATTGGAGAAGGAAAGGTATACATTCGCAAAGATGTTATTCAGGATTTCATGAAGCATGAGGACATTGGTCAGTGGATATGATAGAGACATCTAGCTGCAGATTCCTTGACTTAGAATATCCCCAGGCGTCAGGCTGAATCCGGAAAACATTCTGCAGCACCACCTCTGTGCGCCGGGGGGCGGCGGAGCCATATATGCCCCTCCCGGCGCGCTGACTTCAGTTTTCTTCTTTTCCGCGTTCCAACGTGGTTCCTAGAAAACCAGCGGTTGCTTGGCCTGTTTTCTTTTGGCCTTCTCTGAGCCTTCAGCGTCACGGAACAGTGTGCGATGCCTTCAGGCGGACGTCGTTCTGAGGTGGGTAAGCACAAGCGTAAGTCGTGAAGATCTTCCGCCCATCCGCCCATACGCATAACGCTGGGGCCATTTCCGCTCGCTCCTTGCCAGACACAGGCGTCCGGCAGTCGTCTCCTACATACCCTCCCTTTCCGGGAGGTGGACCAACAAGGGCCCAAATGGAGGCTTATTCAAAGGCCCTCCAATCTTTCTTTGGGTCACCCCCTCTCCCTGGTGCGCCTTCAGGTCCCAAAGAGGTGGAAGGCACTCATGCTGGAGTCTCGCCAGCGGATTTGTCCTCGGCACCGGCTGTGTGTGTCGACTCCTGTTCAGGAGTCGACACAACGCCAACGGGACACGGCCCAGAGGGCCATACCAGTCTGCCGCCCTGCCTACCCGCCCGGTCACCGCATAGCCTTACGCGGCTTCCTGCGCTGATGTCGGAGGCGGCATCGGGCTTAATGCCCTGTCAGCGTCGTTCCTCTCTGCCTGTTGTGGTGCGATCGCTGTTGGGCGGCGCCCCGGCCGAGTCCCCTCTGGAGGTCGTCGACGTCGGTTCGACTCCCATTCCGCTTCGGTCGACGCCGGTTCTGATGTCAATGACTCCGCTTTTGTATGAGGATAATCCTCTGGACTCATCAGACGTTGATGCATCGGTTGACGGCGGTGCCGGCGCCTTTGCCTCCTTATTTGCAATAGGCTCCTCCACTTCTACTGTCCAGTGGTCGGGTTAGTCTCCAACCCTTTCATACTGATGGTTTGATATCGCCTCCCAGAATGGCGACTGAAGCTAGTGCTACCTACGCATGAGCTATTCAGTGGGTGACAGGTATTCTTTGCTTTCAGCCCCTGGTGGTTTCCTTGCCTTCTGATCCTTTATTAGATCTTCTCCATATGGAGCCTATTGAGGTGGGGCCTTTGCTACACCTTGGGGGCTCTTTATTTTTCATAATGCTTGGCACATAGGTGAGGCCCTCCACTGGTGACCCTGTTGATCGGGCCATTGCTCGCAGACACTGTCCTGCCCAGGGTGATCCACTCTGCCTGTTCCTTCACCCTAGGGCTCAGGGTCTGGTAGTTTAGGCGGCTTTTGACTTACAGTCTTCCTCCACCTTGCCGTTGTTATCTCCTACCAAGGAGTCTAGGAGGTTGGACGCATGTGTACGCCAGCTTTTTGCCTCTACCAGTGCGAGCATCTGAGCATTGAATACGTCTTGCGTGTTCGCGCGTGCTTCCTTTGCCCTCTGGGACTTGGTGGGGACCCTTCTGCCTTCTCTTCCTGAAGGACAACGACCAGAATTACATCGTCTTCTTCATGATCGCAGGGGAATGGCGCAGTTTTCCCTAAGGTCTTCCCTTGATGCCACTGACTCTATGGGCAAAGCTTTTGCTCGGTCTGTGGTTTTGCGACGCCATGCATGGCTGTGCGAAAGTTGTTTCCCAGACAATGTTCCGGATGCTCTTAGGGATCTACCATTCAATAGCATGGAACTTTTCAAAAGACACGCAGATTCAATGGTGTCCCGCCTCATGTCGGGACTACCGTAACTCTGAACTTTCAGCCATTATAGTATTTTCCGCATAGGGGATGTTGCCTTGTTGTTTAGTTTTCAAAGATGTTCTGGGTTCTTTGCATTGTATCCCGATAATGTAGGCGGTTGTTCCGCCGTTTCAGTATGCCTTCAGTACAGCTGGACGGCTGGTGCTGTCTTCATTACAGCCTTCTGAATGTGTACTTTGCCCAAGAGGGCTCCCCTAGCAGGGGTTAGAATTCACCCTATGTGGGGTTCTTGCTGGCTATTCAGTGGTTACCTTAGCCATAGTATGTTCCTATGGAGTCTTCCTCACAGGCATCCTTCTCTGGATCAGGCTGTCCATCTTCTCTGCATTTCTGCGATCATTACATTAGTATTGCTCTTTTGCACTTTCGGTTACAGTAGGCTCCAGTTGCCTGTAGTATTTCTATGCCTCAGAATGGGTTCCTTACCATGCGGCCTATGCTTCACCTGCCTTAACAAGATCCCCTTATTCAGCATCATAGAGATCCTCTTGTCCGTGATGGTTGCTTTCCTTTGCCGACCACTACCTCTTGGGGCCCTTGTTCTGTTCTGTTCAGGAACAGTTCTTTCACGGATGATGCACTGTCATCGTTTTGTGCTGAGAAAAAGCAGCTGGTCGGCACGTTTAATGGACTGGCGCAAATTTGGAGTACACCCTGGTATGCCTACTATTGTAGGGTGTTTGCATTATCACTTCTAAACTCAGCCTTTACTGGGCTTGTCTTTGAAGGTGGCACCTTTCATAAAGTACATCTTTGCTGAACATTGCCTTATGCCCTCCTTCTCTGGGCGCTTTCCCAATGGGAATTGTTCCACATTCCCTGTTGCTTCCATACAGGTGTTTTCCATACTTCGGCATTGGGTTCCTGCTGTAACACTCTCAAGCGGAGTGTTCTCTTCAGGATAATCATTTATTGGGTCCCTGGGCAATTCGGTTGGTCCTCACTAATTCCACTATTGTGTCTAGCTCCATCTCCTCATCTGTCTGGCGGGGGACTGTGGCTCCTCCCGGGCAGGTGGCGGATGTTGCTTGCAACTCTGGACAGGGTCCTGTCCACTTCTGCTTACTCAGGTAAAACGTTGTTTTACACGTATATTCTCTTACTCTATATCTGCTCTGTGTTCTGCACACAGCAGAGTCGCGCAGGCAACGTTCCTTCCTGTAGTGTCCGTGGTCTTTGCACCGGCCTGCTCAGCCTACGAGCTCTTCTGTGGGTGTCCAGCTTGCCAGATAGCCCCTTTTTGCCAGTTGCCTGCCTGCTAATACATCCTTCATCTTTGGGCTGCTCAAGCTACCCTACAGGACTTTATTTTCTATACTTTGTGTGGTTCTTCCATCCGCACGGTATGCTTATCTGTGTTCCTGTCCTACTCATGACTATCCTTCTTACTGTAGTCCTCTTTTGGGTACTTCTGATTGTTGCCGTCCGCCCTCTCACATGTCTTGTGAAGGAGCGACTGCATGCTACAGTGTCTTGTGTTTCTGGTACTACCAGCTCTTCCTGGCCAGGAGCCGGCCTCCTGTCGATGCTGCCTCCCGTATCTTGGCTGGTGCGGTTTCGACAGTGCTTTTTTCCTCTGTCGTGCATAATGGACCAGTATGCGCTGCCTCTGTAATACCAGTTAGTCATTTCTCTGAGGGTTACTTCAGTCCACACATCGGATCCTGCGGACCCTTGGCTCAGTCCTCTTCTTTACGAAGCCATGAACTCTCATTTCTGCACCGACATTTCCAGCTTTATACATTCTTTCTCTCAACCCGGTATACATACGGGGGTTTTCGAGCTGTTCTTTGACGGCTTGTGGTGCCTTTGCCTCCCATTGTTTTCCGCTCTTTTCAGAGCTTCGTGGTCTGGTGTGGCTGTCCCCTTCTCTATCGCCTCTTACCTCCCCATGGTTTGAAGTCTAACTGGCTCTGCCTCTGTCTATAAATCTCTGACTTGGGATACTACTTCACTTTCTGGTGCCGTCTTGGGTGGATTGTCCATAACTCATGGGTTCCGGACTGGTTGTCCTTCACGATTCTATCTTGTGGTTGCAGACTTTCTGTCGTCTAGCTTGATGTTTTTCACATCTTCTTCTACCTCTGAGGGAGGTTTAGCCTTCGCTGTAGCGGGGGTACTTCTCAAAGCGGTGCTCTGCTCTTTTCCTTCTCTAAGTTTTCAATATACAGTGCCTGGCACTGTCCTTTATGGTGCTATTTCTCACCATTCGACTGCTTTTGTTTTTTCATCTTTTTCGCACACTGTTCTCATATTCTCACAGTTTTTTGGTGGTGGCTCAGCGTTGTGGCGCAGAAAAGTCTCTCTGACGAAAACTGACCTCAGCATGCCGGGAGGGGCATATATGGCTCTGCCGACGTCAGGGCGGAGCCGCCCCACGGCACGCAGAGCTGCTGCTGCAGTAAGTTTTCCGGATCCAGCCTGATGCCTGGGGATATTCTAAGTTAAGGAATCTGAGGCTAGACTGTGTCTCTACCAGATACATCGTTACCGAAGGTAAGTAATTCGTTCTGTAATGCCTACGAGGTAATGATGAAGTCCCACCCTATCCCTGAGAGAGACTGGGGAGCGGGGTTGTGGGGCCGCTTTGACAGTGAAGGGAGGGAAACCTTGCTAAACTTGCCCACTGAGGATCAGATGTCCTATGCCCCCATGAAGGAAGCCTTGATAGCCAGATATGGGTTGAACCCAGAGCTTAATAGGCAGAAATGTAGGCACTTCAAGAAGCTGGAGTCAAGTGCTTGGGGGGAGTATGCGTCCTATTTTTGAAGAGCACTGGATGGTTGGGTGAAGGGTAGAAAGGTGAATGATTTGCAGGGGCTCTATGATTTGTTTGCCATGGGAGCACTTGTCCGATAATTGTTTTCCAGAGCTACACCAGCACCGGATTGACAGTAAGCCGACTGATCCCAGAAAGCTTGCTGTGGAGGGGGACTACTGGGTCAGCACCAGGGTTCAAAAGGGTTGTGTGGGAGACTCCGGCAATGGTAGGCAGGGTCCCCAGCAAAAGAGCGGGGTGACAAGAGTAAACAGAAGGAGTTCCAAAAAGGGCCCCAAAGTAATCCCCAAGGAAACTAAGGTAAGGGTTCCCAGCCTCCCACTGAAAAGAAGCCATGGATCACAACAGGTAAGCCTGCTCAAAGGTAGCGGTGGTTGGAATTAGCGTAGTCATGCTACGCAAAGCTCTGTGAAATGGTAAAATATCTCGGCGAGTGCGCAAAAGTTCCGCAAACACGTGGAATTGCTTGTTCTGCCTGTTCGCAATGCTTTTTTCCTGTTCGCGAACGATGTTTGCTTGCTTGGGGAGAAATATCTTGTGAACACGCATTTTGAAAGC
Organism: Lissotriton vulgaris; assembly: GCF_964263255.1. Lineage (NCBI taxonomy): Eukaryota > Metazoa > Chordata > Amphibia > Caudata > Salamandridae > Lissotriton > Lissotriton vulgaris. The sequence goes on along the minus strand of NW_028252333.1, from coordinate 50,135 downwards.
GCAAACAAGCAAAAAATTCTGCAAAAAAGCCGCGGATTGCCGAATATTTGGCAATTACACGTTCTCCGCAGAACGCAAAATTCCCCAAATTCCCCAAATTCCGCGGGCGGACCGGAACTTACCGCCCAGGTCTACTCAAAGGGTTTCCAAGGCATGTTATGGAATCGTTGTTGTCAGGTGGGCCACTTCCAAGGGGATCCTAGGTGTCCCAAAATTGTTACCACCGCACCCACTGGTGCTCCGCCCCGGCAGATGACTAGCGTAGCTGTGGGGCAGGAGACCGGTGCCCAAGAGAGTTGGGGTTCCGTAGAGATGTCCCTGGTCTCTTTAGGAGACAGTGAGAGGACCCCAAGAACTCATCTGTTTGATAACACTAATAAGTACAGGCAGTGGGTGACCATCAACGGCCATAGTGTGTAGGCTCTGAGAGACACCGGAGCAAGTGTGACATCTGTCAGTTTTCGGCTGGTGTCTGAAGAATAGGTGGTTCCCAATGCATTCTACCCAATAGTTGCCGCTGACAATTCAGAGTGCCTCTGCAAAGTGGCACAGGTTCCCTTTAAGTGTGGGGGTCTCAGGTACCTTGAGAGTAGCTGTGAGGCCAGCCATTCCTGTTGACTGTCTGCTAGGCAATGATTTGGAGAGCTCCTCTTGGGCGAAGGTGAAGTGGAGGTCTAATTTAGATTTGTTGGGTCTGCCTGAGTGGGCATGTGTGACTACTCGGTCAATGGCAGCCAGTAAGGGCATTCAAGAAGATCTGGAGCCTGAAAGAGTGGCCCAGGTGTCTACCAGAAAGAGAAGAGGCAGGGGGCACGAGAAACTGCCCCCAAAGTTCCCACAGTCTAGGATAAGCCAAACCTTGAGGGGTATGCCCTGGAGCCTACAAGGGAACAAGTGGCTGAACTGGGGGACCTGCCTGGGCTGACCCATTGGCAGCAGAAAGGAGGCCCCTCCAGGGAAGAGTTCCATGTGGAGCAGCAGAAGTGCCCTTCTCTTGTTGGGTTGCGGCAACAGGCTGCAAACCAGGCAGCAGGTGATCAGTCTGGATCACATTAGATGTACTGGGAGAATGGTCTCCTGTGTAGTGAGCCTAAGGTTCCTGAGCCTCGGTCAGCCCATGTGATGGTGGTACCCCAGCGCTTCAGAGCCTTCCTACTAGATCTGGTTCATGAGGTGCCTTTGGTAGGCTATTTGGGGCAAGGAAAGACCTTTGAAAGGCTTGTCACCCACTTTTACTGGCCCTACAACGACTGGGGGCATTGTCGGAGCACCTCGCCAGCAAGCCCGGACATCACGCCTACCTGCCTCGCTCTCCCCCGCCGCCGCACCAGCCACCGCGGCCACCGAGAGGGGGGAGCACCTGCTAAACTGTGATCACATCTCTCAGGATCCCTTGCTGGGACTCGGGGGACGGCGCCTGCAGCGTCACTTTGCCGCGCCCAGAGGCGCATAAAGACGCAATGCTCCTGCTGGGGAGCGGGGCCCTACAACGACTGGGGGCATTGTCGGAGCACCTCGCCTGCAAGCCCGGACATCACGCCTACCTGCCTCGCTCTCCCCCGCCGCCGCACCAGCCACCGCGGCCGCCGAGAGGGGGGAGCACCTGCTAAACTGTGACCACATCTCCCAGGATCCCTTGCTGGGACTCGGGGGACGCCGCCTGCAGCGTCACTTTGCCGTGCCCGGAGGCACATAAAGACGTGACGCTCCTGCTGGGGAGCGGGCCCTACAACGACTGGGGCATTGTCGGAGCACCTAGCCTGCAAGCCCGGACATCACGCCTACCTGCCTCGCTCTCCCCTGCCGCCGCACCAGCCACCGCGGCTGCCAAGAGGGGGGAGCACCCGCTAAACTGTGACCACATCTCCCAGGATCCCTGGCTGGGACTCGGGGGACGCCGCCTGCAGCATCACTTTGCCGCGCCCGGCGGCGCATAAAGACGCGACGCTTCTCCCGCGCCGCGGGACTCGCGCGGGCGACGCCGGGCGGTGCCCGGGCAGAGGGCGGGCCGTCTGTGGCAGTCCGGGGACGACCAGGGACCAGGAAAAAGACTAATAAGGGTAACAAGTCAAAAGACATAGAGGATGAAGTTCTGATAATAGGACCTAAACCCCCCCAATCCCCCCGAGGTGGCTTGATTCCATAATTTCAGATCTGCAAAAGCACTTGGAGGCATTTATAACTAGCCAAATTAAACCACTAGTGAGCAAAATAGATAAAATAGCTAACGAATTGCAGAGACAGGGCAAGACCAGGGAAATTCCAACAGTCAAACCATTAGATAAGGCAGTGCCAGCAAACAATCTCCCAGTCCAACAACCCTTAGCACCCAATAACTGTGTAAGCTATGACCAATGCACCATCGCCCAAGTGCATGTTGCTCCCGAAGGGGTAACTGAAGAGGGGGGGGGGAACAAACACACATGGAAACATGGACAGAAATAAAACTCTAAGACAGGGACCTGGAGTGCAAAGGCAGCCAGATAATACTGCCATCCCGCATCAGACATATAATTATCAACCAAATAGTGAGCAAAATGCTAGAGATCAAGGTCCCCTTTCATGTGTAAACCTACCCCCAGAAGCAAGCCCCTTTGTTGTCATTTTCACTGGGGTACCTGGGCTTAGACGGGGGCAGAGAGAAACCTATATCGAACTCAAACAAAAGATCACTACCTGGCTAAACATTCACAGACCCTTGCAGGTAGGGAGAGGGGGGGAAATTCTACATCTAAGAAGGGCACACTGGGTGGGAACCAGAAGGAAAGAAATAGTTGGGAATTGTATTATTGCCAACTTCAGGGACCCGAACCTAGTAGATTATATATTAGCTAATAACAACAGAAATACCACTAGCACGATAAGGACCATGCCACTAGCATACTTCTACCCCAGGAAATTGGTTACAGACCCATTAAATTTCCAACAGATAGGAAGGAGTAGATTTACAGATGGACATGGTCCAAGGCCCATGGAGTATGGCATCCAACCCTTAGCATACCAGGGTGGCCCCCAGTGGACAAATAGATATAGTCCCTTACAGTCCCTGGACGAGAATGAATGACTGGGGACAGGAGGTGAGGATAAGGGAGACAAGAGTATAATGCATGATAGAGAGGTTGTGGCGGAAGAACGTGAAGATAGGCAAAACACTGTAGAATATCCAAACACTAAAGCTAAAGAAAAGGAGAAGGCTAGGACAGAGAGGCTAACTGGTTTATGTCCACCTGTGCGGGATATGAGAGGGGGTGAAGAGCGGTCAGGAAAGCTGAATATCATGTCATGGAACATAGCGGGCTTATCAGGAAAATTTGATAATCCTGACTGGAGGAATGAACTCCAGGCGTTCCATATTTTGGCGTTTCAGGAGACATGGGCAGTCAATTCTACACCATACCAAATAGAGGGCTACAAATGCTTTTTTGTGCCAGCACAAGAAGGTAGAGTAGGAAGAGCGAGAGGAGGGTTGGTGCTCTACGTTGATCTAACCCGAGAGGGCAGATGGACTGTACCAACCTGGCCGTCACACACCCTGCAATCTGTAATATTCCAGAGTAGAGGGCTGAGGTTACAGCTCTTTAATGTTTATAACCGAGGGCCCACAAATGGGAAAATTCCCGCACTATGCGAGCTACACGAAAGACTCATGCAAGAGGCGGAGCAGAAGAAAGGGGGGGTACCAATGATAATAGTATTGGGCAACCTTAATTGCCACCTCTGCCCAAATTTGCCCCCGGACTTTCTAGACTGGGATACCTGCCCTCTTAATGTTGGGCCACATTTGGAACATAACCAGGAGGGCATACAATTAAATACAATAATAGAAACCCACTCACTAGCACACACTATTGACTTAATAGTCCCGGAGGTAGAGGGCACATATGTTCCAACGTTCAAAGGAAGAGAGAGCTCCACTATCATAGACTATATATTGATATCCTCCTTAGCTAAAAATAGAATTGCCAAGGTCAGAACTAAATGGAGCACCTTTAGTGACCATAACCCCCTTGTCATGGAAATTATACATACTTGCGGGGGCAAGTTTAAAGGGGGGGACACTAGCCTTCAGCCAACAGAGCAGGGGAGGCGACTAAAGTGGGCAAGGATAAATTCCCACGAGTTCTATAAAACATTAGTCCAAAAAGGAAGAAAACAGGTCGAAGACTGTCTGGACCCCCTAAAAGAAGGATTAGAATTAGTAGCGTCTTTTGCATCCCTGACAAATCTGGTGGATAAATTGCTGGAGGCAAAAGGTCAGAGGAAGGATTCCAAGAACCCAAGGTGGTTCGACAAGAGCTGCTCCAAAGCTTTAAGGGACCTAAAAGCTTGCCTTAAAATTAAACCAAGGAATAAGACGGAAGTGGCTAATTGTAGATTAGTCTATAGAACCAAAGTAAAGGAGAGGAAGAAGGTGCTACGAGCAGAAGTATGGGCAGACTTGAGAGAGGCGGGAGAAAACAGGAACTTTGCAGAATTCTGGAGAATTGTAAATAGGCCCTGTTTCAATGATAACTCCGCCCCGGTGATTAGTAGCAACATCCTCCCAGATCAATGGGTCAATCACTTCCAAGGTTTATACAATAAGTCAAAACTAGAAATCCAGGAGGGTGAGTGGCAGGGCACCCGGAGTGGTAAAATAATTTTCTCACTAGAGGAGATAACAAATGCGATCAGCGGGTTGACCCCCAATAAGGCCCCCGGTCCAAATGGTACCCCACCGGACCGATATAGAAGCAATATAGACCTATGGGCCCCGATCTTAACCAGGGTTTTAAATGCGGTCATTAAATCAGGGCTACCACGCTCCTGGTCCACTGCATTGATCGTACCCATTTTTAAGAAAGGGACCAAGGACGATCCAAAATGCTACAGGCCGATTTCGCTCATAGATGTCTCTGCCAAAATTTTGGGTCGAGTGATCTTAACACCTTGGCTGCTGATTGAATTCTCCTCCTGTGCTGGGCCCCAATGATAATGGGTGTCGTCGTGACGGAACCATTCCGTCATCAGCACAGCTCAGCCGTGACTGATGACGGAATGGTTCCGTCACAAGCATCGAAGGGGTTAAATCGGCTCATGGAGTGGACAGAGGAACATCAAACTATAGTTGACATACAGTACGGGTTCAGAGCCGGCAAATCGACCACTGACCAGTGCCTGAATTTGTATCTCCTAACAGCTAAATATACAAAAGCCAGTAAGGGCACGGTCTATATGGGATTTATGGACCTGGCTGCGGCCTTTGACAATGTCAATAGGACTAAACAGTGGGCCATTATGCATAAGCTAGGTATTGAAGAGGGGTTGATAAATATCCTGAAAGAGTTGCATTGGAACACTACTGCCAGGGTCCGTTTTAGCCGAGAGGGGGGGCGAACTGACCAATTTCTATGCTCAGGAGGAGTAAGGCAAGAGTGCATACTAGCCCCTTTTCTCTTTTCACTCTACATCAATGCCTTAGAGAGTGCCCTCATCGCCCTAGATGTGGATTGCTCCAAAGTAGGACCGCGTCAAATCCCAGTACTATTGTACGCGGATGATGCGGTCCTGCTGGCCCGGACCCCGAGGGCTTTACAACTTTTGGTGGACAGATTTGTTAAATTTATGGCTGGCCTGGACCTATCTGTCGATTTAAATAAATCTTTTGTCATGGTGGCTGGCAAAAAAACCGCCAATAAGTGTGTGCTTAAGATAGGGTCACATACTCTGGGTAAAGTAAAGACTTTTCCCTACCTGGGTCTCCTATTTGATGGTGATATTCAGTTTAGCCAGCTGCTCGATGAACATTGTACCAAGCTAGTTTCTTCGAATGGTGCCATATTAGGCTTTGCCCGAAGGCTGGGGCGTTGGTGTCCAGAACAAATAATGGCATTATATGGCTCAATTAGTACAGCAAAGGCCTTGTATGGTGCTAAGGTATGGGGTTTCAGGGACTGCAAGCAACTGCAACATCAGGAAGATAAATTTTTCCACAGAATCCTGAAAATCCCACATACCATCCCTGCCGAAATTGCCCATGCCGAACTGGGGATGCCATACATTTCAGACTATGTTAAGCTGAAGCCAATCATAGCATGGACTAGAATCTGGACCAACCCGGAGGCATCCTTGAGCAGGGAAATCGTGTTAGACTGCTTGCAGAGGGATAAGGGGCTACAAATTCCTTGGCTAAAATATGTGAAAGACTCTTTAGTGAATACTGACCAGTGTCAACTTTTTAATGACCCATCTTCGATTTCAAACAGCTGTAAACTAAGGGTGAACAAACTGCTCCTAGAAAAATTTAAATCTGTCAGAAGTGGTCTCGGCCCTGTAAAGAAATCAATAGCAGCTCATGGCCTTGTAAGAAATGGGGCGGGAATGGAACCATATCTGTTTTTGATGTACAGCAAAAATGACCGATTTTTAATGTGCCGTTTTAGGCTCAATTTGTTATCCATCATCTTAGCTTATCCCGCTGGTTTTACTGTAACAATTGAGCAGAAGGGTGCCTGCGGCTGCGACAATAGGTCTACGCAGGACACCCTTCATTTTGTACTTTTATGTTCATTTTATAGAAATCCTCTTGGTTGACATTCTTAGGAAACTGAAATTTCGTCACGCAAGAGCTGCACTGTTTTTCCTACAGAAAGCTAGTGATACCAATAATTTATGTGCCATTTTAAGGAACACAAGAAATTAATTTATCTTTGTAAATATTCAGACTCTCTTTATGAATTGTACCATCTCTTTCTTAAAGTTTTAATTTACTAAAAGTTCAGAAATTATATATAATGACATTTTATTATGTAATGTGTTTTTATGAGGAATTTTTATTCTTCGAAATAAAGATTAACTGAACTTACTTACTGGCCTCAAATGTGTAGGAGTTCAGATACTCACTGTAGGTCTTGCCAGACTTGCCAGGCAAGTGGTAAGAGTGGGAGGAAGTGTAAGGCTTCTCTCCAACCTTTCCATATGGTCATCCCCCTCTTTGAGAGGGTGGGTATTGCCATTGGGGCCTCTGGATCCCAAACAGCCATGGGCAACAGGTTCATCCTGGTCTTGGTGGACCATGCCACCTGGTACCTGGAAGCCATCCCTCTCCGGACTGTGATGGCCCCCTTGGTGGGTCGTGCATTGATGGAGATTTTCTCCTGTGTGGGGTTCCGCAGAGAGGTGGTGTCCGACCTTGGTACCAACTTCGTATCCAAGTATATGAAGTCCCTGTGGCAGGAGTGCAGTGTTACCTAGAATTTCTTAAGAAAGAAAGAGAGTACCCTTTGGACCCACAGGAACTGGGTAAAATGTAATCAAAGAGGCAATGTTCCCTGGTTGTAATGTATTTAGTGGGATTCATCTACTGGTCACTTAATTCAAATCACGTTTCTTTCTGTGTCACCAACAATTTATCTAACACTCTTATGGCCCTTCAATACTTTAGTAGAACCACAAAGGCAATATAAACTAAAGGAATGATTATCACAATATTTATGAAAAATTATTTTAAAAAAAGGAATTTTTGTTAAAAACACAAGTTCATTGGCATAAGTAGATTGTTCTTAATACAGTGCCTAGTGCCCATCAACATTTTCATCACATTCACTTTGAAAAAATGCACAAATTAGAAATTTAAAAATTAAAAATTATATTTATCCCAACGGGGTATTACCAGAGGTTTGTCAAGGGGTATGGCCCATTGTTGCCCCCTAGACAGTGCTGACCTCCAGGTAACAGCCCAAGAAAGTGTACTGACGCCTGCTAGACAGCTTTTGATGCCCTGAAATCTGCCATGTGCACGGCGGCCGTGGTTCAGGCGCCCAACTTCTCAAGGGAATTCATTGTGCAGACAGATGCTTCAGAGCATGGTGTGGGGGCTGTGCTCCCACAGCTAAATGAAAAGGGCCTAGACCAACCTGTAGCCTTTATTAGTGGGAGGCTACTTCCACATAAACAGAGGTGGAGTGTGATTGAGCACGAGGCATTTTCTGTGGTCTTGGCATTCAAGAAGCTTAGGCCCTACTTGTTTGGGACTCCCTTCCTGGTTCAGACTGACCACAGGCCCCGCAGATCGTTGATGCAAATGAGGGGTGAGAATCCAAAGCTGTTGAGGTGGTCCATTTCCCTACAGGGGATGGACTTCACGGTGGAACTCCGCCCTGGTACAGAACACGCCAATGCTGATGGTCTGTCAAGATTTTTCCGCCTTAGTGAAGGGAACTCCCAAGAGGGTGGGTAGTTCTCCCTACAGCTGGACGGGACACATTTTAGAACTGGCACAATTGGCATGGTTCTCCCTTCTATTTTTGGCCTCTACCTCCTGTGTTTTTGCTGTATGTTTTGCTAGTCTAGATGCTTTGGGCACCTTGCCACTGCTGTTCAGTGCCAAAATGCAAGTGCTCCCTGTGTAAATTGTTGTTATGGATTAGTGATTCCATGATTGGCATATTTGATTTACTTGTTAGACCCTAGTATAGTGCACTGTGTGTGCCCAGGGCCTGTAAATCAATGTAAATCAAATTCTGCTATTGGGCTGCAGCACTGATTGTGTCACACACAGACGCAGCCTGTAAAATGTAACTCTGGCCTGCCATTGCAGAGCCTCTACGCAGTCTGGACAGCCATGTCGACTTGGCAAGTGCACACACTTGCCAGTCCCTAAACCTTCCCTTCTCTACATATTAGTCACCCCCAAGTTAGGCCCAAGGTACCCCTGTGGGTACGGTGCATTGTATGTGAAAGGCAAGACATGCCCTTTTGTGTGTGGCATATCCTTATAGTGAATGGCTGCCAATTTCATTTTTCACTATTGCAAGGCTGCCTGGTCCCATAGGACAGAATGGGGTGTTGGTTTATAACAACTTATAAACATTACTGGCCCAGGGAACAAGGTAGAAAAATAAAGTTTAGTATGTCTGAACTCACAATGCTAAAATGGATCTTTTAGTGAGGGTGATTTGTACATTCTGTGATTGAAAATACCACTTTTAGAAAGTAGGTATTTTCCTGCCTAACCATCCATTGTGCCTCTGCTATGTTTGTGTATTGCATGTCTGGCTTTTGGATGACAGGGGCTGGAGAGGGGCAAGTCTGATGAGTCAGGACTGGGCTGAATTGGCCTGGGCTCTATTTTGAGTAGGGGGACGAGATTTCCTTTTCACCTGAATGGGCCTGGTCTGCCCTTAGCAATTCTGTCTCCACCTCCTACCAGGATGCTGCACCAGTGAGGACAGAACTGGTTTTGGCTGGGTACAGACACTCTCTGCCTTTAAAGAACAAAGGATTTGGGTGTATAAAATGAGGGGCCCAGACCCCAGGCTTTTAGAACGTTTTTGGGAACTCAAGAGGAAAGTTTGACATGGAGAAGAGCTGGAGAAGCTGAGGAGGAACACTGCCCCTGTGCTGTTTTGCTGTCCGGGGCTAGCCTGCAGTGGGTACTTGATGTCAAGGAAAGGAGAGAAGGACTTTGCTGCTTGCTTTGTCCCCTGCTTGAAGAAAAGATCTCCAAGGGCTTGAAACTGAGCTTACCCCCTGTTCTAGAGGTCTAAGCAAAGACCTTACCGTGCCTGTGGGCACCGTCTCTGATTGTTGCCACAGAAGAAAAGGGTAACCAACTCTGTCATCGAGTCCGTCGCAGGATTTTGAGTCCTGAAAGCATCGCTGAGAGCAACGCCTTGCTTCACTACACAACCCTGGTCTCACCGACTCCATCAACGAGCCACTGCTTGCACCGTGTCCTGTGGGCACCGCACTCCACAACGATTCGCTACATGCTGCAAGGTCATTCCCAACTCTGTCTCTGTCCAATCCGAACATCGACCGGCACCGTTGCCGCACTATGACCTGCAGCACCGCAACGCAAGCCCTGGTCTCACCGACTCCGTCAACAATCCGCTACCTGCACTGAATCCTGAGGATGTCGTCCGCCGCAATGCTCCGCGTCACAACGCGACCACGATGTTTGCCCAGACCGACTCGCACCGACGTGTTGGTCGCAATAAGAAAGGTAGTGTGTCCGAGACTGTTGGCGCTTTAGCTGGCCAGTATCGACAGGGTCAGCTGGAATTGTTAGACTCTGTCATATTCAGTATTGCTGTAACCCCAGGAGAAGCTACTGAGTCGGAAGAACTGTGTTTTATTGATTTTCCTGCAATTTAAAGGTTATTTTGCACAAGTACTATTTTTCAAGAGTATTGTATGTTGGATTTGTATCGTATTTGGTCTTGTTGGTTTAGATAAAGGTTTACTATTTTTTTCTAAACTGGTGTGGTGCCCATTTGTGGTATTTTCACTGTATTACTGTCTGTGTTCACAAATGCTTAAAAGACTGCCCTGATATAAGCCTGCCTGCTGGTGCCAAGCTATCAAGGGGTGAGCAGGGGTTATTTTAGGAGTGTATCCCCCTTACCCTGACGAGAAGCAAGGGTCCCTTTTTGGACAAAGGTGCCTACCTCTGCCAACTAGAGAGCCCCATTTCAAACAGCACTGGTTTTGACATACCAGTGGCCAGTGTCTTTCAAGGCACTGCGCTTGTGGCGTGGAATCTTTCTGGAAAGTTGTATTTGGTGCACATGGACGGCATCTATGTAGGTCCCGCAACGTCATTCAGGCACACACAACAATGGGTATGGAGTGGACCGACGCTACCTAACGTTGTGCAGGGGTACTGCTGTAGAAAAAATCCCCAGATTCAGACATATGACAAGGGGAAATTCTAGGGTAAGGAATCTAGAACAGATCGCCTGAAACATCCTCCAACTCACCATACATCTTTGCTCTGCCTCATGCTCACTTACACACATTCCCTATATCTGCCAAAGGACAACTGGAGGTTGCTCATTCTCCCACATTACACCCAAGACATGAAACAACCTCACACAACACATCAGAGCCTCTTCCTCACTTCTTGAGTTCAGCAAAAAGCTGAAGACCTAGCTCTTCTTATAAGCACCTGGGGGACCACACATATCCTCACCTGCCCAAGTGCCTGGAACTAACATATGTCTCTATAGATAGAAGATTGAATTGGCTACACTTGTGAATGGGGAGCCAGTGAAGCTTCCTGAGGTGCAGTGTGATGTAGGTGTGGCGTGGGAGGTCGAGTATGAGTCATGCAGCAGTGTTCTGGATGGTCTGGAGTCTGTGTAGGAGTTGTTTGGAGATTCCGGCATAGAGAATGTTGCCCTAGTCAACCTGCTGGTGATGAGTGCTTGTGCGATGGTCTGTCTGATGTTCTGAGGGAACCATTTGATGATTTTTTGGTGCATGCATTGGATGTGGAAGCAGGAGGTGCACATTGCGTTGACTTTAACCGTCATTTTGAGATTTTCGTCTAGGATGATCCCTAGATGTCTTGCATAGTCTCTAGGTGTGGGTGTTGGTCCCGGATCCAACAGCCACTAGGTGGAGTCTCAAGGGGAGGTCTTGTTGCCAAAGATCTGTACTTCTGTCTTGTCATAGTTGAGCTGCAGGCTGATGGTTCGCATCCATTCTGATAACATGGTCATGCAGTTGGTGAAGTTGGTTTTGATGGAGGTTGTCTTGTCTGTATTGGAGTGGATGAGTTGGGTGTGGTCGGCATAGGAGATGCTGATGATGTCTTGTGATCGGATGATGTTGGCAAGCTGTGTCAAGTATATGTCGAAAAAGGTGGAGCTGAGGCACAATACTGTCAATTTATTGGTCTCTGATGTGAGGAATGGCTCCCTGACCTTTTGGGTTCTTCCCATGAGGAAGTAACAGATCTATATGAAAGCAGATCCTTGTATACGAATCTCGTGGAGTCTTCTGATGAGAGTGTTATGGGCCCCTGTTTATCCTCTGTCTAGGATGATTCAAATGTAATTAGTGGCTACAATGAGTGCTGTTTCGGAGCTGTGGTTCTTTCTGAATCCTGTTTGAGTATGATCTAGAATATGGTAAAGTTCGAGGTTGGTTGTGAGGTACTTGTTGATAGCCTTCTCAATCACTTTGGTTGGATAGGAGAGAAGGGAAATGGGTTGAAAGTTGCTCAGTTGATTCAGGTCGGCTTTGGGCTTCCTGAGGAGAGCATAGATTTCTGCAAGTTTTCATTCATCCATTGCTGACATGATGAAGGTGGGCCTTTGATACAAAGCATTACCAGTTGCTGACAGCCAGGCGTTTTTCACTGCATCTACACTGAGAAAGGAAGCTCTAGAAAACACGTTATTGGCCGTTTGCTAAGATGGCTATATTCAAAATCCGGATCATAATACAAAGGATCCAGTAGGAGGGGGCTACACCACAAGCTCTTCCCGAACCCGAGAGAGCGCCGAGACAGACCACACATTTTTTGCATTTGGTCTAACACTTATTACGAACAGATTCCTCTACAAAAATGATATATTCTCTTTTAAACACCGACTTGAACTACACTATTCACTAGCTGTGCCTAGTGTCTATGAGCTACACAATAAACCAGCAGCAGGAGCGAGAGTTGCTCCTTCAATTATTTTTTGCCGTTGATTTGGGGACTTGTTATCAACAATTTATAGCTGCTCAAACCACCATTTACAAGATTTATATGCAATAGCTGGTTCCCTGATGAAGGCAGAAATGCCGAAACACGCGTAGTTCTTATGTACTGCATGCCTCCATCAAGTTTCTCTCCACTGCTTGCTTCTATCGTGTGTCAAGTTTTTGGATAGTAATATTGATTGCATTAATGTGACAATATATTTTTCTTATACTATGTTTGTATATATTTATTTATCCACTGTTTTTGTTATGTAAAGTTTTTTGTGTACAAACAATTTTTGAAAAGGAAAAATAATGAAATTAACTAAAAAGAAAGTTAAATAAATAAATGCATATATTTTCTAAATATTAGGTGTCTATTTTGTATGTTATGTATTGTGGTTACTATTAATCTGTACCTAGAATAATTTCATGTGACTATATCAAAGCTTGCTATTAGTTTCTTTACTTACCTTTGGTATTGTCCCTGAGTATAGCAAGCATATTGGTTTGGTAGGGGTCCCCTTTTTCAAAATTGTGGTGTTGATGATGTGGTCAAGGCGGTGCCTATTGATGTTCCCAGGTTGTAGATGTAGTGGGGGCATGGGTCAGTTGAAGTCCCTGAGTGAATGGTTCACATGATTGCTGCTGTGTTGTTTCTGGTAATGGTTGTCCATTCTGTCAGTTGGTCATCTTGGATGATAGTGGGTAGTTTAGCAATGTGTTCATTGGGGTTGTGTTGGTGTGTGAAATTGCCGTAGATGTTTGTGATTTTGCTGTGAAAGAAGTTAGATTGGTTGTTGCAGAGTTGTTGGGAGGAAGCAATGTTGTTGACCGGGGCTGTGGGCGAGGTCAAGTTCTTAAAGATCGAGAATTTCTCCTTGTAGATGTTGGAGCTTTCTTCGAGGAGGTCCACTAGTGTTTTTTTATTGGTGTCTCTTATTTGCTGCTGATAGCGTCTGAGTGCAGCCTTGTAGGTAGCTCTATCTGTGGAGGTGTGGCTGGCTCTCCATTTCCTTTCTAGCTGTTTACAATGTTGTTTGGTGTCTCAGAGGTCTTTTGTGTACTAGCTTGCCTGCTTGCTTCATCTACGGTGCTTGTTGGGTTTGGTGGGTGCAAGAAAGTCAGGGTACTTTTTTCTTCCAGATGTTAAAATTACTGATGTCCTGACACATTCCAGGAGCCTCGAGCTGAGATTTAAGATCAGGGTGTGTCATTTGCAGACATGTTTCTCTATCATAAACAGCGGTCTGCATGCCGTGCCTTACATGAAGACTTCCCTACCCCCCACCCACTCTTTCTGGCATGGAAAACCTGCTGCGTTCCCCATCACTATGCAAACTAATTACACGCCTCTATACACGCATGCAGGCGGATGCCCCGGTGCTTTGGCCAAATGCGCTGTAGGGGAGGATCGTTGAACTACCTTTGGCACTCACAGAAGAGCAATGGGCATACTATTGCCGTCAACTAACCGAGCTGTCTCCTAACTATAGGCTTAGATTGGTTCATTTTAAATTCCTCCACAGGTATTACAGGACACTAACAGGATTACATTGTATGGGGCTTAAGGAAGATGAGTGTTGCTGGCGATGCGGATATACTCCCGCCTCCTTTTTACACATGGCCTGGGACTGCCCAGCTCTTGGTTCATTTTGGTCCACGGTATTCACATCCATCAATCAGATTATAGGGTTGTCTCTGTCGCCGTCCCCTTTGCTGGGCCTGCTGGGCTACGTTAAAGACACACCAGTGAAAAAACGCAAACTCGATGCCCTCCTTTTATTGTTCGCTAAACGTCAGTTGACCGTGCACTGGGGGAGGGGAAGGGTACCCTTGGCTAAAGACTGGATAGAAGATGTGACATAAGGCCATTCTCAACTGAGTGTTTTCTGGGATTTAATGCCGGCGGCCTCAAGACCACGAGACATTTGGGGACCATTTGTTGATTGGGCCAGGGAGAGGGGAGGAGGTGAAGGTTCTGCAGTGCCTGATATGGTCCTGGATGAGAACCTGACATGAATCAATATGGAAATGAAATACGCCTGTTATGGGGGTTGCTGGGTGGGGATCAGTCCAAATTCCTCTACCATTGTGCACCTCCTGTAAGATGTGAAATGACGAGTGATCCGACATGAGACTGGGATGTACTGCTCCATCAGTAACCTGTTATTTATTTGTTATAATGTAAATGGGTGCTTTGTACTGATCCTAGCTAGACACAACTGGTAAATTGGTCAGTTGTGCTGAAGGTATGGTACACTGTTGTTGTTTTTTTCTCCATAAAATGTCAATGAAACTTTTTTTTAAAGTCATTGATGTCCTTGTTGAGGTTGTATGTTGGGTAGGTTGATCCATGCTGAGGGCGCTGTTCCAGTCTGGTTCTGTGATTTGTCCCAGCTGTGGCTTGGAATCCTGAACCTGGTAGGGAGTTGACATGCAGTGTGTTGATTTGGAAGTGAATGATGGAGTTGTCGGTTCATGTGAGCAATGTGGTGGAGTTGTATTTGATGCTGTCAATTGTGGTGAAGATGGGGCCCAGTGTGTGCCTTGCAGTGTGTGTTGGTTCTGGGAAGAGCTGGGTGAGTCTGATGTTGCTCAAACTTCTGATGAGTGTTGTGAAGCAGGGGTAGTTTAGGTCTTCCATGTGAAAGTTGAGGTTAGTGAGGAGAATACAGGCTCTGGAGTAGATGATGAGTGGAGTGATGAAGTTGGTGATGAGGTCGGTAAAGTTAGCTCGTGGTCCAGGTGACTGTTAGACAAGGTTTGCGTTCGGGGTGACGTTTTCTGAGTTTTGCAGCTTGAAGTACAGGTCTTCCATCATTGGAGTGGCATTCTCTGTAGATGTTGTGCATCTGATGTATTCCTTGTAGAGGAAAGCGTGTTCTCCAACTGGCTTGGAATGTTAGTCTTGTTGAGTGCTCTTGTAGCCCACTGAGATTGCTGTGGCATGTTGGGAGCGGGTGTTGAGGGCATTGTTAGTATTTACCTGGTGGATGTGGGTGTGTGGCTGCTAGAGCAATTGCAGTGTGTGCAGGTGAAAGCTCCTACTGTGGTGTGAGGCACTGCAGCAGTTGGGGGAACAGTGTCGAAGGGTGGTGGCGATCAGACTAGGGTTCCTGGTGCTAGGCATGGTCCAGGCAGAGACAGCCTTGCCTTTGGCGTGTGCACTATGTGTTCGTGTTGCAGCTGCCATTAAGTATGTCCTAGGAGGGGGAGGAGCGCGGGGTACTGTGATGTCATTTCCTATGCTGATGCGAGATAAAAAGTGAAGTCTTCTGCTTGGCTTCTCCTTTTGAACAAGGTTTTGGCGGGAAAACATGTAATGTCACTTCATGTCCAGATGGATGATGAGAAATTCAGTGATGTCACCTCCTGTGGAGGTGGGTGATGGAAAACAATGTCCTCTTGCTTGGCTTCTTTTTTTTAAAGACCATTTTGGTGGGAAAAACAGTAATGTCACTTCCTGTTCAAATGAACGTTGTCACTTCCCATGCAGGTGTATGATAGAAGTTCCAGTGACGTCACTTCTTGTGCTGATGGGAAATTAAGTCCTCTTTGTTGGCTTCTTCTTTTAACCCCTTAGCTGGTAGGCCTCCCCCCCCCACCCACAGTACTAAGTCCATTTTGGGCTTTTTTGGGGTAGTTCGCGCTTAAGACTCCATAACTTTTGTTCCACATAAGGTATGCATGCCAAATGTGCATTTTTTTCCAACATACTTGGAATTCTGAAGGTACCCAGGATTTGTCAATTTCCCTGGAGGGGACTTAGAACTTTTTTTTGGGTGAGGTGGGGAATGGGGAAAAAGTTCCTCAGAAAAAAGTATCTGGTGTTTTTCCTGCGAATGGCATCAACAAAAACTTTACGTTGCTAAAATCATCATCTTTCCAGCTTTCAGGAAAAGGTAGACTTGATTCAGAAAAGCAAAATGTTTTAACACATTATGGCATTTTACGGGAGCTAGTCCAGTTTTCCTATTTTTTCTACTTTCAACCTCCTTCCAGTTTGTGGTAAAAATGGGTATAAAACCCATGGTGAATCTCATAAAGATATCCGTTTACGAAAACTAGACAAAAAAATGCTGATTTCAGCAATGGTCATTTATATAGATTCTTCAATGTTTTCCTATAATAACAAACAGTTGAAATAAAAAAAATGAAATTGAGTTGAAAAGAAACATCCATTTGTGTCTAGGTTTTCATCTGTGACGCCTTCTTAGTATGACAGATTTTCAAGAGCAATATACAGTTACGTCCTCCGGAATCATCTTATTGTGGGCATTTATAGATCTTGTAGGTTCTTCAAGAACCCGAGTTATCCAGAGCCAACAACCGAGCTGCACCTGCAATGGTTTTTCATTGAGTACCGACTATACAACAATTTATACGGAAAACTATAAAGAATGGAAAAAGGGTATAAAGGAAAACTCTATATTTTTCAAATGTACACCAGATACTGAGTTTAGGAGCAGTGTTTGTTTGTACATCTCTGAATTTATGGGTACCCATACTGGCATGTATTTCGGTTTGCATTTTGTAAAATGTCCTGTGTGTTACACGCTTACCTACATTTGAAAGGTACAAGCGTTAAGATATTCAATTGGTAATAACAAATGTTCTACTATTGTGCATTCACACATGTCACCTGATAGAAATGGTATCCCACTTGTGTGGCTGGCTCTGGCCCCTGCAACACAAAACACCCCAAAATGTGACCTAGGATTCATCATATTTCACCCAGAATTAAGCATGTTTTTTACATGATGACTAGCTGTGAATTTTGGGCCCCAGCTTAGCTGGCACCTAGGAAAACCTACCAAACCAGCACATCTTTGAAAACTAGACACCCAGGGGAGCCCAGGGTGGGGTTACTTGAGTGGTTCACACCAGGTTTTATTTACCTAGAATCCATTGCAAAGCTCAAAGGTTGCCTAAAAAAAACAAATGTACCTTGAATTTCTGTGAGGAAAAGTCCTAGAATCTGCAGGGAGCCACAAATATCCTAAGACCCAGTAATCTCCCAACCTCCCGAGAAAATAGGGCCTTACTTGTGGGTAGGCCAAGTGCCTGTGACGCGAAAGGGCACCAAACGCAGCGTAGACACATCACATTTTGCCACTGAAAAAAATTGGGGTTTTTTTGCAATGTGGGTAGCTGTGTATTTTGGGTCCCAGCTCATCCGGTACCTTGGACAACCGACCAAACCAGCACATTCTTGAAAACTAGACACCCAGGAAGTCCAGAGTGGGGTCACTTGCGTGGCTCTCAGTAGCCTTTTTATGCAGAATCCAGTTAAAATCTCAAACTTTGCCTAAAAAGCACATTTTCTTTCCATCTCAGTGAGGAAAAGTCCTGGAATCTGCAGCCAGCCACAAATTGCCTACCACCCAACGTTCCCCCATGTTTTTCAATAAAAATGCTACCTCACTTGAGTGGGTGAGCCAAGTGCCTGTGACTGGGAATGGCCCAAAACGTATTGTGGAGACATCCAAATTATCTATCATAAAACCGCTTGGTTTTGCAAGGGAGGTACCTACGTTTTTGGTCCCGGGCTCAGCGGCCATCTAGAGAAACCTACCAAACCCAGACATTTCTGAAAACTAGATACCTGGGGAATCCAGGGAGGTGTGGCTTGCGTGGATCCCCCAACGTTTCCTTACCCAGAATCCTCTGTGACCATCAAATTTGGCTAAAAGGGAAAAAAATCAAATTTCTGTGTGGCAAAGTTGTGGGATGACTGAGCCAGCACAAATTTCCTACCACCCAGTGTGCCCTCCAGGTCTCTCAAAACAAATGCTACCTCCCTTGTGTGGGTGAGCTGAGTGCCTGTGACAGGGAAGGGCCAAAACTAATTGTGGAGACATCGAAATGATCCACTACAAAACAACCTGGTTGTGCAAGGTTGGTGCTTGCGTTTTTGGTGTTGGCGGCCATCGAGGGGAACCTCCAAAATCCAGATATTTCTGAGTACTATGCACTCGGTGCAGTCCGGGCAGTGTGGCTTGCGTGGTCCCCCAACAAAAGGGCCAACTCCCCCCAAACTAAGATCCCTGGTGTCTAGCGGGGTTTCCTGGCTGCGGATCGTGACATGGTCAGGAAACCATTTCCGTAAGTCCTTGTTTGAAAGGGGAGACTCTTCCCTTGCAAATGAGACCTCCCTGAAAGATGGGGATGACTTTTGGTCATTTTATACCCACCGGAGTGGGAGAGGATCCTAACCTGCTCCTCGTGTCCACTCAGGTGGGGAAAATGTGACATCAGCTGGCTTCAGAGTGCACTGAAATCACAGATGGGCGGGTGGGGAAGGGTGTGGAGAGACAGGGAAGTGATTCTACATCTCCACCAGCAGAAAGAAAATGGAATCCTCTAGTGCTTTTTAGCCCTCTCCGGTGTCGGCCAAATACCGTTGGAAGCACCGTGGAGGGTGTGCCATTGGGTGACACACGCACGCATGCAAGGGGTTAAAGACGGTTTTGGCGAGAAAACCATTAATGCAATTTTCTGTCTAGATGGATGATTGGGTTCCAGTGATGCCACTTCCTGCGTTGATGGATGCTGAGAAATTGCTGCAGGCATTATGAGGTCAGAACTCAGAACTCAGCTGCATTTTTACTGTTGAACACCTACATCATTTCTTTATTTCAGATGACTAGAGCCATTACAATTTACCAGCAATAAGAAATTTAGAGACAGGCTTTTATAAAGGGTGTGTATTATCGTGTCGATAGTCATCTCCGATAAGGCCTCTCTGTATCCACAAAACCAGTGCAAAATATCAAACAGTTTGAATTTCTGTAGTGTTTTCTTTTTTCAAAAATCTTTTTGGAACATCTGTATTTATTATGTCCTTGTGCCTATCACAGCACATCTTTCATTCTTATGCCAGATGCCAATACAATACATAGGACCCATTTCAGAAAGGTTTTGTAATGCGTAGATGTGACTTACTCTTGTAGCACTCCTGGCTGACTCTTGCCTTCCAGGAATAAGCCTGACGTGGCTCACTCCTGGAAGTCAGGAGTAATTAAAGAACACTAAAAGAGTAAGTCATAGTGCAATCTGTTTGAGTCAGGCCTTCCACCTGCATATCTTTGGAAAGCAGTGTAGAAAAGGGTTGCTCTGTTTTCTCAGGTTTATGTTTTTATTTGCCTTCAGCTCCTTCGTTTTTGCTTAGAACTAAGAACAGTTTCTTCCCCTTTAGGCAGTTCATCAATTTTGCTTTGTCTTCCAAAGTGTTAAACTATTGCAGGTGTTTTGCCAGTAAGATCCTCCTAGCATGGTTGTCCCCACTTTTTGTCTGGTGTTACTGTATTTTTGACTAGCCTGACTGGAATCTTGCTAACCAGGGTCCCAGCCAATGTGCTTTCTCCCTGAATATGACAGTGGTAAGTATTTGGGCACCTTCCTCATTGGCTACTGGTGTACCCTTCTAAGTCCCTAGTATATGGTACTGAGGTACCCAGAGCATAGGTATACCTGGGGTCTCCCCTTTACTGCAGCATGAATTGTGCCACCCATGAGATCTATTAAAGTGTGTCTACAGGCCTGCCATTGCGGCCTGTGTGAGTTGGCACTTGCACCTCTCAGAGAAGATATAAGTTTCCTTATATCTGAGGTCACTGCACTTAAAGTCTATATCACCCCTATGGTAGGCATTTCAATCCTGAAGGCAGGGTGCTAGGTTATAAGTGTGAGGGTGCCCTGCATGAGTAGGACACCCCTACAAACCCGAAGTCGATTCTCCAATCTTTGTAAGTGCGGTCAGTCATATTTATATATATATCGGCTATACGTCATTACTCAATGGCTAACTATATATTGGCTTGCTGAACCTGGGCATACTTGGTATCAAACATGTTGAAATCATACCCCAACATTGTTCCTGGTGTTGAAGGTATGATTCCATGCACCAGAGGTCTCCTTTGGGAATCCCCCAGTGCTCCCGGTAACAGCGTTCCAGGGTCTGCCAGCAAGCTTGTGCTGCTGCTGACCCCAGACATGACTCTGCCCTCCTGCTGGTGAGCTGAGCTCCGGTATTTGCTCGAGCAGAGGAAGGCAGAAAAAAAGGTTTCCTGTCACAGCGAGTTGTGACCACCTCAAAGACAGGTACCCCCCTCCTTGCAGACTTCCTTTTAGCCAGTTCAGGGAGCCGTTGGCTCCTGCTCTGGCATGAACCTGGACAAAGAACAAGGGAGTATCCTCTCCTCTGTCCAGCTCCTCCTCCTGGAGGGAACCCTGAATTGTTCCAACCCTTTCCTTAAGGTACTTAAGGGCTTACCTGTGGGTGGCTCTTCAGATTTGTCGTCGGGCAAGATTCAAACCCAACACCACTTCAACTTCCACTGTCTGGGCACCTTCGACTTCGATGGAATTTGCCTGGAACCAAGACTGCATCAAGGAGGACTCCTGTGTTCCTGGTCTCACTGTTCTGCAAGTCTTCTTCATCAATTGTGCTTGTGCTTCTCTCCAGGCCTGTGGGCATCAAGGACACCCGAAGTAATCTCCCTTGGCGTGAAGGAGTCACTCCCCTGCATCTGTAGGCTCCACAACAAAGCTGACTGGTCTGCTGCTCTTGAGGTTCTACAGACTTCGAAAAGTTCAGCAACACAGGTCGTGGTTCTGCAACTCCCTCAAGGCCTGCTCTGTCCTCTCAAGCAAGTTTGAGGCCAGTATCCCTCGTCAGAACCTCTGGAACAGAACCCCTGTGCACTGCAATGACTTGCTGTTGCCAAGGCTTGTTGACTCTGCATTCCAGAGATCTTCGGGCTACAAGAAGCTCCAGCCTCCATGTAGTAACCAAGTCCACACAGGTTGATGTACTTTAGACGATTTATTGTAGTTAGATACAGGATATATAGATGAGCCCCACCATTCTTCACAGATTCCCAACATTCCGTAATACATAATCACTGTCACATTCCACTGGCTGAGCATGTGGTGGAAAATGGCATACATAAACATAAACAGGAAACTAGGATACTGCACTCCGGCATCTCTTCCTGCCAAGATCTTAGTCCTCGCCGCATTTTCTGCACCGTGGGCCTGCATCTTTGGTGAACTGCTTGAGGTCTTCTTGTGACTCCTGTGTCTACGGCTTGTGGGTCCTCTTGAGAGTCTTCTCTGGCTTCAATTGGCTCCCCCGCTTGTTCGGGGCCTGCTCTGACACTCCTGCAATTGGTGAGTCCCTTGGACCTTGCTGGGCCCAACGTTGCACCCTTTTCATTTACCATGTCTGATGCTGCAGCCAAGGCTTGTTGGTGCTCCCAGACACAGACACCCTAATTTTAGACTTCGACGTGGGAGAGCTTGTGAATGGCTCCTGGTCTTCCACAGCGTCGCCTGGTCTACAGCAATAAGGTCACAGTCAACCCTCCTGCATCTTCCATCATCGGTGGTCATTGGTCTTTCGTGCCTCCTGGTCACCACCGAGTGGCATAGACTCTGTTCCCTCTGCTTGCAGGTACCCCTCTTGAAGTATGCATCCTTGGATCCCACGGGACTCTTTCACCTTCACTGCCAGCAGCATCTTTCCAGAAGTCCTATATTGTGGTCTACGGTGGTTTCTGATGTCACTTTGCACCTATGCTCTGGGCTTCCCTGGTGTAAGTATTCTGGATCCTGGGGTATACTCAGGTGGGGTGGCTCTCCAACCGTCTATATTCCACGGGGTTTCTTCAGGGTTCACTGGTAAAGGTCCTTCTTCTTGAAAACTACAATTGCAACTTTCCCATTGACTTATACTGAGTATTTGACTCTGTTTTCATTCTGCACACATCCTCCTTGGGGTTCTTGGGTACTTACCTCTGGTGGTTCCTTGTGTCCCCAGCTCTTCTGAGTCTTTGGTCCAAATCCCGACTTTGGTTGCAGATCGCATTCCACATCTTTAGTATATGGTTTGATCTCCCACTGGAGACCACTGTGTATTTACATTTTAAGTATTGTGTGTATTTTGTTGAATTCTCCGGGAAGGAGATATACCAATGTGTTAGTGAGTGTGTATAATAAATATACCTATTTTTATAACTACACTGTGTGGTTCTTTTTCATTTAAGCTACACTATATGATTAGATCTAGTAAAACAAGCTGCTTAACACTCCTTCCGGACTAAGCCTGAAGCCTGCTCTCCACAGCTACCACTTAGAGAGATTTCTATGGTTGTCTAAGACCAGTAAAATCACCATATGTGTAGTCTGGATTAGTGCAAGGTGGATCACTTGAATAAGTGTGCACCATGTCGCTCCTTTGGTGTACCATTTAATTTCTTCTGTAGGTACAATGGTAGACTGTTTACAAGTGGGATGATCAGAGAGTTGACAAGGGTAAACACCTCTTTGGGAACATTTGTGACATTAGAATTGACTAAAAAGTGACAATATTGTCTGAGTCACCAATCCAGATATTTGTCACCAAGAATCAGGAAAATACAAACTTCAATTATGTAGATAAGGGGTTCTTTAGGATGTCACCTTGAAGTTAGAGACACACATAGGAGGATGATTTAGTAATGCATCAGAGAGGAGATCAAACAAGAAACATAATTTGGAAAACTAACACTTTGGCAAGGGTCACTTGTAACAAAGGGAGTGGCAAGACAATGAAGAGGTCTCTATGATTAGGTCAGTACCTAAATCCACCTTGTTAACATGATCATTATACAAGATGTAATAAGGAGGCAGGACAGTAAGCTCAGTGTTGGATGCGGAGAAGTTGGTCTTGCAGGTCAAAAATTTACACTTTTTGGAGGGGCCGAAATCAGAAATTATGAAGGAGAAGTGAGGGGTGAGTCTGAATGTTCAGGAGTACTGTTTCTATCACGGCGAGAAGCAGATGGCAGATGTGCATACGAAGCAAGAGAAGCAAGCTCAAGAATTGCTTACCAGATCATACTCCTGACACCTGGGATTAAAACATTAACAGCATTCACATTCCTTAAGAAGTCAAGAAGACAGCAAGACATGGTTGTGGACAAATGTTTCCAAAGGACGCCATTCTGTGATTTATTCATAAATGCATGATCATTGTATAGGGTGTGCCTCTTAATGTGGTTGTATTTTGCCAAAAATATCACTCTACTTAAATCTTGCATCCAGTATATCATCAACCAAGGTTGTAGTTGTAGCTACTTATAGATGAACAATTCTTACCTCAACATCTGCTTACCTTGAAAGCAAGGTATTAGGTCCTCGGTATGAGTGATCTGGCTAAGGGTGCAATAAATAGCCCCTAATGCATGTTTTTCTTCTATAATGGCGAGTAACTTGAAGAACTTGGTACTTACTGTGTTATATGGTTTCGACTTAGATAAGGTTGGACTGTGTATTAGGACAACAGGAAGTCAGAATGAAGGGACTGAGTCCATTGCATCATTAATGACTGTTGGCCAGAATCCTGACTATCTCACAGTGCCTCACTTGAACCCCTAAACCTCAGAGGGTAGCAAGTGATTTTGGCAAACACGATGATTTGTGGAAACAAATCCTACAGCTTTCATAGGTTACTCATGCATGCCAAGATAAACACAAGGAAGATAAGATTCTGGGTTTTCAATACATTTAATGAAACTATTGTAGTATTGCATTGAAAGAATGAGCTGCAATTATTAGGCAGATAGAGCAAAGCAATGTAACTGGCATTTAAACAGTTCAACCATGGCAGTCTGAAATGCATATATATGCATGTATATGTTCCTATTTAACACTACCCCTTTTCCGAGAGGATAGTGAATGTATCCTTTGTTCTATCTCTTAGGTTGGCCTGAGACCCCACACCTAGATGACTTGGTCTGGTGTTGAGTTGGGAATCCCTTTCTGTGGGATCAGGATAGAAGATCAGCATTAGCAGAGCTGCATGGTGAAGATAGCATTTGTCCCAGGTCTTTCGTGGCCTGAGGGCCTCTGTGACCTCTAATATGAAAGTACACTGTTTATACAAAATAAAACACACTGTGTCAGAAGCACAGCTCTGATATAATGATATGTCCAGTGTTTAGAAACTGTCTCCGAGCGGGCATCACGTATGCTAAGTTATGTTGCCCTGTTCCTAACCTTGGAACAGAGTGTACTGATATTTTGGCAAGAAAACAGCTTTCTATTGGGCATGTACAGTGTATTCTCAGAACAATATCATGCTAAAAAACTTGAATAATAAATTGTGTTTCTAAAACAAAGTGTTGCTAAAATGTGTAAAATATACAACTAAAAAGAGCAGACGTAGGAAGCTGGCTCAGTATATACTATACCAAAGTAAGGTATAGTGTGCACAGAGTCCACTGGAACCCAAAAGGTAGGCAGAGGTAAAATAGATAGCACCTCACCCTCTATTTGTGGTAGTGTGGTCGAGCAGTAAGGCTTTGTCAAAGGACAGTGTTAAGCATTTATTGTACACACTCAGTCAGCAAATGAATTCACACCCTCAAAGACTGATCTTCAGGCCAATTGTTTTTCTATAAAAAAATCTTTTAGGTATTTTATTTTCTAGAACCAAGCAAGCCTGGCACAGGTAAGCAATACATACTTTACAGTAGTGATGCAGTTGTAACACAGTTTAAATTGCAATTGTAAATTTACTTTGTTTTGATTACAGTATTGTTACTGAGAAATGCAATGCTTTGGAAATACAGTACATATACGTTTTTTTTTTGTAAAATGACCAGTAGATTAATTTGCAGATTACTTTTCTTACACAGTGCAGTATACCTGGATACTGCACTGGGACTTGTCCTTTAAACAAGTGAGTAAAAGCATTTTTGTTATTCAGTACAATTTTAAAAGGATTTCTTAGGTTAGACTCAGTGGGCCCAAAGGGTCAAGAATGCACTCTTGATACACTCTCAGCGGCACTAGGGCGCCGGGTGCAGAGTGCTGAGGCACAATGTTATCCAATGGGTGATAGGGGGCCTCCAGTTGGTGGCCACTGGGTTGTGGGAACAAAGCCCCTGGACTTAAGCTCAGGGTAAATGGGGGTTTAGGCCAGCACAAAAGGTGCACCCTCAGTGGCACAGGGTCGGCCGGGTGCAGAGTGATGTTTTGGCGTCAGGTGCCCCGTAGCTTTCAATGGGGAGTCTCCAGTTTGCAAACTCACTTCAGGCTCGGGGACGGAGGTCTTCTTGGTGTGACCACCACTTGGGGAGGTAAGTTGGGATGCTGGAGGTTGGTTAGGCACTGTCAGTTGGGCCACCCAAAGCCATCGGGCGTCAGGTGCAGGGGTGTTTTTTAGGGTTGGATCCCTTTATCAGCTCCTATGCGCGGTTGGTGGGACCTTCTGGTTTGAGGTTGCATGTGTCGGCTGGAGGCAGGTCAGTGGTCACCGGATCTCAGGTCAGGATCGCTGGGAAGACCTCCTCTTGTTGTTGGGCCACTCGAACTCGGGTTGTGAGTGACAGGTGCAGAATGGTGCAGACCCGCAGATCCTTGCGGAGCTGGAGTCTGTTGATGAACGAATCCGATGTTCACGGGAGACAGAGTCTTTGGGATGGAAGGCAGGCAGGTCCTCTGGGTTTCTCAAGGTTGCTGGTTGCAGGACACACCGGGGACTCGCTGGAGCAGGTTTGAGGTGGGGACAGGCCAGTAGGGCTGGAGCCCAGTCAGTGGGCGTCCTCCTCTTGTTAGCTTCGGCATGGCTGTTCGGTCTTTCTTCTTTTCTTCTTCTAGTTTCTTGTCTGAGAAGGTAAGGTTCAGGGGTGCCCCTGAATCCTAGATTTTGGGGTGATACAGGTAGGTAAAAGGTTGGGACCAATGGGTCCCTTTCCTGGGGCGGGTACACCCCCTCTAATGCCAGCCTCAAGTGGGTGGGGGTATGAGCCCTTCCCTGGTTAGCTGGGTCCCCCCATTTTTATATGGAGACCTGGAGATATTTTTGGATCCACGCAGATTTCAGAACTTTGGGACACAGAAATTTGAAGAAAAGTTGATGTTTTCCAGCTAAATTTGATGTTTGCGGGGGATTCTGGGTAGGAAAACGTTGGGGGACCCACGCAAGCCATACCTTGCTAGACTTCCCCAGGTGTTTAGGTTTAAGAACAGTGTAGGTTTTGTAGATTTTCCAAGAGGGCCACCGAGCCTGGGGCCGAAAACCCAGGTGACTCACCTTACAAAACCAGGTTGTTTTGTGATAGGTCATTTTGATGTCTCCTCAATACGTTTTGGGCCCTTGCCTATCGCAGATACTTGGGGCACCCACATGAGCGAGGCACCATTTTTATCAGGAGACCTGGTGGAACGCTGGGTGGTAGGAAATTTGTGGAGCTACACAGATTCCAGGACTTTCCACCACAGAAATGTGAGGTAAACGTGTTTTTTGACAAAGTTTGAGGTTTGCAAGGGATTCTGGGTAACAGAACCTGGGGAGACTCAGGCAAGCTACCCCATCCTGGATTCCTCTAGGTGTCTAGTTTTCAAAAATGAATAGGTTTGCTAGGTTTCCCTAGGTGCCGGCAGAGCTAGGGATCAAACTCTACAGCTAGGCACTTTGCAAAAAAAGGGTCAGTTTTCACTGTGAAAATGTGGTGTCTCCATGTTGCATCTTGGGCTGTTTCCTGTCGCGGGCACTAGGCCTACCCACACAAGTGAGGTACCATTTTTCTAGGTAGGAAGACTGTGGGTAATGCGGGGTGGGTGGAATTGTGTGGATCCATGCAGATTCCAGAACTTTCCACCAAAGAAATGTGAGGAAAAAGTGTTTTTTTGACAAAGTTTGAGGTTTGCAAGGGATTCTGGGTAGGAGAACCTGGTGAGAGCCAGACAAATGACCCCATCCTGGATTCACCTGGAGTTATAGTTTTAAGAAACGTATAGTTTTGGTAGGTTCCTCAAGGTGCCGGCAGAGCTAGGGTTCAAAATCTACAGCTAGACACTTTGCAAAAATAGGGTCGGTTTTCACTGTGAAAATGTGGTGTGTCCACATTGCACTTTTGGCTGTTTCCTGTCATGGGCACTAAGCCTACCCACACAATTGGGGTACTATTGTTTTCTGAAGACTTTGGGGAATTGGGTGGGTGGAATTGTGTGGATCCATGCAGATTCCAGAACTTTCCACCAAAGAAATGTGAGGAAAAAGTGTTTTTTTGACAAAGTTTGAGGTTTGCAAGGGATTCTGGGTAGGAGAACCTGGTGAGAGCCAGACAAATGACCCCATCCTGGATTCACCTGGAGTTATAGTTTTAAGAAACGTATAGTTTTGGTAGGTTCCTCAAGGTGCCGGCAGAGCTAGGGTTCAAAATCTACAGCTAGACACTTTGCAAAAATAGGGTCGGTTTTCACTGTGAAAATGTGGTGTGTCCACATTGCACTTTTGGCTGTTTCCTGTCATGGGCACTAAGCCTACCCACACAATTGGGGTACTATTGTTTTCTGAAGACTTTGGGGAATTGGGTGGGTGGAATTGTGTGGATCCATGCAGATTCCAGAACTTTCCACCACAGAAATGTGAGGAAAATGTTTAGTTTTTACAAAGTTTGAGGTCTGCAAGGGATTCTGGGTCACATAACCTGGAGAGAGCCAGACAATTTACCCCATCCTGGATTTCCCTTGGTGTCTAGTTTTACAAAATGTATAGGTTTGCTAGGTTTCCCTAGCTGCTGGCAGAGATAGGGTTTAAAGTCTACGGCTAGGCACTTTGCAAAAAAAGGGTCAGTTTTCACAGTGAAAATGTGGAGTGTCCACGTTGCATTTTGGGCCATTTCCTGTCGCGGCCTACCCACACAAGTGAGGTATCAACTTTGGGGAATTCGGGGTGGGTGGAATTTTGTGGATTCACGTGGATTCCAGAACTTTCTACCACAGAAATCAATTTCTTTTTGGGGAAAAAGTTTGAGGTTTGAAAATGTATAGGTTTGCTAGGTTTTCCTAGGTGCCGGCGGAGATAGGGTTCGGAATCTACAGCTAGGCACTTTGCAAAAAAAAGGTCAGTTTTCACTGTGAAAATATGGTGTGACCACGTTGCATTTTGGGCGTATACCTGTCGCGACCGCTAGGACTACCCCCACAAGTAAGGTATAATTTTTCTTGGAAGCCTTTGGGAAATGCGGGGTGGGTGGATTTGTGTGGATCCATGCAGATTCCAGAACTTTGCCCCACAGAAATGCGAGGAAAATTTGTTTTTTGACAAAGTTTGAGATTTGCAAGGGATTCTGGATAACAGAACCTGGTGAGAGCCAGACAAGTCACCACATCTTGGATTCCCCTTGGAGCCTAGTTTTTAAAAATATATAGGTTTGCTAGGTTTCCCTAGGTGCCGGCAGAGCAAGGGTTCAAATTGTACAGCTAGGCACACTCCAAAAAAAAGGGTCAGTTTTCACTGTGAAAATGTGGTGTGTCCACGTTGCACTTTGGGCCGTTTCCTGTCGCAGGCACTAAGCCTACCCACACAAGTGAGGTACCATTTTTCTCTGAAGACTTTGGAGAATGCGGGGTGGGTGGAATTTTGTGGATCCATGCAGATTCCAGAACCTTCCACCACAGAAATGTGAAGAAAATATAATTTTTTGACAAGGTTTGAGGTTTCCAAAGGATTCTGGGTAACAGAAACTGGTTAGAGCCAAACAAGCTACCCAATCCTGGATTCCTATAGGTGTCTAGTTTTTAAAAAATGTATAGGTTTCTTATGTTTCCCCAGGTGCCGGCAGACCTAGGGTTCAAAATCTAGAGCTAGGCACTTTGCAAAAAAATAAAGGTTAGTTTTCACTGCGAAAATGTTGTATTTTTGGCGGCTTCCTGTCGCGACCACTAGGACTACCCACAGAAGTGAGGTATCATTTTTCTCAGAGGTCTTCGGGAAATACAGGGTTGGTGGACTTGTGTGGATCCACGCAGATTCCAGAACTTTCCACCACCGAAATCCGAGGAAGATGTGTTTTTTAACCAAGTTTGAGGTTTGCAAAGGATTCTGAGTAACAGAACCTGGTGAGAGTCAGACAAGTCACCACATCCTGGATTGTCTAGTTTTTAAATATATAAGTTTGCTAGGTTTTCTTAGGTGCCGGCAGAGCTAGGGTTCAAAATCTACATCTAGGCACTTTGCAAAAAAAGGATCAGTTTTCACTCTGAAAATGTGGTGTGTCCATGTTGCGTTTTGGGCCGTTTCCTGTTGCGGGCAAGTGATTTACCATTTTTATTGAGAGACTTAGTGTAATACAGAATTGTAGAGCAACTGTTATTACCTTTTGAATTTTGATGCATTTCTGCCTTCCAAATGAAATACAATGTGTTAAAAAGAAGTCACTTTGAAAAATGTCCTATAATTCTCATGATAGTATGTGTACTCAAAATTTCGGAAATATGCAAATAGCTACTGTTTCTAAACTCTATATTTTGTTCAAATTTCATAAATACATAGGTGTCTTTCATCCCTCTTTTTCACTGTATATATTTTACTAAATTAATTGCTATATACCGAGTACATAATAAAAAAACATTGCAAGATTCTGCTCAGTTATTGCTCAGTTATTGGCTCTGGGATCGTCGGGTTCTTGGTGAACCTAAAAATCCTATATATCCCCACAGCAAGATAGGTCCAGCGGATGCAACGGTATATTGCTTTCTAACAACTGTCATTATTAGAAGAAGCTACAGGTGAAAACGTTGGCACAAATGGCTGTGTTTTTCAACTCATTTTCAATTTTTCCTATATTCAACTGTTAGTTTCTATAAAGTAACCTTGAAGGATATACACAAATGACCCTTGCTGAATTCAAAATCTTGTCTACTTTTCTAAAATGTATAGCTTTCCAGTATCCGTTATTGCTTTTGTACCCATTTCTACCATTAACTGGAAGAAGGTTGAAAGCACAAAAAATAGCAAAAATGCCCAGTAAAATGCCAACATAGTGTACAAAAATGTTGGTTTTCTGTCAAAAGTCTGTCAGTCCCTGAAAGCTGAGAAAATTGTGATTGTGATTTTAGCCCCACAAACCCTTTATTAATACCATTTCCAGGCAAAAGAACTGACGCTTTCATTTGCAGCACCCTTTTCCCATTTTTCCCTAAAAACAAAATGTAGCTGTATTTTGGCTAATTTCTGGGTCTCCTGCAGGGGAATCCACAAACTCGGGGTACCATTAGAATCCCCATGATGTTGGGAGAAAAGCACACAAATTTGGCGTGGATACCTTACGTGGTCAAAAAGTTACAGGGGCCTAAGCGCAAACTACTCAAATAGCCAAAAAAGGTTTAGCAAGGGGGGGGGGAGGCCTAGTAGCGAAGGGGTTAAAGCTTCCCCTTTGTGGACCCTGTACATTCTGGGGGAGGAGGCTTGGCACCTTGTCCCAAGATGTGCTTTGTTTCAGGTCCCCGAGAGCAGCAGGCTCTTGACCCAGGGGTCCAGAAACATGCCTGATGGTGGCAGCTGAAAGCATCCATCTCAACCTGGACACTAGTGGTAGGTCATTTTTCAGGGGGCATCTCTAAGAAGCCCTCTGTGTGCATTTTTCATTAAATCCCATACAGGCATCAGTGTGGGTTTAGTGTGCTGAGAAGTTTGATACCAAACTTCTCAGTTTTCAGTGTAGCCATTATGGTGCTGTGGAGTTCGTAATGACAAACTCCCATCACCATGTACTCTAAATGGCAGCACTGCAATTACAATGTCTAAGAATGGACTTAGACACTGTAGCGATACAGGGCTTATGTTCCTGTACCCTAACCACTGGTATAGTGCACCCAGCTAGAGGGGTGACTGATCTATGCCAGGGCAGTGGGTTGTAGGCATGGCACAGAGGGATGTGTGCCATGTCTGTTGCAGGGATTCTGCTCAGACACAGAACTGTGCACAGAGACCAAGGACCTCAGTGAATTGTGGTGGACCAAAAAACTCACCTGAGTACCTAGAACCCCCTAATCGACTCGCATCAGTGTCACATTAGCTCTTCGTCCTATAGCAAAGGAACCAATGATTAGACAACCCAGAACATGCGACTTAGGTTACTCTCAGGAATGGTGGGAATCAAGAACACTCTTTCGTTATATTATCATACCAGTCCACAACATGGGTAAAGAAATAGACACAATAAAGTTTAAAATATTTATTTTAACGACGCGCTCTAAGATGCAGTATTTTTGCAAGTATAAGCAGGCATATGATTAAAAATAATACGATCAGCATTGTTACAATTCCATAAAAAACAAAAGGAGAAAGCATTTTATAATGCAAGTGGAAATAGGACTTAGAGTGCCTAGTGTACCACCCTCCCGAGCTAGGGGTTATGTTTGATAAAATATAGAAGGTCTCTTAGGCTTGAATAGGGGACCCCATACCTCCAAGATCAGCAGAAGTAAATCACATCAGGATCTACAATGCTCTCTCTCTCTGGAAACGGATTTGCTCCAGGTCCCTAATTCATGCATGCAGTGCGTTATTAAAGACTCCAGAATTTACAGCTAGCTGCAGCTGCGTGCATGTTAAGTCTAGTGCATGAGCCAATCAGCCCGAACAACACCTAACATGTTTTGATAACCTTGGAGGCTTCAGCACTCACTGTGCTGGCTAAGGTCAATATGTAAGTCTAGGGATGTGGAAAACAAGCCATTCTCATGTGGAGAATTCACGCAGCATAACTTACAACAACAGTTACATATAGTGTTGTATGCAAAAGCAGCAAAAAGGTAAAATGGCGTTTGAATTTCTAATAAGCTTATGCTAACATAGCAATGTATGCACGCAAGGCCCTGCCTCCACTACATGTCGACTCTTCACTTTTTTCTGCACCAAAACACGCAGCCTGCACAGGCAGCGTGTGAGTGTAATGGTACAGGGCCTCTAAAGGTGGCACAATACGTTTTGCAGCCCTTAGAGGTCTTCCCTGGTCCCAGTGCCCTGGGTACCTGTGGTACCATTTACCAGGGGCTGACCTGTGGCAAGAGATGCAAATTGGGTTTTGTTTTAAATGCAGTATTAGGGAAAGAACATAGGCCCTGGGTACATGTTTGGCAGGAGCCCAGGGCACACTCAGTCAAAGCACATCAGCAGTTCAGCAAAAAGTGGGGCAACCACACAGAAAGAGCACACTTACTCACACAACCACCCCCCCCCCCCCATATGAAAGAGGATGAGACTACCTTTCCCTAGAGAGTCTTCATTTTCTAAGTGGAAGAACCTGGAAAGTCCATCTGCATTGGCAGTCCCAGATCTATGTTCCACTACAAAGTCCAATCCCTGAAGGGAGATGGACCACCTCAACAGTTTAGGATGTTCACCTTTCATCTGCATCAGCCTTCTGAGAGGTCTGTGATCAAATTGAACTAGGAAGTGAGTACCAAACAAGTATAGTCTCAGCTTCTTCAGGGACCAAACCACAGCAAAGGCCTCCCTCTCAATGGCACTCCAACGCTGCTCCCTAGGTAGAAAACTTCTGCTTATAAAAGCAACAGGTTGGGCTTGGCTCCATCATTGGTCTGGGATAGGACCGTCCTATCCCTAGCTCAGAGGGATCAGTCTACACAATGAACTGCTTGGCATAGTCTGAAGCTTTGAGAATTGGCACTGAGCACATTGCCTCTTTAGGGTGTCAATAGCCATTTGACATCTAAATGTCCAGTTTACCTTTATGGGCATCTTCTTGGAGGTAAGTTCTCTGAGGGGAGCCACAACGGACCTGTATACTTCACAAACCTTTTGTAGTACCCCATCAAGCCAAGGAATAGCCTGGATCTTAGGCTGTAATAGTTGTACTTGGCCTCCACCAGCAAGGTGGCCCAAGTACACCACAGTTCCCTGCCCTGTCTGGCATATGGATGCCTTGATAGTTATGCTTGCAGTTTGCAGGGCATTTAAAACCTTCCCAAGGTGGATCAGGTGATCCTGCTAGGTGGAACTAAAGAGAGCAATATCATCTACATAAGCTTCACTAAAGGATTCCAATCCAGCAAGGACTTGATTCACCAACCTCTAGAAGATGGCAGGGACATTCTTTAAACCAAAGGGCATACAGTAAACTGATAATGCCCTTCAGGTGTGGAGAATGCTATATTTTCTTTTGCTCCTGGTGCGATGCCAATCTGCTAGTACCCTGCAGTTAAGTTAAAGGTACTTAGAAATGTGGCTGCACCTAGTTTATTTTATTTATTTATTTATTTTAAAGGTTTTATATAGCGCTGGCTAGACCCGGAGGTATCAGAGCGCTTTACATGAGTATCAGATCCTAGTTACAGGTTACATCGTTACAAAGCTTACACAGTTATAAGAGCATGGCAACATAGTTACTTGTAAGGTCGAGATAAACAATAAGCACAAATATGTAAGGGGAAGAGCAGGCAAGGGGAGAGATTCAGGGGGAGAGGGGAGCAGGGGAAGTAGACAGATAATGAAGGCTGGAAAGAGGAGGGGAGGATGAGAGACACAGCATGCAAAGAGGAGGGGAAGGGCGATGGGGACACAAACCGGTAGACGAGTCAAAGCAACGTCCAAAGTCCAGTAAGCTGTGATCCCAGGGGAAGTGGTATCACTTCTCTATCTCTGTTGTGAGAGGCTCCCTTTATGCAGTGGACTCTCTCAGAGGGGTCTCTGAGACTCCAAGGCCTACATGCTGGATCCTTCCCAAAAAAGGGGAGAGGGAGTGCTTTGGCAAAGGGGTGCCATAGCATACCTCAGCTGTGAGTGGCTCCCTTGGCGTAGTGGACTCTCTCAGCGGGTTTGCTGAGACTCCAGAATATAAATATTGGATCTTTCCCCAACAAGGGGAGAAGGAGTGCTTAGTCAAAGGGCACAAAGGGCAGGGCGCTAGGCAGAGTAGCAAGCAAGAGGAGAGATTCAGGGGAGAGGGGATAGGAGCTAGGGAAGTAGAGAAAGAGTACTGAATGGGAACATATTTAATTAATTAGTTATTATATAGCGCTGGCTTGACACAAAGGAATCAGAGCGCTTTACATGAGGAACAATAATTTAGCAATTTACATCAGTTAAAAGTTACAGAAGTATCAAGAAAAGCATTTAAAGAACATAGGGGACAAGGTGAATGGAGCAAGGAAGGGTAAGGGGATAGGGTAAAGGGGTAAGAGGAAGATAGGACGTAGAGATGAGGGGAAAATCTGCCCAAAGTCCGACTGGGTAGGTGACGGCAGGGGGAGGGGGGAATCCACAACCAACCTCCTCTTTAGCTATCAGGTAGCTCCACCGGGCATCAGCCAAATTGCTTAGTCACCACAGTCTGGGGTAAGTTCCGCAGGTTCCAAGTCCTGATGTGTAAGCAGGTTAGGGGATAGATTCAAGGTCTGGTCAATGTCCCATGGAAGAAAAACAACGTGGTGGGGACCACTATGGCAGCAATCTTGGGGTCAGGCAGGGGACTATTGACCTTAGCGTTACATTGAGCCATCCCCAATATTATCTGTTGTTCGAGGGCAGGAGATTGAAGAACAATGGAGCAGCTAGAGGCCAGGGTCAGTGTCCGCTAGTCTCTTATGGAGGAGAGAATTGTTGCGTGGTGGCAACAAGGGAGAGAGACGGCCGCCATTTTTGGATCAGGCGGAGCTCTCATCACTGTACAACCCAGTGATCACTCTCGTCGCCCCGCCCTTCCTGCTGCTAGTCGCCGAAGTGAGTGGCCCCCAGCTTAAGATGCGACCCCGGGGAGTTGATTAGCTGGACGAAACGGAGGCCCCCGGCCTCACGGGTGCAGATGCCCTGGCACTGGGCAAGATCACTCCATTTTACAGGCGCCAACTTTTGCCTCTTCACAGGCGAAAACACCAAGGTTCAATTCTCCGCGATGCCAGATCGGATAAGGCGGCAGGGATCTTCCGGTGATCTACCTGCAATCTGGCAGCAAGATCGCTGTTCTAAGTGTGAAAAAGGTGCGGTGGGATGCCTGCTCGGGAAGCCGAGGGAAGGGTCGACATGGAGCCTCAGCTCCAGGGGGCCATGATGAAAGAAAGCAGGTTGTGGTCAGTCAAACGGACAACTGCAAAAACAGCCCAAGAAACACAGTCTTTAGGATCCTCACATTACTTGCATCTAGGACGCTCAGCAGGATCCTCCTGACCCCCTTTCCTTGCATTGCATAGTTCCATCGGAATAACGATCAGCACATGAGAACAAGCGCCGCCATTTCAGTGTCAGGCATCACCCAAGTCTGAGTCAACCCATACATAAAAGGTGCAGTAACGACACCCCAATAAAAGCTACAACCCAGATGGGGTTCCGAGAAGCTAACATCAAAAAAGAAGAAAAGATACGCTATGCAGTTGCAGGTGTACATGAGGTTTAATATTCACAAGGCGTCTGGACTGCCATTTTAAAGTCAGGCAGCGTTCGTGAGAAAAAGCTCAGCTTTCGCAAAGGATTTGATTTCACAATGTTAATACCTTGCTGCAGACAGAACAAGGACCGTAGGTATCCATACAGTCGCAATCTCAAAACTTTAGCAGCATACCAGCGCGCTCGGAGGTCAGGTACGGGGGCACTCGCGATCCGCCATTTTGTGTATTCCTTTAACTTCCGCAGCAGAAATGCTTTAAAGATCACAGCCAAACACGCATTCCAAATTCACCATAATTTGCATTCACAGAAGCAGCCGACCCTCATCTTACGATTATTTGCCCTCTGTGTTGGTTTAAAGTGCTGTAGTCCTAGAACCACCTAATTTAGGCTCCGTTCGAGGTAGAGAGATGTGATCAACCAGCCATCGGCTCTGCGAAACATCATACCTCAGGGATCCCCCACGGCTGTCGGCAGATTCAGTCTTGGCCAGTCCCGACATCAGCAGGAGAATGTAGCGTCCCCGCTGCGAGCTGCGCCATTGTCCAAGACCCAGTGGGCGGAGTTTGCCCCCGGCCTGGGTAGATTATCCCCGGGATGAAGGCAACCTGTTGGGCAGCGCTGGAGTTGGAGAAGCGCGTTGCAGATTTCTTCACCTGATACCGCCGCTTGTTTCACCGGAGTATCAGGTCAGCTCCCGGTGTGTTCAAGGAAGCACTCAGCCCTGGAGGCTACTTGCAATCGGAGATCCGCGGCCAGAGGGGGGAGCCGCCGACGGAGCTCTACTCAAGCACGTCCGTCTCCATTGCTGGTGTCTGCGTGTGTACATTCTGGACCTGCGTGTGATAGTTTGTCTATAAATCCATCTGCTCTTGGTATAGGGTGAGCATCTGTCTTGGTGATACTGTTGAGCCCTCTATAGTCCACATAGAACCTCACTTCTCTTTTTCCACCATGTGAATGAGGTTTGGGGACTAGAACCACTGGGCTGGCCCAGGGGCTCTCATAGGGTTCAATAGCCCCTAAATCCAGCATCTTGCTGACTTCAGCTCTGATGCTTTCCTTGACTTGATCAAACTGGTGATAGATTTTGTTTTTGACAGGTGAACTGCCACCAGTGTCCACATCGTGGGGACGCCAGTTTGTCTGACCAGGGCAGAGGGGGTGTCTGAAAAGACCACTCCATCCACTGACCCATCATTTGGGCTGTATGAGAGGAGGTCAGGGAGAGGTTCACTCTCTGTCTCCCGATCCTCATCAGTCACCATCAGCATGGTGATATCAGCCCTGTCATGGAAAAGCTTAAGGCAATTCACATGGATCACTCTTTTGGGTGTCCTGCTTGTGCCCAGGGCAACCAAGTAGGTGACCTCACTTTTTTTTCTAGGATGGGGTAAGGGCCACTCCATCTGTCCTGGAGAGCCCTTGGTGCCCCTGGCTCCAAAACCCACACCTTTTGCCCGGTTAAAATTCTACCAGTGCAGCTTTTTGGTCATACCGGTGCTTCTGAAGCTCCTGGCTGGCCTCAAGATTCTTGGATGCTTTTTCCATGTACTCAGCCGTTCCGGACCTTAAGCCAAGCATATAGTCCACAATGTCTTGTTTGGGTCTTTGGAGAAGCTTCTCCCAACCCTCTTTTACAAGACAGAGTGTTCCCCTCACAGGCTGGCCAAACAGAAGTTCAAAGGGGAAAACCCTACTCCCTTCTGTGGTACCTCTCTGTAAGCGAAAAGCAAGCATGGTCAAAGAACATCCCATCTCCTTTTGAGTTTTTCAGGGAGCCCCATATGCATGCCTTTTAATGTCCTGTTAAATCTCTCAACAAGGCCATTGGTTTGTGGGTGATAGGGTGTAGTAAACTTGTACTGCACTCCACACTCTTTACACATGTGTTTGAGTGAAGCGGACATGAAGTTGGAACCTCTGTCTGAAACCACCTTCTTAGGAAACCATACCCTGGCGTAGACACCAATGAGGGCCTTGGCTACTGCAGGAGCTCTAGTAGTCCTAAGGGGAATTGACTTAGGATACCTAGTGGAATGATCCACTACCACTAGTATGCATTTGTTTCCTGATGCTGTGGGAGGTTCAAGTTGGCCCACTATGTCCACACCTACCCTTTCAAAGGGAACCCCAACCACTGGTAGTGGTAATCAAGGGGGCCTTAGGTTGCCCACCTGTTTTGCCACTGGCTTGACAGCTGACACGGTAGCTGACAAACTCCTTTACTTTCGGAGACATCTGGGGCCAGTAAAAGTGGTTAACTAGCCTTTCTCAGGTTTTGGTTTTGCCCAGATGCCCAGCTAGAAGGATGTCATGAGCTAAAGTTAGGAGGAACTCCCTGTACTTCTGAGGCACTACACTCTCCTAGTGGCTCCAGGGTTGGGGTGTCTGGCCTCAGTCCCTCTACCCAATAAACTTTGTGGGTACCACTGACATCTCCCTTTTCCTGTGCAACAACTTGATTCCTCAGGCTTTCAAGAGTTAGACGGTCCTGCTGTCCAAGGCACAGCTTTTACCTAGAGGGTCCCTCTGGGCCCACGACTTCTACCTTGTAAGGGTCGAGCTCCATGGGCTCAGTGTCCTCTGGGGTGTGCAAGTCCTCTCCCTGAGGAGAGAGGTTTTGAAAATGTTGCTGTACAGAAGATGGTTTCCCAGTCTTCTTACCTATCCTCTTGGAGGGTTGGGCCATACCTTTAGGCTCCAGCACTTCTTTTTCACCCTGTTGTCTGCTCTGTGCTCTTGTTTTTACACACACCATCTCAGGGATATACATCATTGCTGCATGGGTTTTCAATTCAACCTCAGCCCATGCTGAGGTTTCCAGGTCATTGTCAAGCAGACATGAGCTGGTAGCTTTGGGAGAGACCATTACCTGTTTCATGCCAGTAGCCCGCCACCCCCACCCCCACCCTCAGTCTAATGTCAGCATAGCTATTACATGGTTAGTGGTAACACTCTCAGCATTGGTGACTGGGTAAGTTCTCCCAATCAAGTATTGCTCAGGGGAAACCAGTATATCTCTCACCATAGTGACACTGGCACCTGCATCCCTCAGAGCTTCTATCCTAGTTCCATTCATCCAAGGGTATTACAAATAATTCTTTAAGGTGGGTGGCCACACAGCTATAGTGGCAAACTCAACTTCCCCTTCTGAAACTAGAACTGCTTCAGTGTGCAACCAGATTGGTTCTTGGCACATTGTTGAACCCATCTGGAGACTGGCACACCAAGAGCACCTGTACTAGGAGAAGGGGGCTTCTTGTTAGGACAAATAGCATCTCCAGATAAGTGTACCAACTTTCTGTAGTTGTTACATCAGGCCTTTGCAGGATCAAAGTTCCTTCCCCTGTACTTGTTAGTAGATTGGGAAGAGTTTTAGGACCCACCCCCCTGTGCAGTTCTTTGGGGCCCTTTTGAAGACTCAGGCTTTTTATCTTGGGGATTCTCACCACCTTTCCTCTGGGGAGGTTTTGTAACGCCTTTCTTTTGGCCACCCCCAGTGGTTGTTTTTGTCACCCTTGTCTTGACCCAATGGTCTGCCTTCTTTCCCAATTCTTGGAAAAAAATTAGACGTAGGTCTACCAAATACTGAAGTAACTTTTCATTAGTGAAATTACTTAAATTATGTTCTTTAATAAACAGATTGTAAAGTCCATTGAAATCATGCACATTGTGTCCAGTTAGCCAACCATCTAGTGTTTTAACTGAGTAGTCTACAAAGTCAATCTAGGATTGGTTTTGGGTTTTGTGAGCCCCCCTGAATCTACTTCTATATTCCTCAGTTGTGAGTCCAATTCCCTCAATCAGAGTTCTCTTCATGAGATCATAAGACCCAGCACCTGCCCCAGGCAGGGTCAGAATTCTGTCTCTGCAGTTACCAGAGAACAGTTCCAAAAGGAGTGTCCCAGAGTGTGACTTGTTCACTTTTCTCATTTCACAGTCCCTCTCAAAGGCTGTGAACCATTTTGTGATATCATCACTCTCTTCATATCCATTTGGGGAATTTAGGATCATAAGATTGCTCTTTATCCTTAAGTAAAATGCTGCCACCATTGATGGGGGCTAGGGCCATCTCTGCTCTCTCTCTCTAGAGCTAGCAGTCTGGTCTCGAGATCCAGTCTTTTGGTCAACCTTGCTAAAAGGCTGTCCTCCTCATTGAGGCTGTCCTCAATGTCCTCAGCGGTACCCGGTCTACCTGTGTGGGATCTAAGTACTGAGAGGTTGAGTCTTAGAGTCAGGACCACAGGGGCCCTTTTCTCCTGATGGAGTGGGGGGGGGGGGGTTGTCTACCTCCTCATCCCCTCCATCTTCTTCCTCATCTGATTGGTCTTCACCATTTTCAGATGGGTGGTCCTTCGCATACCCTGCCAACAGATCCTGGAGCTTTTGTTTAGTGGGATGGGACCCCATGGTTATGTTTTTAATTTTGCATAGGGACCTTAACTCCTTGAAAGACAAGTGAAGGTAAGCGGTGAGGTCAAGCTCCTCAACCTGGTCCTCTATGACATTGTGGTCATTTTCACTAACAGCTGGGTTCTTGTTAAGAGACATAGTTAAAAAAACTTCTAACCCCTCTTATCCCTAGCTAAAGTGACTTTTCATCTTGTTAAAATTCTAAAGGGACTTAACCAAGGCCCTAACAAGACTTTTAGTAGTTTTGCAAAAATGCCAATTTAAAAAAAACAGAACTCTAAAGACAATTTAAGAGTTCTGTTGTGTGGTCAGGCGGTAACCAAGTTAGTCTAACAAATGCAAAGTTGTA
Source organism: Lissotriton vulgaris (assembly GCF_964263255.1). Taxonomy (NCBI): domain Eukaryota; kingdom Metazoa; phylum Chordata; class Amphibia; order Caudata; family Salamandridae; genus Lissotriton; species Lissotriton vulgaris. The sequence continues at coordinate 9,729 of NW_028252333.1, read as the reverse complement.
TATCCCACCGCTGATCCACCAATGTAGGAAGCTAGTTCTGTATATACTATACCAAAGTGACGTATAGTGTGCATATAGTCCAGTGGAACCCAAAAAGTAGGCAGAGGTAAAGTAGATAGCACCTCACTCTCTATTTGTGGTATTGTGGTCAAGCAGTAAGGCTTTATCAGAGGACAGTGTTAAGCATTTTTTGTACACACTCAGTCAGCAAATTAATTCACACACTCGAAGACAGATCTTCAGACCAAATGTTTTTCTATACAAATATTCTTTTAGTTATTTCATTTTCTAGAACCAAGCAAGCCTGGCACAGGTAAGCAAGAAATATTTTACAATAGTAATGCAGTTGTAACACAGTTTGGATTGCAAAGTGTTTATATACCGTGTTTTGATTACAGTATTGTTACTGAAAAATGCGATCCTTTTGAAATACAGTACATATACTTTGTATAGGCTTTTTAGCAAAATTACCAATAGATTACTTTGCAGATTACTTTTCATACACAGTACAGTATACTTGGATACTGAACTGGGACATTTCCCGTAAACAGGTGAGTAAAATAATTTTTGTTATTTAGTACAATTTTAAAAGGATTTCTTAGGTTTTCCAACTCCACACAGAAACTTTTCATAAAAAAACAGTCAATGTTATCCTATGGAGGAAAATAGTGTTGTTGGTTAACAGGTAAGTACTTTGTTGTGGGAGTTGGTATTCTGGGGTTAGACTCAAGGGTCCCCCAGGGTCAAGGATGCACTCTTGTTACACCCTTAGCTGCACTAGGGCGGCCGGGTGCCGAGTGCTGAGGCCCAATGTTATCCAAGGGGGGATAGGGGGCCTGCGGTTGGTGGCTGCTGACGAGCAGGCCACTGGGTTGTGGGAGCAAAGCTCATGGATTTAAGCTCAGGGCAAATGGGGGTTTAAGCCAGCACAAAAGATGCACACTCAGCGGCACTGCAGCGGCTGGGTCCAGAGTGCTGTTTTGGGGTCAGGTGCGCTGCAGCTTTCAATGGGAAGTCTCTGGTTTGCAAACACACTGCAGGATCGGGGACGAAGGTCTTCTTGGTGCAACCACTACTTAGAAAGGTAAGTTGGGATGCTGGGGGTTGATTAGGCACCGTCGGTTGGGCCCCCCAAGGCCTTGGGGCGTCGGTTGCAGGGTGCCTTTTAGGGTGCGATCTTCTTACCAGCTCCTGGCCGCAGTTGGGGGGGTCTTCAGGTTTGAGGCTGCAGGTGTCAGCTGGAGCCTTGAGGCAGGTCAGGGGTCACCGGATCTCGGGTCAGGATTGCTGGGGAGACCTCCCTTTGGCGTTGGGCCACTCTAACTCGGGCCATGGGTGCCCGGTGCAGAGTGGTGCTGATCCGCGGATCCTTGCGGAGCTGGAGTCTTATGATGAACAAATCTGGTGTTCACCGGTGACGGAGTCTTTGGGATGGAAGGCAGGCAGGTCCTCCGGGTTTCTCGAGGTTGCAGGCTGCATGGCACACCGGGATTTTGCTGAAGCAGGTTCGAGGTGGGGACAGGTCGGTAGAGCTGGGGACAAGTCAGTGGGTGTCCTTCTTTTGTTAGCTTTGGCACGGCTGTTCAGTCATTCTTCTTCTTTTCTTCTTCTGGTTTCTTGTCTGAGGAAGCAAGGTTCAGCTGTGACACTAAATACTAGATTTAAGGGCATTACAGGTAGGTAAAAGGTTGGGACCAATGGGACCCTTCCTTGGGGTGAGAACACCCCCTATTATCCCATCCTCCAGCCGGAGGGAGTATAAGCCTTTCCCTGGTTGGCTGGGTCCCCCATCTGCAAGATAGCAGGGACTGAGAGTGGTGCTTCACCTCGCCTTCCCCACCTGACGGATGGAGTTGGCAGAGGTAGGCACACCTCTCTTTCTCACTTGTTTTTCCTGCCGGTTCTCCCCCTAAAGTGGGGGTCAGAACCAGTGGGGACCAGTTGCTGAAAGTTGCATGTGGCCTGGAGAAGCTCATAAATGTGGTAAGCCTTTGAAGCTTCCCCTTTGTGGACCCTGCCCAAGCTGGTGGAGGAGGCTTGGCACCTCGTCCCAGGATGTGCATTGTTTCAGGCCCCCCGAGAGCAGCAAGCTCCCAAACCAGGGGTCCATAAACATGTCTGGTGATGGCAGCTGAAAGCAGCCACTCAGCCTGGACACTAGTGGTAGTTCGTTTTTCAGGGGGCATCTCTAAGATGCCTTCTGTGTGCATTTTTCATTAAATCCTACAATAGCATCAGTGTGGGTTTAATGAGCTAAGAAGTTTGATACCAAACTTCTCAGTTTTCGTGTAGCAATTATGGTGCTGTGGAGTTTGTAATGACAAATTCCAATCACCATAAACTCTTGATGGCAGCACTATACTTACAATGTCTAAGAATTGACTTAGACACTGTAGGGGTACAGGGCTCATGCACCTGTACCCTCACCACTGGTATAGTGCACCCAGCTAGTGGGATGACTGATATATGCCAGGGCAGTGGGTTGTCAGCATGGCACTCAGGGATCTGTGCCATGTCAACTCTTCACTTTGTTCTACACCAAAACACGCAGCCTGCAAAGGCAGTGTGTGAGTGTAATGGTACTGTCGGGATTGCAAGCGGCGCAAGTACAGTCGCGCGCCACAAACCTGAGGAATCGGGCCAGCAGGAACGATGAGACGAAAGTCCCCTCGACTTGTCTAAACACCACCCCCAGAGGTGACGTGGGAATCACCTTCTGAGGGAGTATTACGAGAAGCCGGGAGGTGAGAAGGTATTTTGGAAGAGCCGGAGTTTTGGATGTTGCCTTCTGAGTCGGGGTGATCCGCAATACTCGGTTGAGGGACGGACTGCAGCGTGGAGAGACAATGAACAGGTATAAGTGTCTTGTCTCTTCGAGGTCACTTCCCTCCCCTGGCCCCAAGTAATGACACTTACCAGAGATACAACTCTCTCATCTTTGAATGCTAACAAGCAGTTCCTCAATCCGAGGTAACCGGATAGGTGAAGAGAAAGTTATCGTCACTTTCTCCAATGGCGTAGTATCAAATGAGGCTCGACGACTCTCGGTAAACAGAAAAGTATTTGTACTTTGAAGACTCTTGTTCTCAATAACTCTTGAGAACAACCATGTCGTTATAAGTTACAATAACAATGAACTCAAAGAAGAAGAACTCTGTCTTTCTGAAAGTGAGATCTTCTGGGGAGTAAATGAAAGCAGAATGCGTATGACGCGGGAACTTAAAAAGAAAAGAAAATACTGGGGAAGAAGAACGATCCCGTTCTTCTTTCGTAACACTTGCGACTTGTCGGAAGTTATCTCCACTCCTCTGACCTCGCAGGCTTTTCTTCGGCGTAGACTACGAAATACTCTGGCCACGCAGGCTCTTCTTCGGCGTAGGCTTGTATGTACTCTGACCACGCAGGCTCTTCGTCTGCGCTGGGTTTCTTCTCGGTATATCTCCGGCGGGGACAACACCATCCGCCAATACCTAAACCACCATAACAATTGTCAAGCGCCGATCAGTTGCAGAGGAGGAGCTTATATAGGCTCAGCCTTCTTTCCTGCTCTCCAGAGCCGCTTTGCCTTCTGGGACTTGTAGTCCGTTTGGAGAGATCGCGTTATCTTTCCTTTCCTTCCTTTCCTCGCCGTGTTGGCGAGAGCGATCGTGACAGGTACAGGGCCTCTAAGAGTTGCACAATAAGTGCTGCAGTCCAAAAAAGGCTTAGCACTGGGGAGGCCTAGTAGCGAAGGGGTTAAAGCTTCCCCTTTGTGGACCCTGTCCATCCTGGGGGGAAAAGGCTTGGCACCTTATCCAAGGATGTACATTGTTTCAGGCCCCCGAGAGCAGGAGGCTCTCGACTCAGGGCTCCAGAAACATGCCTGGTGGTGACAGCTGAATGCAGCCACTCAGCCTGGACACTAGTGGTAGGTCATTTTTCAGGGGGCATCTCTAAGAAGCCCTCCGTGTGCATTTTTCATTAAATCCCATACAGTCATCAGTATCGGTTTAGTGTGCTGAGAAGTTTGATACCAAACTTCTCAGTTTTCAGTGTAGCCATTATGGTGCTTTGGAGTTCGTAATGACAAACTCCCATCATCATATACTATAAATGCTAGCAGTGCAATTACAATGTCTAAGATTGGACTTAGACACTGTAGAGATACAGGGCTTATGCACCTGTACCCTCACCACTGATAGATAGATAATAATACTTTTATTTGATTTGTTAAAATCATAAAAAGAGTGGAACATACCATCATGATAAAAAAAAACCACAATTCAGATATAGAATAAAAATTGCAATAAAACATTTTTAGTTGTTGTAACCCTAACATTGTATGGTACCAATATACAACAGATTATTATAACAGCAATATAAACATGTCCATGCTTTCTATTATAAGTGAAGTGCTAATGCCAACGAAAAATGGGGAAGGAGCAAAGTGCAAAACTGCTACGGACAACCTTCTTTTCAGTTTCTTAAGTCACTGTGCCTTTCTATCCCGGAACATTTACCGGTATGAGCGTATTTATGCCTAAGACTTGTCATAGAAAGCAGCTTTGGAAGAAAGGGAGTGAAAAAAGATCTAAAAAAGACTTAGGCCGGATACTTTATACCCTTATTCCAAATTCCTATTTCGGTGTTTCTTTCTTTCCAACTTCTTGTGGAGTTTCTTTCTTTTCTAGTGCTACTAGTGACAAGAATTTGACAGTCTTGCAAGACAGTTGGGCTGAGGAAAAACTGAGGCATTTTATGACGGCCGCTCTGCAAGTCTGGATTTGAGTTTCTCTTAAGAATGGCCTTAAGAGTAATGTCCTTAAATTATGTAATGCCGGGCAGATGCATAATAGATGTAAAAGTGACTCTGCTCTATTACCGCAGAGGCGGCAGTCCAGGGATGGCCAAGTCTGTAGTCATTTTAGAATAAGATCTTTATTTGAAAAAGAACCCAATCTCAGTGAGGTCAATTTCCGCTTATAATGGTCTCTGAAGCATTCTTGCAGGTAGGGTTGTGGTTTCATTTGCTTGTAGGTTGGCAACACCGACTATGCATGGCTTTTACCGGCAAGTAGGGCTTTATCGGTTTGCAACGATATGTTTTTTAATAGATTTGCAATTTTTTTAAAAACAGGGTATGACATAGGTGTTAGCCAGACTTCCTCCAGATTTATCATCAGAATCGCTTGTTTTAAAATTTGGAATGTAGAGATTTTGTGCCTTGATTGTATTTCAACCTCCTCCCAGCTTTGGTGAGCTAGCGTGTTGTCCTTGGCTGCCCTCATTTGCCAGGAATATTTGGCCAGGAACTCCTTGTCTGGCCTGTATCTGGTACATTAGTCCACATTCCAGACGTATCTGCACCTGAGAGATATGCCGCGGGATTAGAAACAGTTTTTTAAATAATCTGGACTGGGCTAGATTTAGCATTTGGGAGTCCTTGGTATTCAGCATTTCTGAGCCGTATGTTATCGATGGCAAACATTTTGCAGCCACTACTTTTAGGAGATGGTTTGTTGAGCTGCCACTTAGGCTTTTCTGTAAAGTTTTGAAAGCAAATGATAATTGTTTGATTTTTGTTTGCGCGTGTGCAAGGTGTTGTTTGAAACTTAGATGGCAATGTAAGAGAACCCCCAGGAATTTGTATACTTCGACCTGCGATAAGATGCTTGAATTTATCCTGCAGATGAATTTGGGGCATTTTTTATGAGTGCCCGAAAAACATAAGACGTTAGATTTTTTTAGATTATCAGTTCTTTGGAAATGTATATAGCTTGTTGAGAGATCAGGCGCTGCAGGCCAAGTGGAGTTTGGGAGAGTAACACAATATCGTCCGCATTCTGTAAGCTTGCTATTGATGTCTTTCCCAATTATGGAGGGTCTTCCTTGATGAGACTGAGGTTGCTTTCTAAATCAGCAGTATAGATGTTGAAGAGAGAGGGCGCCAGAACGCATCCTTGCTTTAGCCCGATTTTTGTTGGAAATTTCTTAGTTAGACTCCGGCCATCCCCTTTTTTTATCTGAACCCAAGTTTTTGAGTATAGGTTGATAATTGCTTCTAGTAATTTGGGTGGGGGGATTCTCCGGGCTTTCATTTTGACCCATAGCTTGGCTCTTGGCACTTTATCAAAGGCTGCTTTAAAATCTACGAAGCATGTGTAGAGGATGTTTGAATTGGCGATCGCTTTCTTTGCCAAGATAGTGAGTGCTGAAATATTTGTTAAAGTCCCCGTGCCCGCCCTGAACCCAGTCTGCCTTTTCGGGAATAGAATTTTACTGCTTACCCATGTCTCCAGGTCTGCCAGTAGATTTGTTGCGTAGATCTTTGCCTCTACGTTTAAAAGGGCTATCAGTCTATAGTTGCTGGGGTCTGAACGTGTCCCTGACTTATAAATGGGTTGAATAATGCTGCCCCTCCAAGAATCGGGAAAACGTTCCGGTCTCTAAGCTATTGGAGAACAGGGGGGTTAGATAGCAGGATCAAAACTTGGGATAATACCTGAACAGTGCATTCGGTAGACCTTTACGGCTGAGTGCCCCATCCGATGGCAAATGTTTGATTGTATTTAAGATCTGCTTTTATGTTATCTGTACAGGTTCTTCTCTTTGCGCATGCTTGATAAAGTCACTGCTTTCTTTCTGTGTTTCTCTGACTTCAATATGAAGGTCGGTTTTGGATAAGTTCTTTAAGTCGGTGGCTGATGCCTCCACTGATGTCCATTTTTTCGTACTCTGACTCCTGGCTTCTGATTTTATCTCCGGACTGGAGCACCTTTTCAACTCGTTTGTATTATCACCAGTGCTGACCGTTGTCTGTACAGTTGTGAAATGATATGTATCTTTGATAAGAGTGCTCCAAGATTGTTATGTTATGTCAGAGGTGAACTGACAATGTTTGCCATTCAGCAAGAAGTGGATTTTTGCCCAAAACTGTTTCGAATTTCTCTGCTTGCTTGCGTGGAGCAAGTTGATCTCAAAGTTGTCCTTGTATGTTCATTTGGCCATCTTTATTTTGTGTTTTAGCTCCTTTTTCATCTTTTCTATAATTGTGAGAGACTGTTGCAAAGGTTGGGGACCCTTAGTTCGAATTAACCTTAGTTGTTTGTTCAGTCGCGTTTTTAATGCCCGTATTTTTGGCATATATCATGGCCCGCCTACTATTCTAGGAGTTTTATGATCTCTATGAGCGGTTTGAAATGTTTTATTGATGTTGATTGTGAAAGACTCCCAGACCCCCGTAATATCTCCAGAGTGGTCTGCATCTGTAGGTGTCAACAATGACCGGCATGTTTCCGTTATTTTGTCGATGTTCTTTTCATCCCAGATTAACCGTTTTAGGTTGTAGAGTTGTGTGGTTAATGTAAGTGGATTAGCCTGCTCTGAACCCAATTGGAGTGATAGTTAATGTGAAAGTTTGAGGGTAATGATCGCTTTCGACTCCGTCCTGTATTTGAAAATCTGATATATGTGATAATAGATCCGAGTCAGCTAGCGTGAAATCAATTGTTGATCCTGTTTTACATGTAACCCTCATAAACACTGCTGGACTGTACAAGGGGCCTCTACCATTGAGCGTGTGTAGGGAGATATTGTCCAATTTTGCTGAATATTTCTTGCCCATAGGGTCTTGTCTGCTTCGGTTGCCCTGTCTTGGGTGTATGAAACTCGGTAGATTGCACTCTTGGCCTTGAATTAAGTTCATGCTAAAATCCCCTGTTATTAATATGTTGGCACTTGGGTAAGTGCTTTTCAGTGTTTTGACCGCTGCTATTAGTTGCTCGATTCTTTGGCCCTGCCGCTTTCCTACTGGATGAATATAGAGATTCAATATTAGTAGACGTATTGATGGTGAGAGGCCTACTTTAGTACATTGAATCCATGTGGAGTCGATGTCGACGCTTGTGTCTCGCCAAGACAGGTCTGTAGATATAGGTCAATAAGCCCCTTTTAGCCCTTCCATAGTGTGCCTTCTTTTTTGCTGGAATAACATTTTCTTTGTAGCCCACTAATGGAGAGTTTTTTATCTGCCAGGTTTCTTGAACAAGCATTTACAATGCAATGGTCTCGGCATTATTAAAGGTAGAGCTATTGGCATTGCTCATGACATTTTTTTATTTTTTTAATCTTCAATAAACGTCATTGTCATTTACACCGCCAATAGCTTACTCGTTAAATAAATGGCATTGTCATTTGCAATGCCAATAGGTTAATCGCTCGCAAATGCATGACCTATTGCATTTACACACACACACACCCAGAGCCACACACACACACACACCCAGAGCCACACACACACACACACACCCAGAGCCACACACACACACACACACACCTAGAGCCACACACACACACACACCTAGAGCCACACACACACACATACCCAGAGCCACACACACACACACATACCCAGAGCCACACACACACACACATACCCAGAGCCACACACACACACACATACCCAGAGCCACATACACACACACACACGGGGGAGCAAGCACAGCCAGGGGGCGGGGGAGCAAGCACAGCCAGGGGGCGGGGAAGCAAGCACAGCCAGGGGGTGGGGAAGCAAGCACAGCCAGGGGGCGGGGAAGCAAGCACAGCCATGGGGCGGGGAAGCAAGCACAGCCAGGGGGCGGGGAAGCAAGCACAGCCAGGGGGCGGGGAAGCAAGCACAGCCAGGGGGTGGGGAAGCAAGCACAGCCAGGGGGCGGGGAAGCAAGCACAGCCAGGGGGCGGGTAAGCAAGCACAGCCAGGGGGCGGGTAAGCATGCACAGCCAGGGGACGGGGAAGCAAGCACAGCCAGGGGGCGGGGAAGCAAGCACAGCCAGGGGGCGGGGAAGCAAGCACAGCCAGGGGCGGGGAAGCAAGCAAAGCCAGGGGGCGGGGAAGCAAGCACAGCCAGGGGGCGGGGAAGCAAGCACAGCCAGGGGGCGGGGAAGCAAGCACAGCCAGGGGGTATGGGAGCAAGCACACACTGCTTTTGCCTGTCTCTAAAATACCCTTGTTGCTCAAAACAGCCATCCTATATTGGAAAGCTACATTGAAATACACCAAATACATACATAAAATACATACATAAACTGTTTGACTATAGCAAGTACAATGGAAAAGTCATATGTCACTGAATGTAAGATTGGAAGACCAACTATGTACTGTGTATTATGTTGATGATTCCTGAAACCTATAATAATGCTATGCACGATTGTAATGATAACATGAATAAAACCAATAAAAGTATGTTTAAAAAAAGCTAGTAGCTATTTTCTTTTATGTTGTGTGCACACCAGAGCTCGCAGGCCAGAGTATTGTGCTGAGTGGGCCCCCTGCAGCTTGCGGGCCGCAGCACCACGGGGCCTGTGGGGGCCTGTGTTACACCACTATGTTTAGAGGGGGCTGGGTGAGTGCTCAAAGATCTATTTATTGTTCTCACTAATCATGGTTCACATATTGAGATTAACCTAACCTTTTTTGGCGAAACCCTACCCTGCAGATATGAAATGTGCCTTTATCTATGAGTTTTTACTCAACCACTGTCAGGGATCCCAAGAAATGATAAGAAAGAAAATACATGGCATACAAAGTAAACTTCAGCAGTTTTAAGGATTCTCTAGAGCAGGGGTACTCATAGTACAGCCCGCGGGCAGCCAGCGGCCCGCAAGCCTTCCTTGGCAGGCCGGGGACCTTGCAATCATACCTGTGCTTAAAAAAATAATGTTAGCAAACACCGCCGCAGCAGCGCTTGACTA